>NW_004955470.1:11359195-11392961 GCF_000276665.1 Chinchilla lanigera | reverse complement strand
TCACATGGGAAAGTGAAATGCCAGGTGTGAAGATGTGAACCACACAACAGAAGAGCGAAATTCCAACTCTAGCCATTTGATACTAGAGCCCGTGTTTTTAGGCCACATAGCCAGACCTTGTTTCAAAAGGCCAAGAAGGAGCAATTCATGCCCTTAACCACTGCATTAAATTTCCTGGCACTGCAACATTGCGCACACTCAGAAACAAATTGGAAATTTCAAATCTTTGAAAGGCTTTGGTTTTAACTTTCCCACTTACCCTCTGACTTCATTCCTCTCCAGGTTGTCTGCACAGCTGAACACAACTCCGTTGGCTCAGACATTCAGTGCGGGAAAAATTGAGCTTCTTTCCCCAGATTTAGCTCTCAAAACTGTGCTCCTGGAAGGAGATCAGTGAGCACCTAATGGATACCATCATCGCTGCTCACTGGTTAGTCACGACCTGAAAGGTGTGCAGAACCTGTCACACAGGCCTCTCACATGCCTACTGGTGGGCCTGATTTCCTCTTCATGCCACTTTAGACCCGGAAATGTGAGAGGGTCCTCCAGCGGGAAGGAAGCCACTAGGCAGTCTTTCATAGGGGTAACTGTCCTGGGTGTCCGGAAGTCTCTGAAGATTAATAACATGGCTCGATGTGCGATCCCCTCCTCTAGCACTTCCAGTCCTGCTTCCTGGGATGAACCTTCTCAGGACTTGCGGGCTCGTGGACCCTGGGCACCATAGCCTGTCTGTCCTCTTTGCAAGAGGAGCAGGTTCCTCTGGTCGTGTGCAGAGGGGACCCTGAGCTTCTGGAGTTCAGGAATACCTAGTGCAGGTGATCCTCTCATGGCTCAGCATGGATGGAGTCCTCGGTTTATAAAACTGAAGGTCTGAGGTGCTGTGTGGGGTGAGCAGAAGCAAGTGGAGGTTTGGACCGCAGGGCTTGTGGATGCCCTCTCGGACGGAGGTGACCACAAGGAGCAGCTGGACAACTGTGGGCAGCACTTCTGCTCCTGTCCATCTGCAGACACCAAGGAAGAGTTTGGCATCAGGACACACAGATACTTACAGACAAGGCCAAGTTGGCTTGGAGGTTTTGATTCTTATTTTTCTCAAAATTTGGAGACAAACCCTATCAAAAGTGTTTTTGCAGAATATTAATGCTATCTATTTGCCTAATGATTGGTGCACCAAGCAGTGTGCTAGACTTCAGCCTCTAAAACGAGGAGGGAGATGTTACTGCCTCAGGCAACTGACTTATCGGATCATCTCATTAATCCTCTCAGCAGTCGGAGTAGCTGCTGCCACACTAACAAGCATGATCCAAGGAATCCGAGGCTCCCAGATCATAAACCCCTGGCCCAGTCTCCATAAATGAGCAATAGAAGAGCCAATCTGAAACCTGTTTATTTAGCTTCAGTGTCTTAATAATTACTATGCCTCTCTGAATAGGGAATATCTAGGTAGTGAAGAATATACAGTGAAGAATTGACCAAGGCTAAGGACATATTTTTATTAATTGAACAAATATTTAGACACTATCACATTCAGTCTGTGGGCTGCCTGCTGAAAAAGCAGAGCAGTAACAATAGCTGACTGTCCTTGAGAACTTACAATGGGCCAATACTAACCCAAATCTTACATCAGTACTATGGAGTGGTTATTTTTTCACATTATTCTAAAAAATAGAAGTTAAGTTTCAGCCACTTGCTCAATACCAATGAACTGGTAAGTAGTAAAGTCAAGGCTCAGGGAGGTCAGAACTCAAGTTCTTGAATGACAGGAAGTAACAACACAGACATAGAGAAGCATAAAGACACAGAATAGCATAAAGATGACAGCAGGAAGTGATGTCATAGACAGAACATCATAAAGATGGACCATAGGAAGTGACATGGAAGACCTGGAAGGAGATTATTAGACAACAGGAAGTGATGTAATTGACATAGACCATCATAAAGACGCACAGGAAAAAATGACTTCACTGACCTCTAAGGGGAATATTGGGCAGCAGGAAGTGACGTCACAGACTTGGAAGAGGAGTATGGAACTGTGAGGAACAGGGAGTGGCCAGCACAGAGGTGAACCCTCGGTCTGACTCATGGAGTGCCATATACTGTTACAAGAAAGCAAACAGGCCCTTCGAGGGCCGTGTGCTATGCAGACTCAAGATCAGGTTTAGGTTTTATTTTATACGCTACTGAATTCGGTCAAGATAGCTTAAGCTGTAAGCTCTGTGTCCAACAGTGGTGACAGGTTTTCGTAGCATGCCGCTCCTCAAATAAGCATCCAGGGTATCATCACAGCACTTGAAGCTGCTTGTAATGGGAGCTCCTCCCAGCCACTTGAAAACAGAAGAACAGCCGACCCTGCAGAGGTGAGGTGGAGGAATCTCTCACGCTGCCGAGCCGAGCAGCTGTGCCTACTTCAGGCAGCGCTGCCTGTAGAGGCTTCGACAGTCATGGAAATGCTTCTCACATCTTCCCAGACCCTCCCCTCTGCTTTGCTTTGGCAAATACAGTTCCCAAGCTCACTGAGGCCTTGGTACTCATGACAGTGTGGGGGCACCTTCTTTCTCTATTCACAAAGACGCACCGTGAGGGGCTCTGGGTGGCCAGGTGCCCAGCCCTGGCCTAGATTCCAAACAAACAGATTCTGACTGCAAACAGGAGCCTCAACTTCGCGGCCCACCAAGGTAGCAGGGACACCTGTGCAGTGGGAAGATATCCCATCCTCAAAGTGAAAAGGAGGCTGGAGAGATAAAAATAACAGATGTGCTCTAGGCAGTGCAGCCATCTGCACGTTATGACAGAAATGGCAAGGAAAGCGCACTGCCGCCCTGTCTCCTAATGGCCTTCCTGGGGCACAGACATCCCACTCTCCATCTGTCAGGGTGAGGCCTGGAGCCCCCTTTCCTGAGGCAAGGTCTCGCTTACACAGTCTAGTCCTTGAACTCACTGTGAGATGACCTTGGTCCCAAACTCGTGGTGCTTGTCCTGCCTCGACCACCCAGGTGCAGAGATTATAGGAGTGCACCTCTGCACTCTGCAAGGGCCCTTTTCAAAGTGCTGAATATGTTACATGCTGAAGCATGACAGCACCATCCCCCGTTAAGAGTTCCTTAGGAAGCAGCTTCTCAGATGGGACTTTATCGTTCCGCTCTGCCCAGGGTGGGCTCTGAGGAACGCGTGCTTCTGAGACGCCAGGTTCAGTGAGCAGGGAAAGGAAGAACAGTGGACACTGACCTTTGAGGAGACTGACCCTGCCCTGTGGATGCCTCACTCCAGAGTGGCGGGGAGCTCAGAGCCTGGCCGCATTTGTGCCTCAGTGACGGGGTGTGCCTTGTGTGAAGGGCGCCCTGGAGACAGTGCTGTTCCAGAGCCATCTCATTTAATCTGCATAAGAACCCTCCGCGCTCTGTTATTATCTCCCTTTTATGATGGAGGAAAGTTAAGTAACTCGGCCGAGGCCACACAGCTGCTCACCTGTGACACAGGCCCTGGTGGTGGCGCCTGACCTCCTCACCTTGCGCAGTCCTGGCTGCAGGGACGCAGATGGTGTGGAGGGAACGTGGCCACTAGGTGGGGGCACACAGAGAGACACCCGGTGTCCTTCCCACGGGAGCCTGTCCCCCAACTCTGCAGAGGTCATTTGGGAGGGAGTCAGCCCTTCTTTCCACAGCCCCCAAGTTTCTTGGCACCCCCCCAGCTCCTCCCCAGTCACTGCTGTCTGTCACAGGCATCTTCTGGGCATGAGAAGGTCACACACCTGACAGGAAGCAGATGAGGAGAATCCCAACAGCTGGTCACTGGTTTCAACCAGGGCAGGAGCCAGCTCCACAGCTGCACCCAGGGACTGCTGGACCCCAGGTCAGAACACTGCAGGACAGGCAGGGTGCTTGCCCCTGCACCCTCACCCACTCTTGGTGCTACTAACAGGGTCAGGGAGAACTCTGCCTTAAGAAAAAAACAAACAAAATATGAGACGATAGGTTCCAGTGTATTGACCTGGGGAATCTGGCTAGAAGCCCTAAAACTAGCATCATCTGAAAAACCACACCCTACTTTTTATGGTAACACCTCCTGTTTTTTTCAGAAGGCTACCTACACCTGTCCACACTCCCACCTTTCATCTAAATCTGGAATCCGGGAACCAGCAGGTGGTTTGGTGTCATAATTAGATGGGGTCCCTCACCCACTTCTTGGAAAGCAGGTACCTGGGGTGTAGGGATCCCACATTCACATGAGAGCTCTAAAGGTCTGCAGGACACTGGCCCCACGAAATGCCTGCCACAGCCTCGGGGAGTGTCTAGATCCCTACCTCACTACACACACACACACACACACACACACACACACACACACACACACGATACCTCTGGACAGCAGCAAAATTCAGCATTGCAAATTTTGCATGGCAGTACTTGTGTGCATAACTGAAAACCAGAAACGCTTGAAGGATTGATTAATTTGCTATAATAAGGAAAATTCTAAAAGAAAAGAATCAACAAAGCAAAACAGACAGTAACCAAACAATAACATCTTTCTGAAACAGGCAAAGGTGTGGACAGCAACTCACAGAGCGGACAGGCAGGAAGAATGAGTAGGTGGAGAACAGCTCAGCCACGGGAAGGAAGCCCTGCTTGGCGGTGCAGATCTGGACGGTGCATGGCCGCGTGGTCAGCTGTCCCTGGGACAAGGGCCAGCCTCTGAGGTAGGACAGAGAAGCCGCTGCCTCCTGAGCCACCGTTTCAGATGAGGCCCCAGGAAAGACCCAGAACAGCCAGGGTCCCAGGGCCAGGGCCAGGCTTCCAGGCGTCCGAGAGGAGAGGTGCTTAGGATTCCCTCCTGTAATCCCCCATTTCTGGCTAGTGGGGCTCCTGTGGCCATTCTGGGCGTGTGATACAGGAAGAAGTGTGGCCTGCCGCTGAGCATGCTGGGAGCCGCCCACCCCTCTGGTGACCTGGGTCTTTCCTGTCAGTCTCTCCACCTTGGACTCTCTGTGAGTTCTCAGGGAGACGCTGCCTTGGGGCTGTCCCTGGGTGCTCCTTACCTGCAGGAGGAGCAGCCCTGCTTCCCTCCTTCATCTCAGGAAGGAGATGTGAGCCAGCACTGCCCCTCCCGGGGGAACCCACTGCATGTGGTACCGTACTGTTCAGGCATCCACAATGCTGCAAGGAGAACCTCACCTGGGGAGGTCTGTGAGCACGCCGGGGCTGCTTTATAACATCCTGCAAACACCAGGCCTGGGGAGACGGAGGCTGGGGTGTGGTGCGGCTGCAGCTACCAAGGCTCTGTGAGGGTCACTGTGCCACCCCTGGCTTGTGTGGTGGATGCAGGGGTCAGAGTGTTCACACTGAGGGGTGGTCAGGGTCAGGCCCCAGCACACCACCTCACCTGAAAGTCTACACCCTGACTTCCGCACCCCACCACTCGGTACGTTTTCCCAAAGTCTACCTACACACTCAGGTCGGGGTCCTGGACAGCTTTTCTAGGAAACAGGAGTCCTTCGCAGCCAGGTAGACACAACGGAGTCCACCCGAAGCCTGTGAAAATGAAATGGGACGTTCGATCTGGCTGACAGCGTGACACCAGGCTGGCTGCCGGGGTGATGCCACAGTGATGTTATGTAAGACGCTGTTTTTGAAGGAAACTGATGAAGGGTTCCTGAGATTTTTTTTTTTTAAACTTCCTTTAATTGTATATCCTTTTCAAAATAAAAGATTGAAAAATTCAACTGAAAGAAGCAATAATTGAAATTATGAAATTCCAGCTTGTAGACAACTGCACTGTGGAAGTTTAATAATAATCAATATTACAGAGTGATATGGGTTGAACTTAGTCCCCCAAATGTGCTGGGGCTCTGGCCCCCAGGACCCGCAAGCTGAGCGCAGCTGGTGCAGTGCAAGGTCCCAGCAGCAACCTCCTCGGGCCCCACCAACACCTTCAGTCTGGATTTAAAGCTTCCAGAGTTGTGCAAAAATATTTCTATTGCTTGAACTCTCTAGTCTGTGATATTTTTATGGCTGCCCTAGAAAAGCACGAGCCTGAGAGCATGAGCAACGGGTACTTGCACGCAGGACCGGGGAGGGGAACAAGAGGCCAGTCTTTAGGGAGAGTTGGACAACGGTGACCAGGACCTAAAGTCACACGGTGATTGCTCTCACAGTCTGGCTTCTGGGAATTCATCCTAGGAATACACACTTACAGTTTCCGAAGTTTCGTTTTCATGACTGTTTATTACAGTATTTTAATAACAAAAACCCTAGAAGAAGCTCAGAGTTCATCCAAAGGGAAATGGGTAATAATGTACGCGATTCTGTGTCCTGTGACACAGACCTATAATGCCTGTCAGCGTCTTACAAATCCAAAAGCTCGGAGCAACCAAAATTCTAAAGAGAGTTTTCAGTGAGCTAACATCGTGGGGAAACCTGCCCTGTGATGACAGGAGGTTTCCTGTCTTCGTTCATCTCAGTCAGTGTAACTATTCACTTCCTAAATTGTAGAAATGGCGACGATTGAATAAGAGATGCACCCCTGGGCGTTTGGGGAGTTTTACTACATAGAGAATCATCTTTCTCCACTTGGGAAATTGTGAGCACTGACTACATCTGACCCAGAGGACCTGGGATGAGAGATCGTGGAGCTCTATTTACAGCTATCGTGAACTTTGAACCTCTAGAGTGCAGATTGGAAAGATTGTACAGTGTTCAAAAGGCAGAGATACAGAAGAGCAGGTACGAAAAGGTGTTGGGTGGGAGGGGGTATGCACAGAAGCAACACCACGACAACACACAAAAACCTAATTGCGTTCGCCGGGGGAACTGGGATGCGCCCAGTGCCCCTCCTCTGCCAGTGCTGCCCCAGTCAGCAGCAAAACTGGCCTGGCATATGGCCCTGGCCTGGTGTGGCACGGTTAGTCCTTCACATTTAGAAGCGAGTTAAGGACTAACTTGATTTGGACTGGGACCTTGGAGACGCCCTTGGAGAACGCACATGGCGGGTTGTTAAGTGAACTCAGCCCACAGCAGCTTGGAAGTTCAGCACGGAGAGAGGTCACAGAGGAGCCTAGGTCAGCTGGCTCAGTTACAGGAAGAGGAAACTGTGGCTCGGGTGGAGGAGGCTGCCGTGGGCCCCCGGCCCCAGGTGAGCATGGCAAGGGCTGGCCACAGCACCAGAGCCTCCCACGGTGGCCCCGCACCCGTCCTAGCCAGCGTGGCCTGGGACCCAGCCTGGCTGCCTCCATCCCATGCGGGGTGGGGGGGCACCCACTCAGCATCTGCAGCTCTGGCGTGCATTTTGCTTCCAACTTCTATCCTATTCCAAGACCTAGGATCCTGTGGCGAACCAGGTTATAACCCGCCATGGAATAATGGGGTATCTGGCTCCTGCAGACAGAAGACCGAACATTAATTACCCGCTGACCCTGGAGACTGGCCCAGGGCTCATCACGGCCCCCGAACAGCCTTCATCCTCCTGTGTGTGGGAAGTTAATCACGTTCCTGTCCTTGCCTTATGGTTTTGCTTAAAAGCCTCAGCTCCTACACTCTGTGGTCAGGTTCTCTCCCCAGTGCTAAGCCTCCCAAGCTAGGCTTGACCTTGCAGCCTTCCTGCCTCAGCCTCCTGCCTCAGCTGGGATTACATTGTCACCACCACAGCACAGGTGTGTATCACTCAATACTTAATGAGTTTCTGCATTGGAAACGCGTTGGAAAGGGCTGAGTTTTAAATCTTGCACAGCCACTCAATAAATCTGTCAGTTGGCAAGTCCCTGTGCCGAACCCCTGCATCCTTATTTGCAAAAAAAGTACTTTATTGTTGCTAAGAAAATAAGATTCACGACCAGTTGTAAAAATTGATTTTCGTAAAATATGTACAAATGTCAGCATATTGCCAAGCATGCTCTCAGCGCTCCACCAAGAAATCTCCGTGGAACCTGAATCTGAGCAGCGTCTCCTTCGGAGGATTTATTTTTTCCATACAGGAACACAACTTCGATTGCATCATGAAAGGCAGTAACACAATGCTATTTGTTTGCGGAAATAGGCATCACGAATAATTGAATGGTGCCTGTTCTTCTGGTATAAATCACAGTGCAGAGACTTCACAACCCGACGAAAAGAGGCCCTGCTCCTGAAAGCACCTGCGCCGTGCAGAAGCCGCAGTCCAGCTCCCTAGGGAGAAGAAACCCAGTGAGGTCCACTCTGAACACAGGGGCGCACTGAGACAGCAAAGAAAGCAGCTTCCCAAGGTCGCAAGGCTGGCCAGGTGGGCGGACCATGAAGAAGTGTGGAGCCTGGACTTGCAGCGCATCCTCAGCTGTTTTATTCACCTGGCAGGTAAAGCTGGAGTCCAGGTGGGATACCAGGACAGGTTCCAGTTTTCTTTGCCCTGGAAGTGGGTGCCAGGACCGTGAGAGACCCTTCTCTTGTTTGTCGTTCTTGCTTTGCTCTCCTTGAAACATGTTAAGCCTGTGACTTTTAAGGTTGGTTATAACATGAATAAAACCCCTTTTCCTCCTCTTCGCCTCTGTTTGCATTGCTTGGAGGCACACGTAAGCAAGAGAGTGGGAAGCAGAGGAAGTCCTGGCCATGGGTGTTTGTTCGATTACATTCGTTCCTAGCTTCTGTTTGGGGAAAAATAAAACTATTATTTTGTTGGTGATTTTATTTGTCTGATGAGGTGGAAAGACATTTATATCAGTGAAACATAAAGTTCTATGCTGTTACATAATACAGGGGCAAATCTAACCCACAAAAGGTGCAATGACAGAACCCCTAGTCAGCAATAATTTAATCCAAGCCAGTGTGTGCAAAAGTCAAAGGACTGCCTTTGTTCCTTACTCGGTTTAGCATTCAAATGTCTTCCCTTCTTCTGTCTTACCTTTTCACTGGTGCTCCTGTTTTGCTTCTCTTGTTATCACGGGAGCTGCAAATATTTATTTTTAATACTGTCGTCTCAGAATGAGAAATGGCACTCTGGGTGGTGGCCACTTAGCATAAGAATGTGGTCTATTTTAGGAGCCACTGCAGGGCTACAGCACAGAGGCTGGAAGGACTTAATTTGGAATCTTGGCTGTGTGATTAGTTGTGTGCCAGGACCTGGGCTGCTGAATTAGAGGTGCGGCTGGGGCTTGGACCAGGATGGGCTCTCATGATTGCCTTTTCGGCGCTGCCCTCTGCCAAGGTCGCTGAAGTCACAGTCTGGGGACTTCGAGTCTCCAGCATCTGTACATCCCCCGTTTTCAGGACAGCCCTGGTGCTGTGTTATAAATGTGATAATGGCAGTGTCGGGGAACAGAAAGCTCCTCCCTTTGTTTCCTTGACGAGGTTTTGGTTCTTGGAGGAGGGGACTAAATAACACAGATTGTAATTTCATCTTTCTCTGTCTTTGAACAATACAGAATACAATTTACCAGAGTTAGAGCTGCACATTAGCATCACCTACTCTTTGACTTCTAAACATGTATTCAGAATAAGAGCTGAAGGCAGAGTCTGGCAATCTAAGGCTCACGCCTGTTTCTCTGGACAAGTGGGACTGAACAGCTCAGTGTAATTTCAGACCAATCATTGCAGCGTCCAGGAGAGATGATGCTGCTGTCACCAGACTCGGCTCCTTTCCTGTCTACGGACTTCCCCCAGTGGCCTCCCCTCTAAGCTTTGGGCTGGGATGCAGTCTACATATCATAAAAAATTATGTGTGTGTTCGGGAGCCAGGTCAAGAGACCCAGCAGAGCAACTTTCCCATAATGCCTGGCTTCTGCCACCTCTCTGAGACCATCCTGCTGGGCCTGGACTTCTGGATTCTGGACAGATCTGTGGCTTTCTGGATTCTGAGCAATCGGGGGCTTTTCTCCCCGAATCTAGACCCAGCTCGACGTCTTTGGTCTGGACTGAGGTACCTTCATCCGCACCCTGAGGGTAGTGAGGAGCTTGTTACCCTGCAGTCTGAGTCTGTCCAGTTGGCAACTTAGTTTTGAACTGTGGACCTGCTTCTTCCAAGGCCTGAGGCCGTGCTGCTCACACAGGGTTAAGAAGTGGGACTGGGCTCTGTTTCTCCGGCGGAGAGGAAGCAGGGCGACTCCTCCGGCCTCTTCACAGCCGCAAGCTGCCAGACACAGCAGGAAAGCCCAGACAGAGCAGGGGAGGTGGGCACGGCAATGTCCTTGGGTCCCTATCGTGGCCCCGTGGGGTCCCGGAGAGCCCGCCACAGCCCCCTGCAGGACTTGAACACCAAGGAGCACAGGCCTGGGAGGCCAGGTCTCAAAGAGTTTAGGCAAAAATGAATGAAAACAGAACCACGCCAAAGCATGTTGTCATCAAAGGCTTGAAATGAGGGATAAAGAGAAAAACTCAGTAAAGAACAATACTCATCACGCACTCGGGGACCAGAGGTGCCCAGAGCTCCTGTCAGAAACTGAGAAGGCCGGAACCCTGTGGACAGACACATCGGCAAAGTACTGAGGAGAGGGGGAAAGATCCATGAGTCTAGAATTGTTTTCCAATGGAACAGCTTTTGAAATTGAAGACAAAATGAAGGTTTTTGTAAGATCACTGCAGAGCGAGACTCTTCATTCTCAGCATAAGAAATACAACAGAAAGGCTTATTTGGAAGAATAAAAGTGATACCAGACAGAAAAGGACTGAATGCACCTACTCCCTGGAGAGAATGCAATCACCATGCCTGCAAAAATATACTAACAAAAATTTTAGAAGTTAAAGAAAGGAGATTTGGGGTCACATACAAGTCCTGGAACTTATAAGCATATAGAAAATACAAAGGGCTTTTATTATTGTCCAATAGCTTTAACAGATAATTATATATTTAAAAAATTTAAACTATTATAATTTTCACTCAATTCATTTACAAAGTAACAATATATACTGTACTATACACATACTATATATTCATAGCACATATAAAAATAGAGGATAAAATGCTAACCCAAAATTTAAAAGCGGGAAAATGGAAACATATAATACACAAAGTGGAATGTTGTTATTTGTAGGTGAACTACGATCTTTTGAATGCATCTTACAAACTCTAGAGAGACCACTAGGTCTTAAGCACAGATAGAGCTAAAAAGCTAATAATGATTATGAAAACCCATACTAAAATAACACAAAACATAAAACTTCAAATAAACCAAAGGACACAGGAAGGAGGAAAAAATAAAATGAGAAAAAGTCATTGTATCCTTTACACTGATGAGATGAGAAAAGGAATATTTTTTTGCAAAAGCCATAGGAGCCCATGTGCATATGCACCTAGGAACAAATCTTTAGGGACGGAACCAAGAAGTATAAGAGCTGAAAACAGAAGGAACAACAACAGCCAAAAGCAGGACAGAAGAATGCTTAGTGCTACTGAAAAAATTCAGCTCCTTCTTTAGCAATTGCTACAACTATTACACAGAAAATCAGTAGGGACACAGAGCCCGAACAAGGTAATTAACAAATCTGACCCAACTGACCTTGTGGGAAATTCTACCAGGCAACTGCAGATTAGGTATTTTCAACAGAACAGAAAAATTTCAAAATAGGCTGTATTCTGGCCCATTAAACAGTATTTAAAATTTTTAAAAATAGAAGTAGCATTAGCTAAGTGATTACCTTGCCTCACAGTTCAGCTAGAAAAGTCAAAAGATACATAGATAAGTCACAAATATTTAGAAATTAAATATTTCATAAATACCTCACAAGTCAATAAAGACACCAAAGGGAAAAGGATACATTTATTTTAAATTGAGTGAAAATGAATCAAAGACTATCTCAAATATTTAAATATCTCACATAGTTAAAAACGCGCTTACTGCAAAATTTCTGCTATTAAGTGAAATATTGGGGAGAATGAGTTCTACTTTAAGGGACTGAAAAAGAAGAGCAAATTATACTGGAAGTAACAGGAGGGTGAGTCAGAGCGAATGAGTCCATCAAATAGTACATTGTAACACAGTACAAGTAGCAATGAGATAGACACCTTTGAGCAGATTAACAAAAATGATAGAAGTCTTCCGGAATAATCAGGAATAAAAAAGACACAAATTTTACTCCAGTATTAGAGGTGAAATGAAGAACATGAGGGTGGATACTGCAGACATGAGCAAGCTGGTAAGGAGGCATTGTGGATCGTTTTATGACCAAAAATTAAAAATCTTAGAAGATATGAGAAATCTCTTTGAAAGACACGAACAGCCGCAGCACCGTCAGGAGGAGCCCCGCACTCCAGCAGGGAGCCGCTGTGCCGCCTACGAGGCTGCTCCAAGGCCAGGCGGGTCCCGAAGAATCATCAAGCACTTTTTCCTGAGAAAAGTGCAAAACACCTTCCGCACACAGCATTGCTTTGATACCAAACCAGGCAAAAACATTTCGAGGAAAGAAAATGTGCGAACTAATATTCCTTATAGGAGTAGCAGCAAATACTCTAAAATGTCAGCACATCAAAACAGCAAGTGTTCTAAAATGATCCTATCAAGAACGACCAAGTGTGGTTATTCCAGGAACACAGGGTCAGTGGAGGAACAGGATATCAACATTATTTACAATGGCTCATAAAAGTAAATTGCTCAATAAACTAGTAAGAAAATTTTGTTAAGCTAACAAGGAATACTTTGAAAACTCTTCAGCTAGCACTTTACATAATGTTAAAAATCAGTTGCTTTCAGGATTGAGATCAAGGTAAGGATTTTCATTCTCAACATTTTCTTTATAGTTGTGTTATACTGTGGGTCTTAGCAAATGATATAAACTAAGAAAAATATATGAAAGACGTATCAATTGGACAGGAAGACATAAAATTGCCTTTAGCCACAGGTAATATAATCTTCCTTATAGAAAATAGCAAGACAGCTGGAAAAAAGCCACTAGACTAAATAAGTTGGACAAGGTCACAAAATTCAAGGTCAACATGTAAAATCATTATATATTAACAACCAGAACAGAACACAGTTTTTGGTAAATTTAGCCTATTTCCAGAGCTGTGACCTACTGCAGGAGAGCGGGAAAGGTGTTTGACCGGGAAGTGTCAGCTCCTGTGTTTACTCTCTGAGTTTCAGGAGAAACAGTTTAGGAGACCTTTTTCAATTCTGTGGTTTTCCTTTTTCATTGATTGTGCTTTTTGAAGCACGAGGTATTTAACAGTAATGACACTGAACTTGTGCGTTTTTCCTGATAGCCGTGCTTTTGGCGTCAGCTAAGAAACCACTGCCTAGTCCACGGCGATGCTGATGCGCCCCACGCTTTCTTCTCAGAGTTCACAGTTTTACTCTTGCACTGAGGTCTTCAGTGCTTTCTGAGTTAATTTTTGTCTGTGGTGGCAGTTAGAAGCCTGAGTTCTTTCTTTAGTTCATCAACAACCAGTTGTCCAGGAACATTTATTTCTTTTTGTTTGTTTTTTTCCCCCGGTACCGGGAATCGAACTCAAGACGTTACACTTGCCAGGCAGGCGCTGTGCCCGCTGAGCTAAACCCCAGACCCATTTATTTCAAATACTGTTTTTTCCACCATTACATTTTCTTGGCACTCTTAAAATTAAATTGAGCATAGACATCTGCATTTATCCCTGGACTCTCTGTTCTACTTCACTGAGTGCTTTGTCCATTAGTACATCAGCACCACCCTGTCTTGGCCACTGTAGTTTTTTAGTAAGTTTTGAAACTGAGTCTTCCAAATTCTATCTCTCCTCCTCTCCCCTTTCTGAGACCAGATCTTCCTAAGTCCTTAAGCTGCCCAAGCTGAGCTTAAAGCTTGAAGTCCTCCTGCCTCAGCCTCTAAGAGTGCTGGTGCTCTTTATTAAAGCTTGTTTTGGCTTCTGGCGTGCCTATGTTTTCACAGGATAATGTGGCAATGGAAAAATCATGTAGAATGCTGATAGAAAGTTGCATTACATCTGTAGATCAATTTGGTAATTATTGCTATCTTAAAAATATTTGTCTTCCACTTTATGAACTTAAGACATCTTTATTTATTTAAAGTTCTATAATTTATTCAGTTTTTTTAATATTTAGTATATGAGTCTTACATTTTGATTTAAACATATTGTGAACATTTTATTCCTTTACATGCTATAGTAAATGAAGTCATTTTTCTTATTATTCATTTTAGGATTAATTATAAGTGTATATAACTGATTTTTATATATTAACCCTATATCTTGCAAACTTGTTAACTTACTTATTGCCTGAAAAATTGTTTTCTGTGGCTGTCCTGGGATTTGATATTCACAAAGTGTAGTGATCTGGGAATAACTAGATAGAGGGTTATTACCTTTCCAATCTAGACATCTTTTGTTCCTTTTTCTTCTCTATTTGCCCTGGATAGAACCTCAAATAAAAGAGCTCCACCCAGGACCTCAGGTCATGCTTCCAGTCCTTGACCGCTAAGAACAACGTCAGCTTCGGGTTTTGCAGAAACAGCTTTTATCAGATCAAGGAAGAGCCTCACTATTCATGTTTGTTAACTGCTTTTATAATGAAAGATTGTTGCATTTTATGAGATGGATTTGTGCTTTTTTTAGTATTGAGAAAATCCAGTGGTGTTTGTCCTTTGCTCTACCAGTGTGGTGTATCACAGCAATGAATGTTGGCATGGTGGCCTCCCTTTTGTCCCTGCAACAAATCTCACATCCCTTTCATCCCTGAGGGAAACCTCATAGGACCATGGTTTGTAACGGCCTTCCAAGCGTGCTGCTGGGCAGAGCTCCCCAGATTTGGTTGAGCATTTTTACCTCTGTGCTCATGAGTGATATCGGTCTGTTTCCTCTCTTAGCACCGTCTGCCTGATTTGTTAATGCTGGTTTCCAATGTGATTAGATTTGGGAAATGCCCAGGAAATTCTAAGCGCCCTTTGGCTGTGTCCGTGAGGGTGGCTCAGAGACGACTGTCATGGAGATGGCCGTGAAGAGATCGCCCTGGAGGAGGGCAGCCCTGCCCGGGAAGGGCCCAGGTGAACAGGAGCAGGAGGTGAGGCCTGGTAGCACCTGCCCTCCTGTCCTCTGCTTCCCGCAGCCAGGAGGGAGCCGCTCTGCCCTGCAGTGCCCTGCGGTCGTGTCCCCACGTCCCCTGGCAATGGGGCCCTCAGCCCTGCACAGAACCTCTGGGACCTGAGACAAAGTCGGCCTGGCCCCTGCAACTGCTGCTCTCAGTGTTGTCACAGACAGAAAGTTAACACAGTTCCCCTGGTAAAAGGGGCCTCATCAAGTGTGCTGGGAAGCACTGCTTCCTGTCGTATGCTTTGGAAAAATGTCTGAATGCGTAGGGTTGGTTCTCAGATAAACACTGTCTGCAATTACCAGTGAAGCCACCTAGTCCTGAACATAGGTGTGCAAGGCCAGGGTGGGGAGGGAGTAATCCAATCAGCCCACACCTCACCATCCAGTAACCAATCAGCCCACACTTCACCATCCAGTAACCAGTCAGCCCACACCTCATCATCCAGTAACCAATCACCCTGCACCTCACCATCCAGTAACCAATCAGCCCACACTTCACCATCCAATAACCAGTCACCCACATCTCACCATCCAGTAGCCAGTCAGCCCACACCTCATCATCCAGTAACCAATCACCCCACACCTCACCATCCAGTACCAATCAGCCTACACCTCACCATCCAGTAACCTATCAGTCCACACCTCACCATCCAGTAACCAATCACCCATATCTCACCATCCAGCAAATCAATCCCTTCACATTTTATCATTCAGTAAATCATTCTATTGACATATTGAGATTTCTATGTCTTTAGGAGTCAGGTCTGTAGTCTGTGGAATTTATCCACGCCATTGACATTGTCACACAGTCAGTCATAGTATTTCCATATGGTATTTAGCAGTTAGTCATAGTATTTCCTCATAGCTCTTTGTTCTGTTTTATGAAATCAGTATTAATATTTTCTCTTTCATTCCTGATTCAAGTAATATGTGGCTTTTGTTTTCCTTGGTCAATTTTGCTACATTTTTTTCCATTGTGTTTGTCTTTTTGGAGAAACAGCTAAGTTTTTCATTACTTTCTCTATTTTTTCTTATTTAACTTATTTTCAATCTTTTTTTATACTTCTTTTTCTTGTGTTTTGCATATGTGCTTAGGTTATGATCTGAAGTCTGTCTTGATTTTTATTACTGGTGTTTAAAGCTATGACTTTCTCTCTAGTGCTGCCTTAGGTGAATTCCACAAATCTTTGCAGGATATATATATATGTTTTTATTCTTCTCAAGTATATTTTATTTGTCCTTCTAATTTATTATTTGGTTATTTATTAGTGTGTTAATTTCTATGTATTCATGACTTTTCCCAGTTACCTTCTTTATGAATTTCTAATCTCAGGCCTTTGTGGTCTGTCAGAGAACATCTTTTCATAATTTCAATTATTTTAAATTTAATGATGCTTTCAGTTCTTTGGTAGGTGGTGGCTGTGTGCTCACGCGGGATGCCCCAGATAGGCCAGCACAGAGCTCTCATGGTGGCTCTAGCATCCTGTGACAGCACCCAGTGTCCACCGAGAAAGGCTCCCAGCATCACACTGAAGAACTTAAAAGTATGTTAATTTATTATGCTGCAAAGAAGCAAAATAAATGGACATAAGTAACAAGGAACGGCAAGCTCTTTCTGACACCGGAGCAGTTACAAAAAGGACAAGGCGGGGGGAAAAGCCTCCCAATGTCTCTGTCTTAGGTGACACTTGAATGGGCTCTGGTTATTACATGTCTCAACCATCTCCACAAACTACTGGCGAGGAAAAATAATGGAACAATAAAGAAACCTGGCAAACACCATCTGAGCCAAATTCTCGAACATTTCACCAACCTGGGGAAACTGACCCCACGTGCTCCCCATGAGGGCCCTGAGAAGAGTGGGACCTCATCCCAGTGCTGACCCCAGAAAGCCGCAGGCTCTCATCACGAGGAGGCAAAGTCTAAAACTCAGTGTGTCTGTACTTCAGTAAAATATCCAAGTCAGGGAAGAAGTGAAAGTCAGAAGCTGTTTAAAAGGAAAAGGAACTAAAGAACACGATAACTGATTGCAGTGGGTGGCCATAAACTTCATCTGGGCTAGGAAAACAACGGCTGTGGGAGATTTTGTGGGAATACCGGCTAACATTTCACGGGAAGAAGGATCAGATCATTATTGATCAGTCTTCAGTGTGTCAGTTTTGCTGAAGAAGGCAGGACATTACCCAACCTGTGCTTGCGATTCAGCTGAAAGCCTTTGAACCTTCAAATAGTGCATCGGTGTTGGGTGCTTAAGCCCACTTCAGTCCTCCTAATACCAGCTGTCTCTGAGGCGCCCAGTGACAATCAGCAGGTTTTCTCCAGTCCTGATCTGCCTTTTATGCTTCTGTCTCTTGGCAGAAATTCTGGCTAGAAGGTCACAGGCATCTTGATTCTGTAGTGGAGATCTTGCTAAATAAATTGTAACTTTGATTTCTTTTCTTTGGATTGTGTTCTATAAGGTTTCCAAGCAGAGCAAAGTTGGAGTGATCGTACCAGTGTGTCCTGCGATGTAGCCGCTGTTAGGGGAAATGAGCACCTGAGTATATGGAAGTGTGCACGTGGTTTGTTGAAGAGGCTTCCCACCCCACTCCTGGGCTCCCCCGTCGCTGAAGCTGTGTATATGGAAATGCGAGTCTCACATCACCCTCCCTGCCTGTGCTGCACCAGCTCGGTTGACCTAATCAAAGCTACACTGAACTACCAGAAAGCCAGAAGTGTGTAACAGAGAGAAACACTGCCGAGCAGGTCAGAAAAACACAGCTCTGGAGAAATTAGTGCTAAATTACAGGAGGCACATTCACATGCAGATGCTTACGCTAATAGCTGCTCCTAGCTAACTAACATTCCGTGTTGATTCCCCCTGTTCTGAGCTCTTGCAGTTTTGCCGCTGCTTCTTCAGGACCCTTTACTTCAGAACGATTGGCTTCCCTGGGCTGCGCAGGGTTCACTATTCTGGCGCCTTCACGGTGTGCTGTTCTTGCTTGCAGCTTGCCCTGGGCAGCCTGGGTTCCCGGTGTGCACAGACACAGTGGCTGGCGTGAATCACAGTTGACCTGAGTCTCACCAGTGCTAGTGTGATGTCCCACCGTCTGCTGCCTGCTCTCAACTTCCTGGTTCCTGGGCCAGGAGCTGCAGCACAGGACAGCTGGTACATTCATTCTTTCCCACAGCATCCTGACCAGTGCCACCCCCAGCTCCTGTCTCCTGCAGGCCTGATGTCCAGTTTGCCGGCTGCTGACTTAGTGTCTTCCGCTCACCCTGGTAGGAAAATGTGTTCTTCCCAAGCACGAACAGTGCCTCTGGTGAGTAGCTCCGGAGTGGCTAGCCCTCGGTTTCCTTGACTGAGATCTGCAGTGTCCAGCAGTGTGGGCAGAGTGTGGTGCCTGCCGGCAGCAGCAATCAATAAAAGCCAGCAGGCAGAATCCTGCTGGAAGTGGGCATAATGATCCTGCCTTCCCTGAGGCAAACAAGCCAGTTATTTGCAGCCAGTTTGGCGCTCTGCTGTGGGTCCTCCTTTGCAGACTGGTTTTGGAGAGATGTCTGCCTCATGTCATGCGTAATCGTCGGAACGACAGGAGCCATCAGAGTGGGGTCCAGAGGAAATGGAAACGGGGGCAAAAGAATGAAGGAAGCAGCCCCGCTCTGAGGGTATGGTGGGGAGGAGGGCTGTTGCAGGGAGGGAGAGATCTTTGACACTCGAGACCAGAGATCACTCTCAGGGCGGCGACTCTGGGGGCAGAGGAAGCAAGGGCAAATCCTGGAGAGAGCGACACGCATTCATGCAGGGCAGGCTCTCCCCACATGGACAGGTGGGCACACTACGAGCACGCTCAGGTCCAGGTCACACTCCTGCATGTCGCGTGCTCCAGCATGACTGCAAGAGCACCGCTGCATGGGGAGCCTGGTGTGGAAATGAGCAGAGCTGGCTCCAGGTCACCTGGAGAGGATGGTTGGAAAGACTGTGACGTGGGCTGGTCCTTTCTAAGTGTCTCTGGATGGCCGGATAGGAAATAGACAGGTCTGAAGGCTGGCACCACCACACAGGGGCAGCACTCCCCAGCATAGGGGACCACCCCGGGGTAAAGAACGAGAGAACCAGGAAGGCTGAGTGTAGCAGAGTCCTGAGAAGTGGCTCACAGGGCACAGGGTCAGGCTGCCTCTCGGACAAAGCAAGGAGTGTGGTTTCCACACCAAACACAGGGACGGCCAGTGAGAAATGGTAAGCAGGTATGGGCCAGACTCGGACCAAGAACTTAGTATGATTCCGGCTGTTGTGCCGAGCGAGAAGAGAACGGGGAGGGGGGATGGAGCAGGCAGTGTGGCTGCGCTCTAGGGCGGAGTGTGGGCATGGCAGTAGAAGCTGTGCTTTGTGGCCCGCCTGGTTGGTACACAGGGCGAGGACAATGAAAGAGGAGGCCGCATCAGGATGTCTGGACTGGGCCCTGGGTGGGTGGTAGGGCCTCAGATGGGGGTAGAACACCTGGGGAAGAAGTGGCAGGGCTCAGGGTACAATCAAGTTACGTGTTGGCCATTCAGAGGGAGATCTCAAGCAGGCAAATTGGACGGATGAGTTGGAGGTTCCTTTTAAGGCTGGGAATAGAAATATGGGTGCCATCAACAAATATGTAAATTCTTAAGATGCTTAAAATGCATTTTTAAAAGATCAGTGATTAAATAAAAGGGAGGTGAGAAGTGAGCATTCAGATGTTAACTTTCAGAGATGAGGCTAGAAAGCACTGCTGAGCGGCTGAGGAGGAGGCCATGCCCTTGCGCCCTCACGGGAGTCTGGGAGAAAGCTACCCTGTGCTGAGGGACACAGCAAGGCGGTTCCAGCTCAGCCCAGATGCAGAGCAGTAGTGGAGAAGGAGGAGCGGCGTCGGCAGCCGCAGAACACAGGCTCAGGTCTGTCTGTGAAGTGGACTGAGGGTGGGCAGCATCTGGAGAGTGTGGCCAGTGGGGAGGGTTACTGGGGAGGGGAGGGGCTGGCTCCCGGTGGGAAGAGCCGCTGTGGGGAAATGATCCCATAAAAGGGAAGAATGGAGGTGGTGCTCAACTCCAGCAAGAGGGGCCGTGCTGTGTGGAGAAGGAGAAGTCTTGCTTGGTTTGCCTTCACTGGGATGAGGGAGCTGAGCTGCAGAAGTCCGAGGCATGGCGAGGTTGCAGGGGCCTCTCCATCCTTCGGCCCTGGCCTCCTCCTCCACCAGTCCCCTTCTCCTGGCCTTGTTCTGCTACGGCTCCACACTGGCTCCCACTCCAAGGAAGCACAGACACAGCGGGAAGGAGAGGCGCGGAAGGAGAAATGAAATCAGTGGACGCGTTGTACTCGCTGAGAGGCACCGTGTGTTCCAAAAGCACTGACAGAGCACGGTCATGGCGGGGCCGCTCCCCTGCTCCTGCGTGGCTCCGACGGTCTGAAACCAGATGCATCACACACTCTGGGTAGAATTTGGTCGGCCCATTTCTCCCCTTGCTCGACACCATTTCTCAGCAGCCTAGTATGGTATGTGCGTATAACGGTCAGGAAGGATGGCTGTGAACTTGCTGCCTGTTGGCTTTGTCCTTTCCCCCATACCTTTGTTGACTGCTCTGTGTCACTATGGTGCTGGTCACAGTGTCACACAGAGGAGTTGGGTCTGCTTTCCCAGGGTCCAAGGGCCAAGGGTACAGGCAGTGTCAGAGCCTGGGAGAACGGTGTCAGTGTGAGGGAGAGGGCAGCAGGTAGGGACAGAGCCGGCCTGGAACTGGCTCTGCAGAGAGGAGGTGGGCACTGACACCTGTGTGGGTTGAGTGATAGCAGGGCCGGCCAGGTGGGGTGGGAGGGGCTCTTCATGCAAGCGTGCATGAGCAGAGCAGGATGTGGGAATGCAACAGACGCCCCATGCTCTGACTGCACCATGGGGCGTGGCAGCTTTGGAGCTGGAGACTGAGCACAGGGCAGGAGACAGAGGCTCCTCAGCAGCTCGCCAGGGAGCTGAGACTGTGGCCATGCTGATGGGGCACTGCTCATGAGATGAACAGGGAGGAGGCAGACAGCACCCATGGCATTAGAAATATCAGGACCTTCCGGTCTGCCTCTCACACTGTCACAGTGACCTAGGAAGACATCCATCCAGTAGCAGTCTTCTTTACTTACAGATTCGACATGAATGTCGCACCTCTCTATCCAACTGCCAGTAGAGTTATGTCCCTTGCTAAGCTCTCACAGGGCAATTCAGAAGGAAATGAGCACACGAGGGACTGCAGTGTTGTAGTCCCAGTCCAAATTTGTCAGCTCAGGGAGGCAGTGAGTGTGTCGGAGATAAGTGAACTGGGTAAGATGGAATGCACAGCACTGGAGACTATTTGCATATTTCAACACACAGCCACAGCAGCAGCAGCTGGGGAAAGTCACGCGGTTTTCCATTCCAGGTGTCCAAGTGTGATGTCTGGCACCTGTGTAGACCTCACTTAGAAACCTGAAATGGAGAAGCCCAGTGTCACGCTGGGGCTGCTGCATGCTGCGGTTACCTGGATTGTGTGAACTGGGGTAAAAGAACCATTGGGACCCGGTTGATTGTGGCTGCCACCAAGTGCAGGCTGGCTTAATCCAGTGAGCCTGCCTCTGAGCTCTTTCCTATCACTGCCCACAGCTGTGCACGCACGCAACACACACACACATGCACACACATGCACACACACTCCGCTATATGCCTGCTGCTCACCAGTACACACTGACATGTGCTCTGTCCTCCACTGGAGGCCATCACTGCTGCGTCAGATGGAGGTCCCCATTCCTTTGCCCCTGTCCACTGAGAGACCCTGATCTCGCATTTTCTGTCAGTGAGCTCTCTGGTGCCATGGGCAGCATTCCCCTTTGTGTTCAGGTTTACAGTACAGATGGGTTTTATTTTTTGAGAAAATCTACTGCAGTACAAGTGCTGAAGTTTGTTGAGGAAGAAGACAAAAGTTACTTTGGAGAAAATTTGGATAATGACTTTAGTGGACAGAGTTATGGTTTGTGTCTAGATGCCCCCCAAAGCCTCATGCACTTTTAGATGGGGCTTTTTCAGATGTGGCTGGATCTACCGTTTGTCATTCATTCACAGTTCAATGCTGGGGTTAAGGGTGGGTGATTGCTGGATCAGTGCACCAGCTTGGTACTGCCTTAATCTCCATAGACTGGATACAACAGAAGGGACAGAAAGAGGCTTGTCATGCTCTAGCTTGTTGCTTTGCTGTCTTCTGCCGCCATGAACTGTTGCCCGTCTGCCATGTGCCACCCTGTCTTGGAGCCAGCTGATTATGGACTGAAACCTCTATAAACTGTGAGCTAAATAAACCTTTTCCCCTTTAACTTTGGGTGTTGGGTATTTCATCTCAGCAAGGAGAAAATTAACTAAGACAGACAATGACAAACAATATGTCTACAATTTCTAGGAGGAACTCTGCCTTCCCCTGTGAGCTCACACTGCTCAGTTATTTTGGGTCTGCACTAGGCCCTCTAAATATGTCACCCAGGGACTCAGGGACACTAGCTCCCTGAGGTGCAAGCCAGAGAGGAGAAGGAGGGAGCCGTTACTCAGAGCCTCTGTGGCTCACCCTGGGTTAATGGCTTTCTCCTGTGAGTCTTTCTCCTGTTACCTGTGAAATGAGGTGACTGTGCTCTGCTACCTGAACTACTTTTACTCTCAAAATTTCTCCCACCAAATGTATGGGATTTTCCCATCAGTCAGCTCACTGTCTCTCTAGACACCAGCAGGGCATCCTATGGCTCGGTTCCATGTTGACCAACTGCCCAGAGCTAGTGCAGCCCCAAGGTGAGGGCTCCAGTCTTCAACCCTGCCCCTCAGATGTCACCCCCAGTGCCAGCTTGTTGTCACCCGTGTCTCTACTGGCTGTTACAAGGTGAGGGTTTTCAGGACCCTTCCTCGTGGTCCACAGTTTGTGGGCTGGCTCACAGAACTGAAGGAAACAGTGTGCTTGGTTACGGGAAAATCACAGCAGGACCGCTGTGCACCTGCTGCACCTCCAGCTCCACAGCGGGCTGAGCAGCCAGGCGTTCTGCCAGATGTTCCGCTACTGAGCACACAGCAGGTGCTTCTGTTTGTTTATTTGTTCAGTGTGTGCAGTGGCTGCTGCACAGGTCTACAGCGTGTTGGGATCCCAATAGAAGCCATTTCCTTCCAGTCTCATTGCCAGGTTCTCAGCATCTTCCGCCATTGCTTCTCCTTGGCCTTTTTCCACTTACTCAACCAGCTTTCTTTGGAGGGCTTTGTTTAAGCTGCGCATCACAGCTGAGGATGCAGCAGGGGATGGAGCTCAATGCACCCGCTCGCTCGCTGGGCCAGGGGACTGTGCTGGTCCTGTGCGGATACTCTGGCCTCACCTGCAGTGGTGTCTGAGAGCACTGACTCGGTGGCACAGCTCCTATTTGCCTCAATGCCGAGTATATTTTTATTTATTCTGTTCCTCGAGGTCACTGTGCCACCGGAGGGTGTCAGGGTGGCCCGGACTCCACCTTCCATTCCTCCCCACGGCCTCGGCCTCAGGAGAGATGCTGCCAGGCTGACCCATCTGTGTCCCCTGCCATGCCTGTCTTCCTTTTCTCATAGTCCTTTTTTGGAAAAAGTTCCTCTTTTTAGTAAATTTACATTTTCATTAACTTTACGTGGAAATGAACAGTCCCTGCTGAAGATCTGGTCCTTCTGGCTCTGTATTTCTCTTCCTGAGGAAGCCCCGGAGCCCGATTCCTCTGACCCTGTGCAGATTGTGACCTGCAGGACTGGGTGAACTCATGGGTAAGAGTGGGCGCCAGACAGCCACTGTGACCCAGCTGCTTCTGCGTGGTAGTGGCTCTGTGGCTGCTGTGCTATCCCGCTTGGTCCTCTCTCAGCCCTGCTTGGAATGGGAAGGTGGGCTCCGAGGATCTGCCAGATTCCTTCTCCTTGGAGACTGCGATCCAGAGGAGGCTCTGAGGCCCGCTGAGATCCTGGCTCTGGCTCCACCTGTCACAACAGAAGGCCACAAAGAGTCTGAGCATCAGCGTCTGAATCAGCTGAGCCCAGACCTGTTCTGGATTCCAAGACTAATTGCCCCGGATGGAGAGAAACCATTCTGCAGCCCACAGCACTGCCAGGCCCACCCTCGGACAATGGGCAATACTTCACCCGATGGTGGACGGGAGACCGACAAATGTACAGTAAATGAAAATCTGTCCTTCCGTGCACAACTGGGTTCTACACTTTAAACTAGCAGTCAGAGATCTTAAATGATATACTCCTTAAATCCAGAGGTGACATTGGATATTAGAGGGGTCTCCCTTATTAATGATGACAATAGCAAGTTTAAGAACATAATTTCCTCAAGGAACTTCAGGTAATTTACAAATTTTAGATGTACTTTTGAAGAGGACATCCTTTTCTAAAGGAGGGTTTTAAATACAGCTGCCTCTGAACTTCCAGCCTCATCTCTGTGTTTCCTCAGACACATGCACTGAATTTGGTTTCTCTGGCCCCAGATTGTTGAGGAACCCCAAGCCTACTGAGCCTCCAGTTGTAAAGTTAGTTCCGAAAGGAACCGCTGGCACAGTCCAGGCAGTCATGCATCCTGCTTGTGGACTTGTCGGTAGGGAACACGGTCACCGGGAGCCGGCTGTGCACCTCCACCCCAGGGTTACCCCTCAGGAGGCTGAGGCAGTTTTCGCCGATGATTGATAACCAAAGACGGTGTTCAAGTGGGCTCAGCCCAGCCCCCACCTGCTCAGTGGTTCTCAGTGCGGACAATTTTGCAAGCAGGGCACATTGACATCCTCTGGAGACAGCTGGCTGTGGATGGGGGGTGGTGCACAGACCTGCAGAGGACATGACTTGTGGGTCCAGTGTCTGTAGCGATGCTGCTGGGAAATCCTCGCCACCACCGCTCACGGCAGACAGCAGCCTTCCCAGTGCTGGGAAGGGCCGGAGAGGACGGAAGTCCTGCGTGACGTGGGCCGTTCACTCTCAGGCATGCACACATATTCTTTGTTTCCTTTTACCTTTTCCTTACAAAAGCCCATAGTGATTCTCTCACACACAAGATTCAAGAGCAAAAGCCAGCATAAGAAGTCAATGAATGAAAGACCTAGATAAGGACTTAAACGGTAAGCAGCATAGCGCTTGGTGGGAAACCCCCCCACACCCGCATTGCTAAAGCTGAAGCTCTGCATCAGCTGTCGATGGGATGCAGGACGATTCCACACTCACGTGCGGCGGGTATGCTGGGAAATGAGACAAATCACTCAGAAAGCTGCTGGTGATGCAGATAGACGACACCGAGCCTCCCGGTGAGCCAGCAATCCCACCCCGGGCACCACCGTGCGCGCCTGTGACAGCCCGGTGCCAGTCACGCCGAAACACTGTTGGTGGCGACACAGTCTGCACTGCAGTGTGGCTCAGGTGGAACATTACGTGACAAGAGAGAGTGACCAGGCGCCCACAGACAACCGCGTGGACAAATCCCCTGCCACCATAACACTGAGTGAAGGAAGCCAGGAACAGACCCACTTCCACCTGTGACACCATTGTCCTAAGTTACAAATGCAT
Organism: Chinchilla lanigera; assembly: GCF_000276665.1. Classification (NCBI taxonomy): domain Eukaryota; kingdom Metazoa; phylum Chordata; class Mammalia; order Rodentia; family Chinchillidae; genus Chinchilla; species Chinchilla lanigera. The sequence continues at coordinate 11,367,435 of NW_004955470.1, read as the reverse complement.
CGGAAATTAAGCTCATGCCAAAGATGTTGAGATGGGGTCAGCGTTGGGGCAATGTGAGCATCTCTGGAGGCGCTGCGGAATGGGAGGGGCCAGTGCGGTTCCTCATCTGATGCCAGAGATCTGCTCTGTCTGCAAGTATCTAATGATAGCCATACGTAATAAAGGGTAGATTTAAATGTTAAGATTAAATGGTATCACTTTCTTTTACTTTTGATAAGTATTTTCTCCTTATACTCAATTTAGTTCAGTTTAGTTTGATCACTTTGCTCAGGGAATGTTTCCACAGTGGTGATTGCAGAGAGGTTTGCTGAACACTTTAGAAGAAAATTGAGTTTGTTTTTAAAATAATTTTTAAAAATAAGGGACTCAACTTCATCCCTTAATGAATGAATTGTTAGTTTTAGTAAAATAACCTACTAGATAAGGTAACACGGAAGAAAAATAAGAAGCAGAAAAAAAAATGTGCAAGAAAAAGAAGAGTTGAAAAACAGAAAAGAAAGAACCAAGGGATCAAAAGCCTGCTGTGTCCACTCACTTTAATTTATGAGACTAAACTAAACTTATATTCTGCCTCTAAATATAGAAAAACAATTTGACTTGCTATTTCTATATATTTGCAAAGTTGATGCCTGCTTTGAAATTAGAAAATAAATAAGAATTGGGTGTCCTATGGCCTATAATGTTATCTCCTCACTCCTCAGAGAGTAGAGAGACCTCTTCCTGTGAGGCTTATCTTATTAACAGGTCACATGTCTTCCTATTTTCCACCAAATCCAATTTATAGATGTGGCAATCTCACAAGTGTCTAAATGGCACCATTGTTAAAAGAAGTCATTTGACTCTGGGAGATGTAGCCTCTCCCAGTAGTTTTTTCTATGCTACTCCCAAACATAGTAATGTATTTGAAACAGAAAAGAGAGAAAATTCATCTTTCTCTTTTCTTAATCTCTTTTTTTCTAAAGGCCTGAAAAACATAATGGGAATTATACTGAGGGATTTTCAAAGACTTTAACAAGAAAGAGCTAAGTCATCCGTGATCAATCAAAGAGAAAAGTGGATTCTTTCCATTTCATCTTGAAAGAGAAAAGTTTCAAATCCAGTGCGGAAAATTTTCTAAAGGACCTGCTCATTGCTTTCCTGTCGGAGAAAACGGTGGAGGCCACATCACTGCAGAGTGTGGTCTGTCACAGCGTGAAGAGGGAGAGCACCTCTCAAGCCCCGTCTCAAGGGTAGCTTCTGTAACACTCTAGTTCGCGTAGTTGTATCGTCCAATTGAGAGGCAAATGACAGGATAAGTTCTGCAGACATGACACATCCTGGTTTATAATATTCATTACAGCCAGTAAGTGAAGGTCTGTCTCAGCTCATAGATGGCTTCACAATCCACTGACTCGTCCAAAACTGCCTTCTATGAGGTTCTGCCATTTCCTTTATTCATTTCTTTCTAACTTTTTGAATTTTTCTGAGTGCAAATTTGTGGTACGTGGTGATCACATTCCTTGTGGGAGGCTGGTACGTGGGCATGATACCTCTTCATTCGTCTTACATCTTCCTCCACTCTCCCCCTTCCTCCCTCCCTCTACCCTCTCCTCCCTCCCCTCCCCCTCCCTCTTCATGCGTCCCTCCCTCCTCCTCCACTTTGCAGCAGATCTCTCCCCTGCAGCAGCAGTTCCCACAGGTGCTGTGAACCTCTTTCAAAACCTGCAACAAGCAAGCTGCACATTCCTCTGCTGAAATATGTGCCCTTTGCCAACTCCACTCCTACCTGTCTGACAATGGAATTCTGAATGTAACTAAAGATTTTTTTGTTTCACATTTACTTAAAATATTATATTTAGTTATGAAGACAGAAATACAACTGTACTGCATAAACATTGGCTGAAAACATTTTCTCAGTAGATACTTAGTGAAATGTCAGTATAGTGATACCTCCGTTCATAAACACCTTTGTCTGGGAACAGTTTGGTTTGCAAACAGAAGTGTCTGACAAAATATTGTTTTTCTATATTCCAGCTCTGCATCTGGTGTCGAACACTAACGTGGCCATCTTTTCCAGAACTGAGAAATGAATCAAGTTCATGAACAGAGGCACCTCTGCATTTAAATCTGATTGTCATGTAACTGGGAAAGGTCACTCTGGGGCTCAAGGTGCAGTTTAGTGATCGAGACTTGCCTGGCACATGGGAGGCCCCAGATCTTATCTACCCCCAGTTGCTCCAAGAAAAAGGAAGAAAGAAAACATTAGAGATGTTCTAAGGGGTGTGTTGGCATCTTTGATAGTGCCCGCATTGAGGTTAAAGAGTGACCTCATTCACTGCTCTTTTTAACAGCTTTGTAAGGCATAACCTAGACATTGCTGAAGGAGTCAGCTCAGTTACCCTAATGATCTAGTGCTGCAGAGCTATCTTCCCAGGGTGGCTGGAGACTTCTGGGCTCCATGTGTCCGCATCACCACGTACTGTCCCCTCCCTTTGCCCCGGCACAAGGCCACGTGATGGGCCTTCCATGGAGAAGGTGCACACTTGTTTGATATTTACTGCAAACAGAAGAGCACACGTTGTCCTTCTCTGTCTGATCCTTCACATAGGGCGGTGTTTTGGGTGGGCTCAGCCTGCCTTGGCCCTTTGCTCCGTTCCATTGCTGGGGCCACAGATCTGCCTAGGTGTTTTCTCCATTGACCTGGTGGTGTCTTGGGTGCCACCAGGCTGGGACTGTCAGGAAAAGTGACCGTAAATAAAATTGCTACTGGAAATGAGGCCTTGTGCACAGTCTGCCCACATGCGTGTTTTCATTTCTCAGGGGCAGCAGACAGGAGGGTCACACAGGTCAGAGAGTGAGTGGGGCTCAGTCTGTTATGAAACTGAGCCTATTTTCAAGGAATCAGTGCGGCCACGCAAGCCCCGTGGGCCACGCACTCACACCTTCCCTCTCCAGCCCTAAGCACGGTGTGGTCAGACCCTGGACACAGTCGCCTGGGGAACAGCGCTGTCCCTGATGACAGCGACCTCAAACAACTTCCCTAAGCACTCACCATCTCAAGTGCTTTCCTTGGGGGAAACAGAGATTATACTGCCCACTTTTAGTGGGGTTGCCAGTTTATTATGTTGTTGTTGTTGTTGATTTAGGTTGTATTTTATTCCGGACACAAGTCTATTATCTGTTACAGGCTCTCAAAACACTGTCTTTATTTCTGACTAAGGTATGCTGAGCTTAGATTTTGAAGCACAGTTGACCAACATTTCTTTTGTGAGACACACTTTGGGGTCACACCTGTAAGACGGGCCCTCCCAAGGCTCGCGGCTTTCCTGTGGCGTTTCTTTGTGGAAGTGTCGCAGCTTGAGTGCTCATGCAGTTCTGTGTTGCAGGGTTGCTTTTGAGTGTGATATGGGGCAAGGGTCTACACACATTATTTTGCACGGGCATATGCCAGTATCTGAGCACTCTTTGTTGAAATGATTCCTTTTTCCTACTGATTATCTTTTGCCCTATTGTGAAAAATCAGTCAGATATAAATGTAAAGTTATACCTCCAAACTTTTCACTTGTTTGATAGACTACCCTTATTTTTTATCAGTATCAACTATATTGTTTGCCATAAGAAGGTTTGAAATCTAGTAGTATAAGTTATCCCATTTGATTTTTTTTTTCAAAATTGTGACTATCTTAATTCTATTTCTGCATAAATTTTAGGACTTGCTTGTCAGTTTACTGTTTTTTTCCAGTACTTTTCTCCTATAAATAATGATTTGGGAATAATTTGCAAATATGTAAATTTTTTATAGATGAGATTCTCCTCAAAAGAAATGTGAAGTCAAGGAATACGAGCACTTTTAATTTTAGGAGCTGTTGCCATATTATTCATTATGTGCTATATACCAGTTTGAACCATGATCGGCAAAATTTCAAAGTAATAATTTCTTTTCAGGCCAATTTATATATTTGCGTAGGTCTGATTTTTTCAATACAACAGAGAAAATACACCTCAATGATATATTAAACTATTTTTTTTAGGTTGACCACAATTTTATATATTTAAGGGATAATTTTCCTTATCTGTGAACTGTCTTTTCATCTTTTATCCACTTTCTATTAGTTATTGCCTTCTTCTTGATTCCTTATGACTCAAGGAAATTTGTCTTTATGAAATAAATTACAATTAAAGCCATTTGTCTTTGTCTTCTAAATCTACTTATGACAGTACATCTCATAACTATTGCAAGTTTAACTGAACGTATCAATCTTGCACTTATCCGCTTCTGGGGTTTTGAATTACAGAGACTTTCCTGCTGCAAGACAATAAAATCATTCTCCCATTGTTTGTACTGCTTCTTCTCTGGCTTCACAGTTTCCAACCGCAATTCCTGATCGGCTTGGAGTTTATCCTTGTCTAAGTTATCAGTTAAGGACGCGAATTTAAATTCTTCCCGACTGCCTGCCTCCTGTCTCGTTCCATTAATCCTTCACTTTTCCCACTGAGTTAAGGTGCAAGCTTTATTACACATTAAAGTTTCTGATGTCTTTCTTCCCCCAGTCGGGAGTCTCTACTCTGTTCCACTGATTTTTGCAGTCAGTTTAAAGACCGGTGTGACTCTGTCTGACGGTCATGGCTTTCTAATACAGTATTCTAATTTGAGTAAGGCTGACCTCTCTTTGTTACTGAAATTCTTTCAGAATTTTCCAGATTATTCATACCCCATCTTGTACACAAACTAAGGTCAGTTAGCTCAAACCAACAGGCAGAAAACAAAAACAAAGAAACCCCTGATATTTTATTGGGATCATGTAGAATCTAGAGTTTAGCCATAAAGAACGTTCTTCCCTCTGGGCACGCCGCGCCCAGCCGCAGACTCACGCTCCCGAGCCACACGGAGGTCTCTTAGGGTGCTCTCACGCTGCGCAGGCCACCTGACGTTCTCGACAGCCACAGCTCTCCTGAGTTGTCCCCTGAGCCCATGCCCCTGGGCAGCACGTGGCATCTTCAGTCGTGTGAGGACACTGTGATATTCACGCAACGATGGGGTCACCCAGCCACACGCTTGTCGGTGTGTGCAGCCATTATGTGAAGCATGGCTGTGTGTATACCTCTCTGTAGCAACATTTCTCATTCTTTTTTCTTTTTTTTTCCTCCAGTTTTAAGAAACAAACCTTTATTTTAACATAGTTGCAGATTTACTGAACAAACAAAACTGCCAAGATTCTATAGCAACTTCCCATCTTCCCAGTTGTTAATAAGAATTTACATTTATATAGTTAAAATTAATGGAACTAATACCAATACTTTATTGTTACCTACAATATATTATTTATTCAGATTTCCTTTTCCCAGCGTTTATGCCCCAAACCCTATCTGCAGTGACACTAAAGATAGTCCCCACTCTGTGGCTTGTTTCATTTCTTTTTATTCATGGAGATAGAAGACTCTGTGAATTGCTTTGGTAGCAGTATCCCCAAAGATTTGTGCTTTCACTCATCACAGACCAGTGCTCTGAGAAGTACGCCACTGGGTGAGCGTGTCCTGTGTGAACCCCACAGAGGGCATGCCCAGCTGTGGATGCCGCAGGTGACCCTGTGACAGGCAGCCGTCCGGAGAGACCGTAAGCCTGAGCACCACAGCTGCAGGCTGTAACCCGGCACACTGCTGTGCAGTAAGTGTTTGTTAACAGAACTAGTCTGACAGTGCTAAAAGTGTGCATGAGTGAACGAGCCTGGAACACAGGAACTCCTCAGCCTTGTCTGGTGCCTGGGCAGCGGGGCTGCGCTTCCATGACCTGCTGGTGCAGTGTGTGTGTTTACATCGCGTCAGCTTGGACCTCGAGGGCCACGCCGGGCCACAGAGCTGGACAGCTGCGAAGTCCTTCCCAGCTCACCTGGGAGGCACAGTCTGCCACTGTCTGAAAGGTTGAGGTGGCCCGCCACTGTAGTTAACAACAGACTTAGGTGAACTGTCTGTGGGTTACAGAAATTGCATCGTGTCTACAATGGTGACTGCTTTCAAAACTGACACCTAGGAGTCTTTGCCTCACCTAACCAGGCCCCAGAAAATGTCAAACAGTGGCAGCACTAGCGGGCACAATTGGTTTTTGTTTTTTTTTTTAAATTAAAAAGGATTCTTGCTAGTGTTTCTTATTAATAACGGTGTAGCACATAAGTGCGTTTCATCACATTGTGAAATTACTCATTCAGTATTTTAAAGATTTTTTTCTCTTCAGAATCAATGCTTAGTGTGTTTCATCTTCTGTATTGACACCTGGTTTCCTTCATCTGGGTATACTCGAGAGGCAAGTTTTCTTGCTAAGTTTCTGAATATTTCATCAGTTCTGATGCTTAGAATAGACTATTGTTAATGATCTACGTAATGAACAGCTTGCTATTTTCTATGGTTTTGAGCATCTGTAGACTGCTATTCATAATTAACATCATCTGTTTTTGTAATCTTACTTGAATGTTGCTATTTGTGTTATTCTCAATTCCTAAAATGAATTCAGAAGATTACCTCTTTTCAACAGTCCAGAAGAACAGCTGGAATAACACTTAAATTTTCTTTTTCCTTAAACATTTTTAAAAGAGAGGAGAGGAATGGGAAAAAAAAGAAAAATCAAGATACATTATGCACAGGTAGGTACAAATTCCCTATGATGAATGTAATCATTATGTATATCTAAAATGTATCAATAAACATAATCAAAATAAACAACTTCCCCCAAAATGCAACATGTGCCTGGTGCTATTCCTCTAAGGTTCGTTGTTTACATATTTTTCTGGAGACCTGTACATCTGTGAGAACAACCTAAATGTATGGAGTCAGGGAGTGGAGGGTCAGGAGTCATGCGTACACCCTGGGATTGATGGAACTGCGTTCCTTCAAGATTCAGAGTTTGCCACATGACCCCAACTTGAGACTCTGGTTGTAGCAACAGGGCCTGTAATGTGGGCGGAGGGAAAACCAGGCCATTGGGACCCGGCCCTATCTGCTGGCTGGAGTCCTGATTCAAAGAGGAGGTCAGGGTGCGGCTGTGAGTGCCCTAGAAAAGGAATGCGCTCCTCAACACCAACACACAGATTCCCCAGCGCTAATGCCTAGTACTTGTGAGCACATCTTTACAGTAATAAATGTCAGGAGCACACAGCACTGAAGTCCGCAGTTTGCACCGTTTCCATTTTTTGCGGTGCACAAGCCAGTGTGTTTTTACAAATATATAATGTGGTGAGTTCAGTATGACAGTGTCAAACACGATAGTGCTGCTGTCCTGGAATTCTAGTCTTCACCTCTTCATCCTCCAACCACTTTCCAGATCCTTAGTGACCACAATTTTTTTTTTTCTGTTTCTGCAGTTCTGTTTTTTCTGTGGTATCTTACAGCTGGACTCACACGGGGTACAGTCTTTTCAGTAGCTTCTTTAACGTACCACTGTGCGTGATGCTTCTTTTGTCTCTTCATGGCCAGATAGTTCATTTCTTTTTATTGCTAAGTAACAGCCCATTGAATAAATGTACTTCAGTTTTCTATCTATCGCTCTGTTGGAAAACATCTCGGTGGTTCCTAGCATTTGGTGGTTAGGTACAAAAATTGCTGTGGTTGCTTAGGCGGGAATTTCCGCACTGATGAGTTCTCAGCGCCTTGTCAGGGTAAACACCAAGATGCTCGACTGCTGTATAAAGTCCTGGGGCTGCTTTGGCTTGCAGGATACTGCCAAGACAGCTTCCCAAGTGGCTATACCATTGTGCCGTCCTACCAGCCCTCTCACCGGTGTTTGCTTTGTCGCTTTTTAATGTTCTCCACCCTAACTGGCTCCTCGGAGAATCTCACCCTTGTCTCCGTCTGTAATTGCCGCGTGTCCCAAGCAGTTTGCATGTCCACATGCTGACGTCCCATCTGCGTATCTTCTTTGGACAGGCGTGTCTTCAGCTCTTTTGCCCGTATTTGTTTTCAGTGGGTTTTGTTTCTTATGTTTGTTTTCTTGTGCAGTTTGCGTATTTTGGACATCAGTGTGTTCTGATACTCCTTCTGTCGTTCTGTTCCAGCCTGTGATTTGCCTTTGCCTTCTCTCAGCTCTATCTTCCCAGAGCAGAAGCTTTAAATTTAATGAGTTTGTGCTCCCATAAATCATTCCATTGGTGTTGTAACTAGACAAATATTGTCATCGAGAGTTTCTCCTTGCATCTTCAAGATGCTTTGTAGCTTCAAATTTTACAGTTAAGTCTGTGGTCCACTTTGAGTTAAGTTTTTGAAAGTTGTAAGGT
>NW_004955470.1:11348422-11359015 GCF_000276665.1 Chinchilla lanigera | reverse complement strand
TCTCAATTCTTATATTCATTGTCTGGAACCATTAATCTGCCTCCCCTCCGCTGACATCCCTCCTCTTTGTCAGAGGGATGAGAGGAGGGTTGGGCCGCACTTTGTGCTCACAATAACTCCACACAAGCAGTGTAAACATCCTGTGCAAACACGGATTGATAAACTGTAAAGAAAAGTTCAAGGAACCATATTCTTCTGGGTCAGTTTCTAGACTTTCTGTTCTCTTCCACTAATATATTTACCTATTAGTCCACAAATAATTGCCTGGCAGTCTTTATTATTGAAATTTTGTACAGGTTGACCATCTCTAATCAGAAACTCTAAAACCTGAAATGTTCCACAATCCAAAACCTTCTGAATGAGGACATGACCCTGCACATGGAAAATTTTACACGTGTGGGAAGTTGCAGTGAAAAATGCAGTCACACTGCAAACGTGCTCTGCACCTCCTTCAGGCAGTGTGTATTCCGTGTGCCTGAAACAAGTGCATGGTCTGTTAGACTTGGATTCCAACCCCGAGATACTTTGACAGCACTTTCATCACATTTTTGACCACACCTCATAATCACACTCAGGAAGGGGGACCCTGGAACTGCATCAGAAAGTGGCAGGAAAGATGGGTAAGTGTGCTCTAAGTGAGGGGGAGGTTTTGAGGGTGGATTCATGGCACTGTGTCTTTTGCTCTAATAATTTAAAAAACGGAAACATTTACCATATGTTTTGATCACACCTTGTAATCTAAACTGACTTTCAGATACTGCAGTCCCTTCCTACCCATTGCTTTGCTTTCTGCAGTTCCACTTACCCATGGCCAACTGTGGTCCAAAAACAGTATGGAGAAAATTTAGAGATGAACTTGACTAAGTTGTGAGTGGTGGGTGGCTCCGAGCCCATCCTCCGCCTCGCTGCCTGTCCCCAGGTGCACGTGGGACCTTATCACAGCGGAAGAAGTGGGCAGAAGCCAGAGAGGAAGGTCCTGTGGAGAAAGAGGACCATGTCCATGTGACCTCAGCACAGCGCGTCACCATCAGTACTGTCTCACTGCTGTGCGTCCGCGGTGTTCTCAGTTTAAACCCCTGGGTCCCAGCTGCGTAAGGTTTGGGGAGAACTGCCCATAAAATAAAGCATAATTTTATGCTTTATTCTCAGTTTTTTGGTGAACAGGAGTACTTGGGCTGTGTTCTTCAAGAACATTCTTAGAATTTTCCTGGTCTTTACATGAGACCAGAAGACGCAGGAAGCGAGGGTGTGGTGTTGGCTGACTGCCTCCCCTGGGACGAAGGAGGCCCTAGTGGAGTAGCTGATTGTGGAAAACAGAATTTGGCTATAAAGAAAGCTCTGGGCTATTTCAGAATACCTACTTTCCCTCCCTTGGATAGAAAGAGGTGAGATTTAATTTTCTTCCAATATTCACTGTTAAAACTTGGTGGAATTTCTGGGTGAATATGTTAAAATGTAGTTATTTTCCCTAAAACCATGTCCCGAGTAGTTCTTAGCTTTCAAATTGCCCACCCTCAGCCTCCAAAAATCCACTAGAATTTTCACACATTTTCCTTGAGGTTTTCCCACTCACTCATCACTAATGCACCAATCTAGGGTCCGTCTTCCCTTTATTTCCCGCTTTTGAGACCTCAGCGCTCTGTTGCATCTAAGAAGGGGCATTGAGTTTCAGCTTTAAGGTTATTTTTCTTGCTGTAGGGACAGGAAAGTCTCAGAAGTCCCCTGCATGTTGGGGTTATGCTGCCATTTAGGGTTTGTTTTCTTTGGGAATTATTCATGTCATGTAAATGTCTCATAGCAAAGCAGATGAACATTTTTAAAATTTCTGTTTTTGTTATTACCACACAATTTCTTATTTTGAGTGAGTAGTTTCTTTTTACTAAGTTAGTTGTTTTATGTAGTTCATTGGTATTTTTGAGAAACAATTTCTGATTCATTTATATTTTCTTTTTTAATTCATTTTCATGTTTACTTTAAGGTCACTGCAATTGGTTTTCTAACATTTTAAGTAGGGTGCTTGTTCCTTTCGTTTCCCTCCTTCTTCATCTTTCACGTGACTATTAAAGGACTGATTTTTCCTCTGTCCTAGCTGAAGCGTTGCTGAAGTATTAAGCACCCAATTACTTTCTAGACAGGGCACCGCGGGACTTTCTCTTGTTGTTTTCAAAGGGATTTTTAGAGCATCTCCTCCTGTTAGGGCCTCTTGCCCCCCTCCCTGCAACCCTTCCTTCTTTGCTGTAGTGCAGTCCTGTGTTGGTTAATGAGAGGAACGTGAGAGAAAATGTGTGCTAAGATTACGGAGCACACTTCACCCCGCATGGCCTGACGGGGTGCACCCAGGCTGCACTGTAAACTGGTGGGGCCACTGCTACCTATGTGAGCCGTCCTTGACAGAAACCTCATTATGCTGAGCATGGCTGTGTTCATTACTGATTTTACTGAGGGTTTTCTGCATGAGGCTTTAAGGGCATTACGTGTAGGTCAGAACAAAGTTGTTTTCTGTGTTTTTAATGGACACTGTTTTACAGTGGATATCAGATCTACCTTAAATCAGGCACTTAAATCTTCTGTGGGTTCTTTTATATGACCTGAATCAGGCGAAGTGTCTCTGTGCTTTGCTCCTTACTTATTCTGCAATCCTATGATTCGCAGGGTACTATTTAATAGAAGGTGAGATTTTCATAAAAAGTAATTCACTGTCCAAACAAAGAATGTAAACCATAAATAATTAACCCACTTTCTAATTCTAATAGGTCTCTCTTCTATAAGAATGACCCAGCAGTATACGACTGCTACTGCAAATACAGCACTTTGTCACACTGATTGTCAAGTGTATTGAGAGGCCACCTCCGCTGTCTACCTGGTATCAATAAGACAAACCCAATCATGTCACAGTCTCTGCACTCAGGCCTGCTGCTGCATGGAATGACTCCATTCCTGCCATCGAGTCAAATCAGCCAAAGGTGGGGACTCGGGCAGGGAGTTAATTGTCATCCAGTGATCTGCCTACTCTCATTTGTACCAGATGGACCCGAGCCTGGGGAGTGAAGCTCCTGTTACTGAGTATTAATCAGTACTTCCAGAACCAGTGCAGTGAAGTCCGTGCCCTCCAGTTCTGTGGCTTTCCATTGCAGCATGGGCTCTAGCTGGGTTTCAGGCGCCGTCACCTCAAAGCTGACCAAGCCTTGTCTGGAAGATCTGGTCTAGCAGGAGCTCCTGCCAAGTGGGCGTTAACCCATCTCTTCCTTCCCCAGGCCCTGGTGTAGTGAATCCGAGACTTGTGTCTGCTGGATTTTTAAAATGACCTTGGGAAAAGCAGATTCTTTTCCCAAAAATGTGCAGCTAGGGAGGCAGGGAGAAGCTGAGGAAGAGCTCTGAGCCGCAGGAGGGTCCAGTGGGCCACATGGGGACCACCCTGTGGGGCTGGGCTGTCCCAGCCTCTGTGCAGGAGGTGGAGAGGAGAGCAGGGCTGAGGCACAAGGAGACACTGAGGCAAGAAAGAGCACGGCGGTCAGAGCGCCCAGCACGCTGCGAGAGAGGAGGAACCCAGAGCCAAGGTCAGCGAGCAGAGCCTCAGAGCCCAGCTGGATGAGCGGCAGCTCAGCTGTCTCTGAGCTTCGCAGCAGCTCTCACATGTGGCCTGTGGCTCAGTGCCTTGTTTGTTGAGCAGCCTCAAATGTGTTCACTGTTCTTGCAAGCATTCTGTCATTTCTCACCCAGCAGACATTCGGGAAGCATTCAGTGTATGTCCCCAAATAAAGGGGGTGGGACACTACGCCACAGGGAAGCGTGCTGTCCTTGTCCAGATATGCTGTCTGCATACCTGCAGGCAGCTCTGCTCCATGCGCTGGGCTTTGCCAGAGCCAGGCTGAGCTGGGTTTCTCCACCACTCCTGAGTCACTCCAAGGACACTCCGGTTACCATGATCCCAGCCGTGGAGAGACCTGGGACATGTGACCATGTCCAGCAGCCAGGAAGGTGAGATGTGGCTGGGAAATACGGTCCCTGGGTGGAAATCAAGGGGACAGACTCAGGTGGACAGGGAGAGACCCCTGTCGCAGTGTCTCTGTCACCCTGGGCACTGAGAACTTCTCCTTGCTGGCTTCGTGTGGTCCAGGGGTAAGTGGGAGGCTGGGATGCTGTTTACAGAACACAAAATGAAGGAGGAGGGAGATGAGGAGAGGAGGGGAAGGGCATGATTTTTGGACTGAAATGCCAGGTAAGTGTGCCAGCTTCTCCATCCGCCAGGTGCATGCCTTAAACAAGGAACCCTATCCCTCCAACTCTGTTGCTCACTTCAAATGGGAATGCGTGTTTCCTGCTGGGCCAGTTACTGACCTACTGCCACTCATCTGGAGGCCACACTCAGCACTGCTCTTCCCTCAGGGACCGGGATAGACATCTGCCTTTGCAGCTGGTGACGTGGAACTTTGAGGGCGGCTGCCGGGACACTGTGGAGGGAGGGGCTGTGCTTCTTGCTCCTTCCTGTGCCTGCTGCCCTGTCAGCACTGGTAGCTGTGGGACACTACGCCACCAGGAAGAATGCTATCCTTGGTGACCAGGCCCCGCTGGTCCTGGTCCTCACTTCCTCTCTGCTGGTGGCAGTGGACACTGGTGCTGTCCAGTCTTCCTGGGCAGCCACTCTGGTCCTCTGCACTCTTGTCACCTGCCTCCACCCCCTGGCCCTGGAGACAGTTCCCCCGTTCTCGTGAGATGGACAGGGAACCCACAGCTCCCACACAGCACTGCCCTGATAGGACACACACTCTGCCTGGAGCCCAGCTCTTCCTCTGGGCCTGGGGCTGCAGCCTTGCCCTGTCAAAAGAGGGCTCCTTGGGGAAGGCACCTGCTTGGGTCTGTTACTGTTACTATTAGGAAAACCCTGAGGCAGGCTGACTTGATAAAGAACAGAGGCTTGTTGAGCTGACATTGTTGAAAGTGAGATGCAGAGACCCAGCACTAGCCAGGGCCCATAGGGGGAAGAAGGGGAAGGGGCCACGTCTGCATACAGAAAGCCAGAAAGGGTCAGGGCCGGATGTGCAGCTGCAGCACCTCGCTCTGGCTCTGGGTGACCTCCCTCCAGGAGACCCCACCCCGATGGCCTCAGAACATCCCACAGGGCTCCGCTCTGTGAAGGTCGCTACCTTCAAACGCCCACTGCCAGTTGGGGACCGCCGCGGGAAACTCGGTGAGCTGCAGCACGAGCTCCAAGAGTGTCCTTCTTTAGGTGCCGCCAGCCTCAGTTCCCTCACTCTCTCCTCTAGCTTCATCTTCCTACAGAGACTTCATGGCTCTTCATGTTCAGCTTCCTCTGCTGAGATGACCGTGTAGTTTCTGTCTCTTGTTGGACTCTGATGGACATGCTGCCTTCCCATGATTCCCGAGGAATGGCAGCACAGCGTTCCCGATGGGATGGGTGACACCACTGTGGTCCCTACCATCCCATCCCCACTGGCCAACCCGCACCATCGCCATCCTGGCTCAGAGTGGCCGAACTGGCTCATGTGCCCTTCCTCAGAGACGCTGCTGCTATGGTGAGAAAGTCAGGCATTTGTTGCGTGCTACCAAGCTAGTGTGCCCTGGTTTTCCTGTACCCATTCTCTACCTGCCCTGCCATCCCTGCAGACACAAAACCCACCTCCAATCCACTGAAAGAATGTATTTCCAATAATCTAAGTAATCAAGGCAAGTCAAAGCTGTACACCTCAACATCTTCATTTTTAAAAGAGGATAAAGGCTGCTCTGTGTACTGGCAATAAAATGAGTTCATTTTACCTAAGATAAAGTGAACCGATTCTTTGTGTAACAAAACTTAGTGTGTGAAGTGCTGTCCTTGTAGGAGACCTTATTACTGTACTAGAATGGTCCATTTAGAAAGAAATGTGCCTTGGAGCCAAGAAATCCTAGTCTCTCTGCCTTTTGATTAAAAATCAGCATAATGAACTTCGGTGGATTCCATATTAAATCCAAATCAGCTGTACCAGGTATCTCTTTTTCTTGAAAATTTTATCTTGTCCTTCTATATATGAAAAACTCATTAAAATGAAGTAAAAGGAGAGAAAATTCTTATAAATTTGGTAGGGGATTAGCAGCTAGAACAAGGGCAAGTCCTCCTCATTAGCATGCAAATAGCAAGGCTCTCCCCACCTTGCCAGGCTGGGGACCTCAGCACCTGGCTGGGCTGGTGGAAATGTGCTGGAGGGAGAGCTCCAGTCCCCTCCGCCTACACCTGCAGAACCTGCTGCTGCCGTCCCCTCACTTGGCCCTTGGTGGGCGGAACCCACTCTCAGGAGGGCTTCCTGCTCCCCTCAGCCCCACCAGCCAGTCTCCTGGTGCTCAGGGTGCTGATAAGAGCATTAAATAGTGTCTAGGATGTTACATCAGCAGATACTTACCGGTCACCCCTATACGCTGACTACCTTCACCTTGCTCCAAGAACCCGAATGTGCAGTCACCCTACCGGTGTCACCCTGGGCACAGATAGGCACATGGGAGTCACAGGGGATCAGGAGGAGAGTGAGGGTCCACACCCGCATGGAGGTAGGAGTGCGAGCATTGTGTCGAAGCAGACACTGGAGCTAGCCCCCTCCTCCTGCCTCACAAGGAGGCCAGAGCTTGTCCTAGAAGGCTGCTGAGTGACATTTCTGTAGGTTTAGGTACAGAGCAAAAAGCCTGGCTGTAAGTTTGAGATAACGGTGGAAAAGAAGTGAACTTTCGATGGTGCTGTTCACGCGTTAGGACAGCTGAGCGGGTTCAGGTTGGAAGCAAGGAAAAATGGGCAAGAAAGAAAACAAGTCCAGGGATCCCAGAGGCCACAGTTCTTGGACTCGAACGCTGCCAACCGAGAGAAACCCTCTGACAGCGCGCAGCCTTCCGGCCAGGTTGCTTTGGGGTCAACTTTTTTTTTATCTGAATAGCTACAAATTGAAGAATTTGGTTTACCGAGGCCTAAATTGATTCAGTGAGTCTTAGGCAAAAAAATACAGAGTACACCACAGAGAAAAACACAACTTAAAATCTGCATATTTTTGTTCTTACAAAATGTTCATAAAATTGGCAGAAATCATACAGGCCAGAAAGAATGTGTGATTTATTAAAAGCACTGAAGGAAAAAAGAAAACTGTCAAATGGAAGTCTATCTCCAACAAAGCTACCCTACAAAAGTAAGGACGAGATTTTGAAATTCTGAGAGGAACAGCAGGGGAGTTTGCCCCGAGCAGATCTGTCCTACGGGGAATACTAATGGAGCCCTGCCAGCTGAGGCCAGGGAGTGGAGCCAGGAATTTGAAGCCACACAGAAATAAAGTCAGGACGGCCACACGGGTAAAGAGTCAGTGCAGATGGGTTTTCTGTCTGTAACTCAGACTCCTGTTGGATTAAAGACGACGCACAGTGCAATAAACCCGAGCTAATGGGAACTGTGGAGCTGCGTCTCCTGACCATGAGTGGGGAAGAGAGTCGAACATGACTGCAGCTTCTTCACAGAACTTCAGTTAAATCAGTAGCTGCACAAGCACTGGTAAAAATTAAGACACTAACAGCAACCCCCAGAGGAACCACTAAGAACATAATCCAGAAATATGTGAAGATATGGGCGGGGAACAAATGTTTCACTATAAAATATCTATTTAACAAAGCAGGAAGCAGCAGTGAAGAGATTGAGGGAATAAGAAAAGATGTAAGATATGTGGTGTGTGGGTTAGTATTCTCTAGAGGAGCAGAAGAATGGAATGAATGTGTGTGTGTGCGCGCGCGCACACACACACACACACACACACACACGGAAGGACGTTTACCAGATACACTTACAAGGCCAGAGCCTGGAAGATCAAGTGTGGCCCTTCGCAGGCTGGACAGGGTCCAGAGCCACCCAGAGCAGCTGAGGTAACAAAACGGAGGCTCAGGGACACAGAGCCAGTCTGAGCCCCGAGGCCAGAGCTTCGGGACAGGCTGCGTCTGCACTGAGGCAGAAAACCTGGAGTCTGAGGCCACAGGTGACGCAGCAGGTCAAGCAGAGTACAGCTTCCCAGCTGCAGGCGACTTCTTCCCTCTCCCCTGCCTCTGCACTCCAGGCTTCGAGCAATCAGGGTGGGTCTGCAACTGCAGCTCACGGCTTAGGACACAGCTGGCTGTGGAAACGCCCTCTAGATACCCTGACTCCTGCTTTGCTACTCTGCTAGGTGTCTGGCGGTCCAGTCAGGTTGGCAGTCACACTTCACTGTCACACAGGTACTGAGAGGCACATCCTATCTTATCGGTAATTACATTGAAATTATAAAGTAAATAAATTAAATGCTCCAATTAAGACACAGACTGGCAGAATGGATGAGAGGAAGGATCCAACTCTGCCTCCATGGAGGAGACCCACTGGGCTCAGAGACACAAACAGGAGGGAAGTAGAAGGTAGTCAGAGCTGCACACAGCGCCAGCGAGGGTGGGCTTCCCTGTGCTGCTGAAACCGCTCGGTAACCACAGTGGTGACGTCGCAGACTCCATGACCACACTCCACACTGCTGGATTTGACACTTCAAGAATTGTAAACTGGATAGTGTCAGAATGATCTCAGTAGACAAAGACCTTGGTTCTCCTTGCCAGCTGCACCAAAAGCCTCGAGTTTCAAAGCTGCCCATACATCTGCTCATAGGTCTCCTTTTCAAATAAAAGACCTCAAAAGAGTTCTCTTCCTAATGAACCGGTAATTTTTAATTACAAGAGAAATCACAGGACACAGATTTAGGGTAGTTGGAGCCGAGAGGCTGGGATCTCAGTGCTGTGACTTGTGTCCCTGTGTGCAGCGTTACCTTGAGGTCCTGTGGCCCAGCACAACCTCCCATGAGGATTAACAGGGCCCTGCATGGTGTGGATGGAGGAGCTCCTCTCCTGCCCTTCGATAGCACCAGGAACTCTTCATCAAGCACTTTATTTCCATGGCTGCCATATGGAATTTTTCATCTGGAATAATCTCCAGAGATCTTAGTACAAGTGACAGAGCTGTCTACTTGTTTTGATAAAAGAAAATTCCCCTCTTTTGTCAAATGTTGTTTTTTGCCTGATGGGAAATTCTGTCAGAAAATCATAGCATCAGACGTTTCCGAGCAGGAAGAAAAGCTTTGGCTCCAGCTCCTCATTTACAGATAAAGAAAGTGAGGTGGGGTCATTAAATTACTTTTTCAAGGTCATAAAATGAATTAATTCTTTAAGATTGCCTCTAAACAAAAAACTTTACTAGACCCTTGACATGTACATCCTCCGCTCACTCCTATTTCCTCCTCTATTTCCTCCTTCAGTGTTTCTGGGCATTTACTCTTGTTATCTTTAAGATGTTCATATTTTCTTTTTGCATCTTGAGTCTCTAGATGTTTTTCTCAGCATAGATTGTCATTTGTGTCTGACACCAGGCCTTTCAGTCAATTCTTTTTCTCTTCTTTATATCATCTAAAACATTCTAACGTTGATGCACACACCTGTCTGCACTAGTGATGGTGTAAGAATATCCTCTTCCAGTCACTGGATGCAAATCAGGAAGGGGCGGTGTTCATGCCTAGTCAATCCCATAATTTCTGGGAAGGTCTCACACAGATGCTGCCTTGGGAGAGAGACTGTGGAGTCTGGTGACACAGGTAGTGAGAGAATTTACCCAGAGCAGAGCAGCAAAAAGACAAGCCGAGCAAGACCGAGAGAGTGTGTGCGTCGGCAGGAGCGGCAGCACTATTGTTAAAGGGATAAGTAGGGGCTGGGAGGAGGGAGTGGCTTGGGCCCAGGACTGCAAGGTGTGCTGGGGAGGGCAGGACCAAGCACTCCCTGTCTCCCTGGGCTGATGACGTGTGTCATCCCTGCGTTACAGGGGCCGGGAAACCAGCAATGCAGGGGTCACGCCGAGTCCAAGAAGTGCTGTCCTGGTGGTGTGGTTATAAGCTTCTGATTCAGCCCATCTGGAGGCAGAATAAGTGACTCTGGCGTGGGCTACATGGAGGTCACAGTGACCTCTCCCTGGTTACTTAGCACTCCAAGGTGTCACAGGGGTGACAGAAACGCAGTAAATGCCAGAGGAGGTGTCACGTCGCCACACTCCTAGTCCCACCGTGGCTGTAGAGGTTAAAGCACACAGTGGCTTTTGTCTGAATAAAGCTAATCGGCTTTCCTTTGGGGCACAGCAAGTCACACAGAGCTCACCACACCCCAGGACTGGCATGATGCCTGTGCACCAGACTTCCGGAAGTAGGCATCCCCACCAGACTATGGTCTCTGGCAAGCCTGTGTCTCTCCTCTGCTTGTCCGATTCTCAGCACTCAGGCAGTGTTTTGATGTCCCCCAAAACTGCATGGAGTCATAGATGGGGCTTTTTCAGAAGTGGCTGGTTCCAGAGTGTGTGACCGATTCACAGTCCAATGCTGGGACTAAGCGTGCTGGGATTAATGGCGGGTGATTGCTGGATCAGTCCTCTGATTGCATAGGCACCACCCTAATCCCGGTAGCCCAGACACAGTATAAGGGACAGAAAGGGGCTTGTCTTGTCCCTTGCTTGCTTCCTTCTCTTTTTGCCTGCAGTGAACTGCTTGTCCTCTGTGATGCCTCCTTGCCGTGTGCCACCCT
>NW_004955470.1:11287510-11348322 GCF_000276665.1 Chinchilla lanigera | reverse complement strand
CTGCAGTGAACTGCTTGTCCTCTGTGATGCCTCCTTGCGTGTGCCACCCTGCCTTGGAGCCAGCCGACTATGGACTGAAATCTCTACCAAATAAACCTTTCCTACCTTAACTTTTTTTTGGTTTTGGTTTTTTTCCGGTACCAGGAATCGAACTCACGACCTTGCGCTTGCCAGGCAGGCGCTGTGCCGCTGAGCTAAATCCCTAGCCCCTCCTCCCTTAACTTTTGGTGTCAAGTATTTTGTCTCAGCAACGAGAAATGTCACTAAGACACCCAGAGTCCCCTCTCCTCCACCCAAAGGGGCAGGCATCTGGGTGAGGGGCTCTGGTCATTGTCTGAAGCATCTTGTCTGTACCCCCCAGTAAGTGCCGGCTTTTCAGTGAGAGATTTGCAGGCACTCGTGAAAAGAATCTGGGCTATTTTGAGACAGGTTTCATCTTTCTACAAAGAACTTATAAAACAAATTAGAAAAAACATACCATGCTTCTCATAAAGCTAAAATCATGCAAAAGTTCTTATTCTGAGATCACGTTTGCTTTATAAATGGATGATAAGTATTCACAGGAAGATTTTTGTTTGATGGGCATTTGGTTGTTTGTTTTTGTTTTGTTTTAGTAAAACACAAAGTCGGTTACCTGGACTGATATTTGGGGAAATTTCCTTTCAAGGTGTTGCTGACCCAGGGCTGCTGGGAGCCACCGTGGTCTCAGGAGAATTCAAACTCCATTTCCCCCTCAGTCTCCAGCCTTCTTTTTCACATTGTAACCCTAAAAGTCGTGGTAGTAAAACTTTATGGAAAAAGTTTCAGTTCAGCTTTCAGTGAGTTCCTCAAATCATGCTCACTGGTGGAGCTGCAGGGCAGTGGAAACAGAGGTCCCAGGCCCACCTCTGCGTAGCAACCACTTCACTTCAGTATCGTTTCTGTGCTGGCAGCTCCTAAGTGGTTCACAGCAGTCAGCAACACTATTTGAGGAAAATCTTTACTTTTAAGCGAACCTACCTAAGGAAACTTGATCTTTGTTTAACAATACCACATTTATTGTACTTCAAAGCCATCCAGAAGCTGTAATACTAAACTGCACCTTGTGGAAAGACAATGCCATGTCAGTGGGGGGAAAAGTACAATACTGTGGCTCCACCCACATCCTCAACCTGTTAATAGTGAGAACAGTGGTTGAGAGTGTTATTTTCCTCTCAGGCTTCCGTAGGTAAGGAGAGGTATCCAGGCACCAAGGAGAGACAGCAAGAGGGTGTCTGGGAACTGATGCCTATTGAGACCCAGAGGGTCCCCACGGAACGAGTGCTGGCTCCTCGACTGTCATCCAAAGGACCCTTAGCCTTTTAAAAAGGTTGGGCATTCAGGTCACATTTAGTCAGTTCTCATACTACCATGTGACTCTTACTCCAGGGTCAGCCCCAGGATCTGGAGAAACCGTGGCACACACAGGGGAAGCATCACCGTCTTCTGGTGTTAGAAAGCTGTGGATAAATTTTCCTCCTGCAGCCAGTGAGGTTGGTTACAGACTTGAGAGAGAAACTGCATTTTTTTGTGAGAATCTAGATGTGAGGTCACCAGAACAAAATGCCTGTTCCTCAAGAACAAGTCAGGGAAGGAAGGAGAGGTTGTGTTTATGCTCCATTACCCCACTGGTGCGGTAAGACTGGCACTGTCCTCAGCTAGACCTGTGCTCCCGTCTACATGGCGGCCCCCTGGACATGGAGGGTGACCAGGCTTCTCCACAGGTGCCGGAAGACTTTTCTGTCACTGTGAGAACTTGTCTCAGCACCCCTGGGTGTGTTCTCCACTTGAGCCCCTCACTTTGCCCTCTCAACACGCCAGTCCTTCTCCGAGGCACTCCCTGACTCACTTCCCTTCCTGTCGCTTCTGCCTTGGGTGGTCTGCTCTGCTCCTGGCAAGAATGGAAATGCGATGCTGGCCTAGAGGCTGCTTCACACGTCCCTCGCTCTGCTGGAGAGAATCGCGCTGGAAGATGCTGTAGACTTCACCCAGCTTTCCCTCGTGTTTCCCGGGCAGCGTCTCCTGAGCGCTGCCAGAGAGGAGCGCATCCTCTGTCCTGCTTGTCACCGTGTTTGTCATCCCCCACGTCCCACCTGGCAGTTCTGTGAGTGACAGTGCCCACGGGGGCAAAGTGTGCTGAGAGACGGTGCAGATGGGGAGGGGGTGAGGACACCACTGTCCTGTGGGGCAGAGGGTTGGGTGGACGCTGTTCCCTCCTGTGTGTGGCTACACAAGCCTGCCTTTGGGTACAAAGACTTGCCTGCGTTTGGATGGCTCGACTCTCAGATTAAGACCATAAAATCTAAGCTTTCAGGTGTTAGGTCCACCCAGTCACTGAGATTAGTGTCTCTGTGTCTAACGCTCAATCTCCCCATGGACACACATGCACGCAAACACGCACCGGCTAAGCTTTGAGAATTTTCCTAGTGGTTTTGCCCCGCATTGTTTAACTCATGCTCCCAGCAGTGCCCCCAGCACTAGGAACTCACGTGACAAAGCTGACTTCTGCAGTATTTGCTTACTGATGCTACGAACACAGGAAGTGCTGCCTCATCACGCAGATGGAGGGAGGGATGTCCGGCCAGTTCAGTGACCTGGCTTGCGTTCCCCTGTGGTTCAGAAGGCAGTTGCTCTCCTGAGAATCTCCAGCCTGCCCTTGGCAGTACCATCGCACTTCCACTGTATCACCCCGTGGTCTTCTTAATACACTCGCTGGACTCTAAACAGCAAAAGAACCTGAGGGTGGCCAGGTCACTCGGAAGGCCCAGGAGCTTCAGCCAGGCACGGCCGCTGCCCCTGCTCAGTGCAGCAGCTGTCACCAGGCACGAAGGCACCCCGCCTCCTCATCACCCCGCAGTCACTGGGGCAGGGGTCTCCCCACCAGTGCCCACACCGCAGCTCCATGGAAGAGAAAGGGGAAAGTTGTGTCATTCGCTGCTTTCATTTTCTTTTTTGTAATTTTTCCAAAACCTTTTTGTTAAATAATATAAGTATGTAGTTATAAGTATGTGTCAAAGAACACCTAAATACTTATAACAAAATTAGTAATTTTCTTTCCTAGACTCCCCACTCTCAAATTTCTTCCTCAAATGACTATTTCAATCTTTTTCTCTGTTTCTTTCTCTTCCCTTCCTTCCTCTTCCCCTTCCTCTTCCTCTTCCCCTTCTCTTTCTCATCCTTCTCCTTCTGCTTCCCCTTTTCTTCCCTCCCTCCCTTCCTTCCTTCTTTTCTTCCTTCCTTCCTTCCTTCCTTCCTTCCTTCCTTCCTTCCTTCCTTCCTTCCTTCTTTCCAGCACTGAGCTCCACATTTCTAAGCAACATGCCTCCTTCTACTCGGGTTTATGTGATAGATATTATCACATTCTGCAGAGGTTGCATGGATGCTTCTGGGAAAATGGTCTCGTGTCCCAGGGTCCCCCCATCCTGGAAGCAGGGCAGATACCAAGCCCACATAGTCAGGAGGTCACACAGTGAACGCATGCTAGGAGCAAAGGCCTGACGCCCCAGCCCCTCTTGGCACCCACTCTTGTTGGTGCTGTCACCACCAGAACCACATGACTCTGTCTGGTTAATATGTTTTACAGCAGATGAGGATTTTGGTTCTAACTCATTCCTATAAAGAGTGGAGAATGACGGACAGCTGTCTAGGAGCAGCTGTGCAGCATCAAGAGCTTGTGTACAAAAATGTTCCAAAGTATGACAAAAATTTGTAACTCTCTGATTATAAAATATAATATTTAACTCGGCAAATGTAAACAGTCGTAGACATCTGAAAGCTTTCCTTAATGTCAGTGCCTTTTACTGTGGCAGAGTGTGGACTGTGACATCCAGAAGCTGTACCCTTCACCCCGACAGTTGTTGATGGTTATAACTGAGCAGTAGCCAGAGTTCCCATCGCACGGTATTTGCGCTGACGGTGGCTGTGCTCTATTTGAGAACGTGCTTTCCTTCTCTTTATGGCGAGCAACCCTGGAGTCTCCCTTTGTAGGATCTTCCCAGCCCACCTGGGCAGCCCTCCGCACAACCTCCTGTCGGGCCCTTGAGCTCTCCTCCTCCACCTCTGCCTCCCAGGGAATTGCTGCCCTAGAAGCTGTGGCACAGCTCCTCCCCACTGCCATGTACCCATCCTGCAGCCACATCTCCCCACTGTGAGTCCTAAGACAGGGCAAGTGGTAGTAAACTGATATTTACTACCTAAGACAGGGCTACCTAAGACTTCCTAAGACAGGGCAAGAGGTAGTAACCTGGAACCAAGACAGGCTCACCGTTCACAAAGCCTAGCCATACACACTTCTAGGATAAAATAAATCCCCCTTGAAATTTGTTTATTGTTTGTAACATCCAGTCTTGTTGATGAAAAGTCCCTGCCCAATCTAATCATCATTCCTTCGCAGATGGCTTTTTCCTACAACTCTATACCCAGCACGCTGAAAGCTCTTGATGATCTTTTTTTGCTCTGATTCAGTCAGCAATATTTCGAGGGGAACAGAGCAATTCACCCCAGCAGTAGGAAGGCTGATCGATGCACCTACCTTAATGAAAAGCTTTATTTCCTTGTATCTCTGATTCCTTTATATCACATAAGATACACTGACTTTATATCGGTAATTTAATTATTGTTAGATTTACATAATACTATTTAGGTACTGCACAGTAAGAGAAGAGTAAATATCAGTCAGAGACTTCGTCTGCCCTCTGGGAAGCTGTTGCTGTGTTTCTAGTTATGGCAGGCTTGCTATGTTAAGCAGATGGCGCTGTGATCTTGTTACTGTCTTCATTTGGAGATTAGCATGGTTTCTGAGGACACACAGGTGCACCCCATGCCCCCAAGGGGTGGAATATCTCCCCTCGCGGTGGGAAACCTCACGTGTCAAGTGGCCTGGGCCACGTGAGGTGCTTGTGGGAGAGACTGGCCGAGGGTCAGTGGACTGAGTGAAGAAGCCCACATCAAAGGCACCGGTGTTGTCCAATCCACCAATGGTCCCAATAGGAAGAGCACAAGCAGGAGGAGCATTTGGTCCTGATGACTGCAGACATGTGTCTTCTCAGGCTGCTGGATGTTGGGCCTCCCAGCTTTGAGGTCCAGATGGCCGGTGAGGACTTGCCACTGGCTGCCTGTGTCCTGAGGCCTTGGGTGTGGACTGAGTTACAACAGAAACAATTCCTATCATATATTGCATCATTGGCTCGATTTTTCTGGGGAACACTAACAGGCCATCTTGATAAGACATCTTCGATGCCAGCTATTCTGACTCAGGGAATGTTCACATGCAGGCCTTGGATCAGCTCTTCCTAGCACCCAAGCAGGTGGTTCGCATTGTGCTGCTGAGAATTCGTTGCTCTGAGGACTCCTGTGGGGTTCTGATCTCTTTTGGCTTCTATAATACTGAACTGATTTCCTCCCCACTCCTAACTATGTTCTAAGTCTGCGGGTGAAAATCTCGATAGCACCCACTTTAATTAATGCGTTGTCTGGATGCCGCTCAGTGGACACAGTTTTCCACCTCTTGAACAGGGCTCCAAGATGACAAGGTCAAAATATGTTCAGGACACTGGGTGTGAGGGCGGCCCCGAGAGTGGGAGGCAGGACCCCTGCAAGAGCAATCTGAACCTCACCGATGGAAGCATTTGTACTTCTAGATGTGTTTCAGAAGACAAACATGGTAAGGGAAGTCTATTTTTAGCTTACATGTAGGACATGCAGGTGCAGGAACAACAAGGTAAATGTGCTCTCTCTGAAGAGACTGCTGGATTTCTTTCTTAATCTCCAGTCCCCTGCATCATCTTCAAACATGAACCCTATGGAAACATGCTTAAAAAGCCAATCTCGGTGTCTGTTCTCCAAGGTGATTTCATTTAAAAATTAACAAAACCAAAGGTACAGCTAAAACCTATAGCTGATGGGTGATTTGAGTTCTAAAAATGTAAAAGAATTTTTTTTTCAGATTCATATGTCCAAGTGACCCCGTTTTCTAAGAGGTTTGGGAAATTCATTAAGGTATGTTATCAGAAGCACTTATAAGCCCATAAAACACTCCATTTACAAGCGCTACTATTTCCCTGCACTTCCGCTAAATGGGTGGGTCCCGGGTCCCGTGCAGAGGCTCTGCCGTGGCCTTAGGGGATACAACTCAGCAGCGAGCACCAGACCCAAGGGAGGGGACTTTCCCAGAGTGCAAGAGGGGGCTCTGGCCATGCTCGCAGGAGCGTGGGCACCAGGGCAAGCTCATTTGCTTCCTTTTGCTTGATTATAGGGCTGAGGTCAATCATATGGCAATGAACTAGATCTTTCTGAATTAGAATGATGTAATTGCAAAATTCAAGCCACTTCACATAAGCAGCAAATATTATACAGCCCAAGTATTACTTGGTTGCTCAGCTGAGTCTGTGGTGAAAAATTACTACACTGAAAGAGCCCCCGTGCAGACAGAGACCCTGAGCTCAGGGAGCAGAGGACCCCAAGCCGGGCAGTTCCTACTCTGATGCTGTCTTGTCTTCAAGGGTTCAAGTGAGCTTAAGCACAGCTGCTTTTTGTTTCTATTTCTGCTTCCAAACTGGCCTTTGAGTAAACCAATCTGTCTCTGAGACTTAGGGCCCTAATTAGTGTCTCAAAATTCTATTCAAAACCAGAATGATAAGGTTCTAAATTTCCAGCTTTGCCGCTGAACTAACTCCTTGCAGTATTTTTGAGTGGTTTCTTAGTTTCTCTGTTTTCCAGCCCTCAACACTAATTCCTTCTTTTTGTCTAAATCCCTCCTCTTATTTGGGGATATTTTTAGGGTTAAGAAAATGCCAGCATAGATAGGGGCATGTGCAGGGCAGGGAGAAGCTCGCTGACCTCACCTGAGATCTGCTCACTGCGTCTAATGAAAAGAAGTCCACCTTTCACTAATATTTAAGAAACAGAACAGCAGGAGGAGCAGCCGGCGGCTTTCCCTCCCTGATGAGTGGATGGCTTCCTGTGACATGAGGACTGCCAGGCTCTGTCCAGCCTTCGTGAGTGATGATGGATCTACTGTGTCCCCACTCTGCCTTCCTGGAAGCCTGCGTAGAGGCACGTGGTGTCCCTGGCCCTGCTCACACCAGTTACTTCTGATCTGCTTTCTGCTCTCAGGTTACTCAGACACATGTCCCTTGGGCACAATTGCTTCTCTAAATCTAACAGTGACACTTCCATGGGCATACTTGTGTGATCCAGCCTCTGTCCTGTGACACTGACCTATAGGATCAGACGCTAGAAACATCAAATCTATTTTAGCACAGTGCAGTTGTTCCTGCCTCTGCAGGGATGCACCCAGAACTCTTTGGACAGCAGAACTCATGGATGCTCAGGCCCCTTCTCTCTCCAGGTATCATGCTAGCATCTGTCCTACCCACAACCCTGTATGGTTTGTCAACCCTCTCTGGCTTACAACACCTAATGCAGTGCCCACACTGTGTCTACAGCTATTGTACTGTATCACCTTGGGCTAGAAAACTTGAAACAAGGCTCCATTTTCTTTCTGTATACCTGTGATCACTGCTCGGTGGAATCCCACAGACATAGAGGGCTGGCTGTAGTTACGCGTGAGGGCTGTGCTTTTACATCACTAAAACTGTGAAGGGGCTGACTGCATTGCTCATGCAGAGCATGTGTCTAGCTTGTGTGAGTGTCTCTAACTCCCATACCTAATGACAACAACTTTGTTAAGTCTCCAAATTCCCAAGACATCACAGCCCTGAAACACAGTCCAGAACACTCTGCAATCCCACATGCTGGCCCGAGTTGCTGTGGGAATGTGAGACCGACAATTCCCTGGCAGCCTGCGGTGTGTGGGGGCAACAGCGGCCACCGGAAATCAGAAACAGCCCCCACAGAAGCTCGGCACTGATGGAGGACAGACGCGTCCCGGTGTATGGCTTCTGCTTGTTAACATCTGACCCACTGTGTGGGGAAACAGGATAGTCACTTATTACTTATTTATTACAAGGATTGTTTCTTAATCATAAAGACAGCCATTACCTTCACAATGGAGAGATCTGACAGATGCCATCCCAAGGGAGTCTTCGCACTGAATTTCAGCAAGCAGGAGACAGCCCACAGGAGTTCCAGGGAGGGTGAGTTATCACCAAGGTGACATTCTTGCCAGGAGTATTTGATATGAATCTAAGCTCAAAATTCAGGGAACATTCTAAAAAATAATTGGCTTTCACTCCTTACGGTGCTGGCGACAGGGAAGTGGAGAAGCAGCACAGCTGCCTTGGATGAAAGGTTCCGCCGTGCCGTATCGTGCCCTCCCTCTGGAAGTTGAAATGCGGAGAAGTTCATTGCTGGGAAGTGGGGAACAAGAATAACGACTGCAAATCTTTCACTAATGCGCTGCATGCACTGCCAGGTTCTGATCTCCTGAGGAACGGTGGTGCCAAGGTTCCAAGAGCATCCTGGCGCTTGAGGGACACACCGTGGACTTGCAGCCTTGATCACAAAGAGCCACAGCTGTGGTTTTCAGATGACCCGGAATGCACATACACACTCATGCACACACATACACACCCCTACACACATGTACAAGCATGTATACACATTCGTACATGCACACACACATACACATACGCATACATGCAGGTGTGGCTAAGTGTTAAAGCCCACTGGGTAGGAACAAAGTGTATTGAAGTGTCTATCACATTATTGCCCTTTTAGACAAGAACTGATGAACAATTACACATGTAGTACAAGGTGATGTTATGGTCTGCGAAATGATTAGCATTTACAAGTTAATATTTGTGGGTAAACATTCCACAGTGGAATGACTAATTGGAGTTAATATCTATTACCGCATATACTTGGCAGTTTTATGGTGAGGACATTGGAAATGTACTCCTTAGCAATTAGGAGACACACAATATATTACTAATGGGGGTCATCATGCTGTGCAATAGATCTCAAAAGCTTCGTGTATTGTACTTTTCTGTCAGTTTGAAATTTTTCAAACTATAGCATTGGGAGGTATTACCCTACTGTCACTGATAATTAAATTGAAGAACTAATATGTGTGTTACTCAACTTCCTCAGACTTGTGTGGCCCAGAGTGTGCAGTGGGCCCGCCACAGATACCCACAGGCAGGGACAAGGAGGAAGACTGTTTAATTTTACATAAGTGTGTCCCTACAATTTTGTGATCTAAAATATGCATGCAATATATACATACCAGGACTTGCAACTATGTGAAGAGAAAACCATTTCTATTGGAGGATAGTTCACCTCTAGAATTTGTTTAACTGGATATGAAGAGATTTTTTAAAAAGAAAACTCATCTTTTGTGTGTCTCAGTCACTTTGTCCTCGCTGGGACACAGCACCCACACCGGTAACCTACAGGAGGAGAGGTTTGTCTTGGCTGGCAGTTTGCAGAGGGTTCAGTCCTTGAGGGGCTGGCAGCTCAGTGGACGGGCCATGGCTGTGGAGAGCAGATACCTCGTGCTGGGCAGGAGGAAGCGGGACAGGAGAGCCCCTTCCAGGCCACCACAGCAACGCCTCTCCTCACCAGACCCCAGCTCCAAGAGCACATTCAGCTGTGGTGCCCCATGACTGGACCATCTCCCCAAACCCTGCCTCTGAGCGCATGAGGCTCAGGGACATCTAGACACACACGGCACTGTGCAGAGCAGGACAGAGCGGCACCGATGCCTCAGTGCACACTTTCTCAACAGCCATGTCTCGGGTGATGTGACACGTGGGTGGCACTGCCGTCCTGTGCACGGGCCCTTGCTGACAGACATGACGGGTGGAGGAGCGGGCAGAAGGTGGAGAGTGTGGCACCTGGCACACAGGGAGGCCGCAGCAGTCCGCCCGGAGGACGGGGGCAGGGGCGGCAGTGGCCTGGACCAGCTTCCCCTCCTGTCGGGCCACGTTGCCTCTCCCAGGCACTCAGAAGGAAGGAGAGCCCAGGGCTGCACACGGTGCTGTGTCCCCTCTGTCCCTGTGACGCTGTCTGGAGAGGTGTCTTTGGGCTGGCCAGTGACTAGGTTCAGACACGGCCCGGAGCGGCCCTCAGAAAGGAACTGGTGTCCTAACCAGAGATATCAGCGAGCGTTTTCTCCTCTCCCTGCGCTGCTGGAGTGCGCCAGGAGAAAGCAGGACCAGCCCTGGCCCTGAGCCCAGCTTCCTGAGCAGAGAGAACAGAGACAGCGGGTTAAGGCGCCCAAGCGAGGCTTCCTCAGGGCAGCCCGGGCTGCTGAATGACCCCAGGTGCAGGCATGTGGTCACATTTTACGACAAATGCAAGTGCTGCACCTGAAATAATTATTCCAGGTGGGAGACACCATCCTCACACTCCCAGGGAAAGCATTTGAGAGAGAGAAAGAGAGACAGACAGACAGACAGAGATAGACAGAAAGAGAAAAACATATATATATATAGAGAGAGAGACAGTGAGGCAGAGGCAGAGGCAGAGACGGGCTGAGCTCTCCACTTGGCAAGTCCCCCAGGGAGAGTGTCCAGTAAACTGAGTGGCTGCCACACTGGCACCCACAGCAGCCCCTGTCACACAAGCCCAGGGCAGCGTCACAGCTGCAGGTCTCACCTGGGCTGCGCGGACGCTGGGTGCTCTGCTCTGCCGAGCTCAGAGAGGCCCTGCCCCTGTGACCACAGGACCTGGGGCGCCCTCGGTGTGCTCTAGAGCTCACTGGCTCTTCAAGCCTAGGCGTCCACCCAAGAGCGGCGCCATCGCTTCCCTGGCCCTGAGGGCACAGCAGTCCTGGGAGGCAGCAGCATCCACACCAGCACCCACCAGGGTCCTCAGCCAGAAACAGCAGCAGAACTGTCACCTGATGTCACCTCCTCTCTGCACTTCCTATATGGCATATTGCTCCTACACACTAACTCTGGTGGGCTCTTGGTCAAGAATCCAGAGTCTTATTAATGTTTAATTATGCAGTGAAATAGTTGGATGTTCTAAAATTTTGTGCATCAAATGCGATCATCACATACTACAAACGTACATAAATGTACACGCCTGTATGCAGGGACACAAGAGGTGCAGGGAGGCAGAGGGAAGGGAGAAAAAGGGGACAAAGAGAATTAAGAAGTGTCATGTGATGGTTGATCCATTGTGTCAACTTGAGGAGTCTAGAAGTTAACCAAGTGACTGAGCTGGGAGCCAGGGTCGTCATCTGTAAACATCCTGAGCCTGTGCAAGAGGAGGGCATGGAGATGGTGTGGGCAGGGAGCCTGCTTACAGTATAAGGGAGGACAAGAGGCTTATCCCTGGCCACTTCTTTGCTCTTGTTGCTTTTGCTGTCTTGTGTCACTTGAACTGTTGCCGCTATTCCATGCCACCCTGTTTTGGAGCCAGCTGATTATGGACTGAAACCTTCACAAACTGTGAGCTAAATAAACCTTTCCTTCCTTAGTTTTGGCCGTCAGCTATTTTGTCCCAGCAATGAGAGAAAAGTAACCAAGTACATGTTCATGCACCAACTCTCCCGGATGGGTGGAGTCGTTCTGTACTACAAATATGGGCTGGGGAAAAGGAAGGAAGGCAGGCAGGCAGGCAGGAAGGAATGAAGGAAGGAAGGAAGGAAGGAAGGAAGGAAGGAAGGAAGGAAGGAAGGAAGGAAGGAAGAAGGATGGAAGGAAGGAAGGAGAAAAAGCAGCCACATGAAATTTGCCTGCAATCTCACCAAACAGAAAAGCATTATTAAATCTGGATTTAACAAATCCAGGGCCAGGCCTGGTGGCACACACCTGTAATTCTTGCACTGAGGCAGGAGGAGGCTGAGGCAGGAGGATCACTGTAGCCCGAGGACAGCCTGGGCTACAAAGTGAGTTCAAGTCCAGTATGAACTGTATAGTAAAACCTATGTCAAAAAACAAATCTAGTCTTGTGCAGTCTAACCTAGCACTATGTGTTTTTCACCTTTCTGATTTCACCAGGCTCAGCTACAAACCTGGTTGTGTCTGAGTCAGGTCGCCCAGAAGGCTCTGGCTCTGCTGGCAGCACTGCTCTCTGTGCCCTCACTGGCCTCTGCAGTGGGGAGGACATGTGGGCTTTCTGCTCTTAGTATAGAGCTGAGCTTCCCACTCCCTCTGGGTGGGTGTCTGGCCATGGTCAGGCACTCTCCTGAAAGCCCGGGCCGTGGGAGCTGGGGGTGAGCTGTGCAGACTGCAGACCTCAGGTCCATCTGTCCACCCCTCTCTTCTCTCCCCTGTGTCTGCTCTGCAGCCAGAGCCAGGGGATGTAGCGTTGCAGCCCCGTAACCCCAGAGCGCAGACATTGTTTCACTATCCCTGTGAGGCTCCCTGGGCGTTGCTCATCTCCGCTGCCTTCCCACACGGCCTGCTCCTGCCTGCGTTCCCTGCCCAGGGTCTGTGGGCACCAGCGCAGGAAAGCCAGGGGAGCCTGGGTCCTCTGGCCCCTCTTGCACCTGATGCCCAGGCCTGGTCCCCTGGCAGGCTCCTCGCTGCCCCTCAGCTCCTGTGATGTGCACTCCTAGCCGTCTGCCGAGAGCTTGCTGGGGGCAATTCTCCAAGGAGCAGGATTCTGAGAGCCAGGGTGTGTCCTGTAAGTGGTTTGGTCCGTGCAGTGTTCATGCGTTCATCAAGAAGCTGACCGATGTCTAGGCCATTGCTCCACACGCTCCTTAAGAGCAAGGCTGATTCCTGGGCTTTTCCTTCCTTAGGGTCTCTGATACTCTCATGGCTCCAGCAACACGGCCGCTCCTTGGTATTGACTGGCCACTGGACAAAGACTTGGGGAATAATAGGTCCAGCCGTCATTACATGAGACATTTGTTCCTTGAAGAAGTATGTGATTCACTTGGTTTAAATGTTCTGTTACGGGGGGTTCATGCTATTTCTCTAACTTAGCCATTCATCTTTTTATTTCAAAAGTATATATTTGTAAATGACGATGGCAGATCTTGGAAAGAGGGGAAAAAAGAAAATTTTTTAGTGAACCAGAGTGAAGCAGGGAGGATTAGGGGGCCCTGTATGTCTAACAGTGCCAGAGTCAGGCAGTGGTGCCTCCTGGCCCCCAGGCAAGGGTTGGGCTCTTGCTTAGGTGACCTGGGAAGATCACACACAGGTCTACAGGCTGCACAGCTCACCCGCACCTCCCGCGTCCCGGGCTTTGAGGAGAGTGCCGGACCACGGCCAGGAGGATGAGCAGGACTTGAGAAGTCGATGGAGAGGGAAAGGGGAGGTGATTTTTTGGAGAGTGGGAGCGCCTCACGAGGTTTTTTTATTTTTCCTTTTCCTTTTTCCCAAGAAGTCACTCTTGAATGGGGTCTAAATGTTCAGAGGGTTTCTACTCATTTCTTTTCTGCCTGGGTGCAGCCCTTGCTCCTCTCTGCACTGACCGAGGGACAGGGATAGGGAGCGGAAGCTTTGCGTCTTCTGCTCTCCCAGAGACTGTGCTGTGCTTGGCCGCCGCAGGCTCCCCCAGCACCACAGTGGCTGTGACGGGCCTTGAGCCTTTGAAGGCCAAGGGAAGACTAGGCTGTGGACTCTGCCTGTGCCCCCAAAGGACCCTGCCTGGAGCGGGTGAGCTCTTGGACCCTGGTGGCACGGCAGAGTCGGGTCTGGGACTCTAGGAACTGTTCGTGCCCGGGGGCTGGGAGCTGAGACTCATTTGCTCTGGGGTGGATGCGGGAACAAGGTCCTTTTGTTTTTAATTATTCTATGAAAGCCACTAGACTAGATGATGGGGGGGGTGGTTCATGGGACTGTTGGACCACGGGTGGAGGAGACAGGTGCAGGTCCTGTTTGCTGAGCGTCTGTAGGAGCTGTGATCACAGTGAGTGCAGCTACTGAGCGCCATCAGGTGGAAAGGCGGGTTCCTGAAACATCGCAGTGTGTCCACATCCACCTTATTCGCCACATCGCCAAGGCACCGTGTAATGGCTCTTCCCCAAGGTCAAAATGGCATGGAAGGGAAATGTTTTTAAACACTTCAGGACATCAAGGCAGTCATGGCCGTGTAATTAAAGATGTGAACAGAACTCCAGAGCTGCCGCAGAAATGAGCTCTTGGTGAGTGGGTTCAAAGTGAGGAGGGGACTTCAGATTAATGGCAATGTGCCTTTTGCTGTAATACAAATTTTTAATGTAAATTTTCACTCTGTTTATAAATGATATCTTTTCTATACACACATGTACATATGCACCTCCATGTAGCATGTATTTCTTCATCTTTGAAATTTCCATACATGACATTTTTAAGAAATCACATTTAAAGATAAAGAATTGTGTTCAGTTTTATAAATAGCTACTGCTAGAAAGAAGAGGAGGAACACAAGCATTTTTAAGTGATGTAAATGGAAAGTGTACACCTGGGGCAAGGCTGTCCAGTGGGACCAGGAACTCAGCATGTGCAGGTCCTGGCTCCAACCAAGCATCCAAAGCAGCATCCAACATCCAAAAACCAAGGAAAATGGAAATGAGGACCGTGTCTGATTCTCTTCCCTTGAAAACTGTGAGAAAGTGAACTGCTCCTGAGTTCAACAGCCCAGTCATCGGCTTGCTGGGCGCATGTACACAGAGGTACGATGCGGGCCAGCCTCCCCCTGGGGCTGCCCTGGGTGGGTGCTTTGGTTGTGGACAGCAGCGGCCTCCTGCAGGACACTATAAATTGCTCCACAGGTCTGGCAAGAAGCGGCCTAGGGTCAAGTCCATCTTGGGCCAGTGCAGGGAGCTTGGGGTTAGTTCCAGGCCTGTGTGAGTAAACACGGAAAGGAACTCCCTCGGGTGAATTTGGATGTAGATCTCTAAGACTCCAGCTGGCCTATCCCTAATTCCATCTGCCTGTTAGACTCCATGGCCTTAAGTTTTTATCTATTTCCATGTAAATGAAATATTAATCGTATACCTCCAAAGCGTGCTCTACTGCCATTTGCGTTCCATCTCTCCATTAACAGGGTGATCTGGGATGGGTCGTTAATGCTCCACTTCCACAGTCTGCCGCTCCTCTTCTACATGACAGGCGATTTTCAAAGCTACCCGGAGGTCACTGGGTGTCTTGATTTTCAGAAAATCAATGAAACATGACTGTGTGCGAGAATGATGTTTCTCAAGTCATTGTGCTGAAACGATGAGTTTTTAAAAAATATTCCAGTTTTAGAAACCACATGGACATCAAATTATGGAAAAATTAAAAACATAGTGAAGCTTCATTTTTATTAGACTCAGCAGATACAGAACTACTGCCAGTTACACAATGACCACGCATTTCTCGGGCGAGATCTCTGCCCACCCTGTCTGAGGACGGCGCCGTCAGCCCTGTGCAGGCCGCGTGGCTGTGTGGGCTGCTCTGTGCCTCACAGCAGCCCTCGCGTGGAGACAGACGCGGTCCTCCCAAGGAAGAGCACACTAGCTCATGCTCTGTTCAGCCGTCAGAGAGAAGCCTGCGTCCATATTTCCTCCCTTATCTGGTGTCGCGTGTGTCTTGTGCTCACATTTAGCTCCATAAATCCTGTGGGATCGTCAGGAGCAGAGATGTGGGGTTTTATGGGTGCCAGCAGGAAATGTAACAGTCACAGAAGAGAATGTTCTAAATTTTCTTACATGGCTTTTAAGAAATTCTGAATTCATTTTTCTTCTACTATCTGACAGTTGAACAGAATATCAAATATTCTTAAAGGAAATAAAGAGTAAGAACACTGTAATCTAGATTTATTTTTACCATACTTGCACAAAATGATCCCAATTGCCTTTTATTAAGTTTGCGGCTTGGGGATAGGGAGATATCTCTTGCCAATTACGAGAGATTTAGTTTTTATCGCATTGTCCGTCTCCACAGCCAATACCAAGAGGACAGTTCTGAAGGAGGCTGCTAACTTCCAGACAGGCCGCCGTGTGAAGCCAGATCACCTCAACAACTCCATTATGACTGCAGGATGCTTAATGACTCTTGCCACTGAGTAGTAGGTGGGTTTTATTTCATCTTTTTAGCTGTTTGAGCTTGTCTCAAGCAAGAACAAACCAGGGACTTCATGCAGAGAGTTGCAAAGCTTCCTGGTCGATACATCAAAGGAGCTATCCTGGGTAGCACGCCAGCACCTGATGATAGAGTGACAGCGAACCTGTCTTTCTCGTGTTACTTCTCCCAACTCTGAGTGAAGGGCAGGTCCGCTTACACTGGATGCTCTTTATGGCGGCTCCTAACGTTTTAGTCGGCACCAGAATGTACAGTGCTCAGCACAGAGCGTGCCACTGCTACTCATGGTTGAGCGTACAGCTCAGCAGAGAAAAGAAGTGCATGTATACACACACGCATGCACACACATGCACACACACGCATGCACACACATGCACGCACGCACGCACGCACCCACTGATTCCTAAAAGCACAAGTGGTAGCTGCCTGCCCCGGGACCTCCCTCCGCGCTGGCTGAGCACTCACTGCGGGCTTCCGGCCTCCGTCCTTACTCTGATGCACAGGGCAGGGCTCTGGGCGGCAGGGTCTGTAGTTCTGACCAAAAGCCAACACACGCAAGAGCACCTGAGGATGCTCGGAGGGTCAGGGTGGAGGCCGTGGCTCTCACTGTCCCCAGCAGCGGGAATGCTGACTTTCTGACTTTCCCTTCTGAAAATCCCCCCTTCTGAAGCCACGGGAGACTGGATTTGAATACCTAATTTGTGGACATTTTCCTCAGAGAATGGAGCCATCCGGTGAGCTCAGGTCCTGGGGACATGGATCCCTCACACAAACATCTACTGTCTCCCTCTCCCCGCTCCCACCATTCACAGACACCAACCCTGGCACTGCTGGGGTGCTCCTGCCCTGCTGCCTGTCACCCACAGCTGGTTTTGGCTGACAGTGGAGGTGACATCGAATCTGTCTCCCACTGGTCAGAGAAAGTGAAGACCGCTGTGTGGAGGTCAGTCTCGTCCGCCCCCGGGCTGTGCGGCTCAGTGTGGTCACTGCCCAGCCCTCTCTGCTGGCGCCTCCCTCCAGGCCATCTCTGCAGAGCACTGGAGATTCCTCAGGCAAACTCTCCCCGGGTCCAGACCACCTGCAAGATCCTGCTGACAGCCCAGCAGGAGGCCGTTGCCTTACAATGTGTTGGAGGCGTCCTTTCGGCTATGCCCTGTCCAAGCAAGCCCTCAGTCATGACGTCATCCCTGAAATCTTTTTCACCTAGAACTCTGCAAGCTAATCATGTACCCAGGACTGCTGGACTCTACAGAAACCCACATGCCCCTAGGCCTCAACACTTTGCTGATACCTTAGGTGACATTTGAGGTAACCCCCAAACTGAGTCATGCATTTGGGAACAAGAGGAACCTTCTTGACAATCACTGGGACCACAGCCCTGGACAGGGTCCCTCCAGGGCAACAGGGACACAGGGCTGGCCCACGGAGCTAAGCCAGCAAGAAGGGAGCCGCGGTGTGGTCCCGTAAAGTTTAGTGTCTACATTATTTGTTCATATCCAGGGACCTTCTACTAAATTTAAGTACCAGATTATTCCAATTGCTTTAAAGTCAAGCAGTAGACGACATCCAGGAGCAGCCCTGGGAGACCCCTCCCCTAAGTGCTGTCAGCTGCATGAGCAGAGCTCCCCCCCCATAGGAGACACCAGCGCCTCACTGCTTCCTCGTGAGTTTGTCGTTTTCCCATTGCTCTCTGCCATTCTGTACATTAGCCTTTCAGATAATTTTGGCATTTTTTTCATTCGAGGTAGCCTTTTCCAGAGAGTTCTCAAAAAGGAAAAGAAATGTGAAAGAAGAGAAAAAGAATGAAAAAGAAAAAGATGAAGAAGGAAGGAAGGAGGAGGCAGGGGGTGGGGAGGGGGCTCAGGGGTCCCTGGCTGCTGGCGTGGGCGTCAGTAGAAGGGGAACAGAACTAGGTTGAAGTGAACCCCAAGTAGAGTCTGTTCTTCTCACCCAGACAGTGAGTTCTTTGGACATTTGAGACGGTGCCTTTTAAAAAGACATCACTAACATTTTTTTTTTTTTTTTTGGTACTGGGAATTGAACTCACGACCTTGCGCTCTAACGTTTGAAGTACTTTTTACACTAAGAATTTGAGGTTTCCTCCATGAACACTGATGACCCACATTTTCCCATATACACTGATGAGCAAGAGAGGGGCCCAGACAGCAGAGCAGAGGGCCCAGAGAGGCGGGAGGATCCGGCTGCGGGGAGGGGTCCAGGGCCACCTCGGGGCGGCAAGGCCCGGCAGGACCCGGCGCCCTGCGTCCCTCCTGCCCGGCGTCTGGACGAGATCTGCTGCGAGAGGTCAGTGCGGCTTCAGAGCAACGGAAGCAAAACACCTGCGATAAAGTTCAACAAGCAGAGCGACCTGTGCGTGAGTAACGAGTACGACCGGCTTGAAGGGGATGTTTTCATTCTGCCTCCGTTCCGTCCGCACCTGCAGTTGTCTTTGGTAGAAGAGGTGAGAGTCGGACAAGCAGAGAAGCTGAATTCAGGAGAGTTTCACGAAGTGGTCAGACAGAACCCAAAACCCACTTGCCGTGAGAAACTCGGCTATCAAAGAACACGTCGTCCTTGACTGGAAGTTCTCACTGAGCAGTGAGCCATGCTGGTGGCCTTGTATTCCGGAGATCCTGATGCAAAATATTGGTGCAAAATATTACAGCACTGGATGCACACGTGTGTGAAAAGCAGTCAGAAAAAAGGCAAAAATAAGCGTGGGACAATTTTGCCCACATTCATTTTTACAAGAAATACAGTTCCCTGCAATCTTCCCCTCCGTGTTCTAACAAAACCCGAAGGACTAAGATAGAGAAGGAGCATGACTGGGATTGTTTACTGGGACTCAAGTCTTGGGATGGAAAAGCTCTTTTTATCTGTTTTTCTTTTGATCAAAATAAACAGTTGTATGGTATGTTTTCTCCATAGCCATCGCAAGAGCAATAGCTCGAAGCAAACTAATGGTGAGAAGAAATAGTTCAATTTGAAGTTCTTTGAATTGCACACAATAGACGTCAGGTTATTTCTCAAACTTCAGTGAGTCTAATGAACCACCCCGGGTGTTGCTCCAGGAACGTGTCCTCCTGGGTCTCCTCTGCCAAGACCGAGGTGTCCAGGGGCCCAACTTCTCCGTATCCTTCCCCTCTAGACAACACGCTCATTCGCCCTTTGCCCAGGTTGGCACCGCTGTTCAAACCACTCACTCATTTTGTTTGACTGGTTGCAACTTTTTTTTTCTGAAAGTTCTAGTCTGTTCTAAATCTGTCCATTTATTTTAAAGTCTTTTGTTGTTTGTCCACTGATGTGATTCCATCACTGGCCTATGTCCATGGCAGGGTAAGTCTCTGTTATGTCCCCTCACTGATTGTCTGCAGTCCATGGGGCCCTCGCTCCTCCACTCTGGTGTCTGCAGAGTCCCTTCCACTTGTTTTATTTGTGTGTGTTCGGTGACTTTGGATCATGAGCTCCTATTTGGATCTCATTAACGCATGGGCAATTTGAGGACATAAAATGAGGAGTTTTCCTGCCCAGAGAAATGGATGTCAGGGTCCAAGCCTCCTTAGCAACCGCACCCACCTCTGCTTTTCCCAGCAGCCCAGCAGCCCCCGGTGGTTTGAATGAGTCTTTCCCAGCCCTGGCCCAAGGTCTGCACTCCCGCAGGACAGAGTCCCTCTTAGGCTTGTGCCCATCTCTCGGGTCGGATTTCACCTCGTTCCTTTGTAGGGAGGGAAGTAGTGAAGATTTCTCCTGCTTGGTGCCATCCAGGAAGACCACTCACAAAAGCAAGTCCCCACACAGTACTGGAAGTGGAATTCCCCAAAAGCATTTTCAGAGAGAATCTCTGGTGTCAACCCCAATAGATTTGTATGCACGAACACATCTGTATTTTAACCTGAACAACTTGAAAATTTGACTAGATATAAACTTCTGGCACCAGATTTCTCTTCTGCACATTGTAAATAATACTCAACTTCCAATCTGATTGCTTTAGAAGCTTCTGAAGTGTCTCTCCTGCCTTTAATGTCTGGCATTTTTCTTAGGTCAGTCTATACGCGCTTTCCCCTATCCATCCCAAGAGCACCGTGCCGCTTTCTCCTCTAACTTTTCACCATCGTTGGGGATTGGAAACTGCCAGGCCCTACTTTATCTGTACCTTTCCTTCTGTTGTTGCTTTTCTTCCTATTCTTCCAGCTGAAGAACATCCCGCGGGTGACTTTTTCTTCTCTCCTCTGTGTATCTTGTATTTTCCGCCATTTTCCCATCCCAGGCTTCCTGAGAACCTTCACCTCCTAGAGAACAGAAACTGTGGACAGTGAGACCACAGCAAAGTGGGGATGGCAACAATTTAAAATTTGCACTAAGAGGTCCTGCCCAGTGCTGGAAAGAGAGTTCTGGGTTCAGCTTAGCTAGGGCTCTGCGCACATTTTCACATCAGCTCCAGGGTCACCCGCTCGCCGGTCCAGCACACAGAAGTGCTGCTGCTGTCCAGCCTGTGTGTCTGGTGAGTCACCGGCCTGGCCAGACAATGAAAGGGCTGTGGAGCCCGGACCCTGTGCTATGTGGCTCTGGCCATGGATAGGCAGGACCATGACTGTTGGGGCGTGGGGTCACAGTCGAGACTCGCTGAGAGGAGAGGTTCAGGAATTCTCTAGCAGGCCACTTCCTGCAATTAAAATGCAGACTTTATCTTCATTTTAGAGCAGTGATACAACACACACCCTCATCACAGGCTTTTCTAAGACCACTAAGGCATGCTGAGTGAGTGTTTGGTGTGGCAGGGCCACGCCATCCACAGAAGAGAGCGATCAAGAGTTTCCTATTAACCTAAAGCAGGGAGATTGATTTTACTAGAAAATGCAGAAGATGTTGTAGACTCTTGACTTATTCTACTTATTGGTTATTGGCTTTTTCTTCTTATTTTTCCCCAAGTCAATAGGTTTTAAGACACACTGTAGGAAAATGCAAAACAGCAGTGGATTGCTCAGCTTCTCTGGGTCTTTCTGTCCACGCACAAACAATCACTGGTCCTCTCGCTGGCTCCTCCAGCCACTCGTGTGCTCCCCAGAGGAGTCACGTATGAGCAGAGGGCTTCTTTCTCTTTCGTGCCATTTTCCCAGAACTGCTAAAGTGTTCTTTCGTGACACTTAGGATTGCCTCAAGTCAAACGTCTTTGCCTTTGTTTCTTTTTCAGAAGGAGCACTCGGAATGTGCACGGTCTCATTAAAGCTGCTGAACTGGTGCCCAGGGCGGGTCACTGTCCTCATCCCGGGTTCCGACCTAAGGCTTTGGACGCCCTCACCAAACCAGGCATAAGGGCCTGTGTGGGAGCAACACCGCCGCTGGTCCCAGGGCCGTTGCTCCATCTGACCCCTAGCACGTGAGAGAGACTGTTTCTTGCAACTGAGGGACATTATTTTAACAAGCGAAATAATCCAGACCACAGAGATAAAACTTTTAAAAACGAACTTGTGATACTGAAAAGGAATAATGGGTGGGGTGTGTGTAACTTTCTCCTGAAGTAGCAGAATGAATAAGCAAGGTCCAGTCCCAGCAGTCAGCCAGGGACCCGGAGTGCATCGTCTGGAATTCGATCAGGTACCGTAATTTAGGCCAGAATTCTCGTACAGCTTGGGAAGGCTCCGAAAAACTGAATCAGATCCTTCTGCCTAACACTGCACTGCTGGCCCTGGAGGAGCCGTGCAGATCAGCTGGGATCCACAGAACACCCGGCAGGGGGACTAGCTCACTGCCCGCTGTGAGCAATGAATGGCTGCACGGGCAGCATCTGGCCTGTTCCCGGCGCTCTGCACAGCACAGAAGCGGGTGAGCAGGTCCCTGAGGCCAGGAAGCACGGCCTGCTGATGAGCCGCGTGGGTGCACCCGGCCCCCAGCATTCTTGGGGATACCGGGGTGCTCCATGCTGTGTCCCCACGCACCTTCTTGTCAAAGCACAGCTATGTCAAGGGTACTGTGACCTATGGTCCTGCGAAGGCTGCTTACAGCACACCCGCGTTCCTATACCAGTCGCCCCTGAGGGGGCTGGGTGCAGCGGCGGCTCTAAGGCCATCCCCTGCCGCCGCTCTGTAACCTCCTGCTAAGGGTGGGGCCTGGGTGCTGGCCTGGGGAGGTGTCCAGCTCCTGCAAATGAACCTGGCGGCACATGAAAGTAACAAACACAGAATGCGCTAATTTCTCCTTTTTAAAAGAAGAAATGTTCTCCAAGCAACTTTTCAAAGTTTTACCTTTCATTTTAAAACTTGTTCCTTGCTACATGCTTAAGTACATGTTTACATGTGGGGTGGCACATGTACCCACGCATCTCAGCTCCTTTGTGACCCCCTTTCTGGCTCGTCCATCCTCTCCATCTCTCAGTCCTTCCCCCACCTGAGAAAGAGCTATCTCCCTACTTCCTACTACCTTCTATTTTGTCTTTTTCATACTTTGGTTTTCCCATATAAAAGAAATTATGTGATATTTAAGCTTTTGTGTCTGATTTATTCCACCTAACACTACAATCTCAGGGTCCATCCATTTTTCTTCAAGTAGTTCGAGGAGTGTACATTTTTTTTATGGTGGAGTACTTTTCTACTTTGTGTAGAGAAGTACTTCTCTACTTTGTGTACATTTTCTTTCTCCATTCTTTTCTTGATGGGCATGTAAGCTGCTCAATTTGTAATAGCTGATTTTCAAAAGAAACACACAACCACATATCACGCAGGAGTTCAGTGCAACAATGACAGAAAACAAAGGAAGAGCTAAAGTAGAAAATATAAGGTAAAATTTTAGAATTAATACTGCATATTTATTACATTAAACATAAAGGACATAAAATTTCTTTAAGGAAAATGACACATATTTCGTCAAAAAAGTATAATACTCTCTATAAAATATATTGTTTCAAATTAAAAGAAAAGGCTAAAAACATCATCAAAATAATTGCAAGATGCACTCTCAACAAGTAAAATTAATTTCAAGGAAATATTCATGATGACAAAAGGTTACCATTTAATGATAAAGAACATGCATCTAGTGGATAAAGAATGTAAATCTTTAGAAATCAAAATTGAAAGTTATAGAATTCTTTTAGATGTTCCTTATCTGATTAAGAAAGTTTGATTCAGTTCACAGTTTGCCAAAATATTTTATGTTATGTGGATACTGAATTTTGTCGAGTACTTTTTCCATAACTTTTGAGACTCTGACATGATATTCTGCAATAATTACATTAATTTGGTTAATTATATTGAATTTTGAATGTTGAACTAACTTTGCACTTCTAAAGCAAAACATGATTAGTTAGTGCACATTATCCTGTTTTATATCCATTAACTTATTGTGTTAATTTTTACTGAGATATTTTTATTTGAGAGGGATTTGTACTGAGAGGTTTACAGAGATATTGGTAGTAGATGTGAACCAGTGGCATTCAGTGCATTGATAAGTGTGCTTTCCAAATCTCGAATGTCTATAGGAGTTTATGTGAGATTGCTGCTGTTTTACCCTAAATATTTGAGAGAATTCAGCATTGGGAAACATCTGCTCTTTCTTTTTGGGAAAATTACTGGTTCAAATATTTTCTTATAGGTGTATTGATATTGTATTTTCTTGTGTTTGTTTCATGTTATTTTTTTAAGGGCTTTATTCACTTTTACTGTATTTTAAATTTCCTACATTTTAAACTTTCTTGGCATGAACTTGTTTACAATATTTTCTTTTTTGTTCTTTTATCACCTACAGTGATAAAAGATACATTTTTAATTCCTGATATGTACAGTTTGTGTTTTATTTCTTTTTTATTGATTGAACTTGCTGGAAATTAATTTCATGAATTCATTCTTTCAAGGAAGAGCCTTGGAGAATTTTGTTGTTTGCTCTTTCATTGCTTTCTACTTTAATGTATGGCCTCTATTCTACTTACTTCACATTTGTACTTTTCAGGGACAGTTTTAGAGTAGACACTTAGAATCCCTGATGTTAAGTTCATCTTCTTTATTAATGAGCACTTAAATTACATTTTCCCTCTTTAAAATTTAAGACCTTCTCGAAATCTATTACATTTTCATCATGATTTCTGGCTTCCTGGGTGATTCATTTCATCCAGAGATTAATTAGAAATTCCTGGTTTAATTTCCAAATGTTTGGAATTTGCTAGCTATGTTGTCACTTTGCGTTTTACATATTGAATTTCTCCATGACTGAAGAATGTATTCCATAAAATGCCAGTGACTAAAACCTTTGAGACTCAATTTGTTTTCTCACTTCACTCACCTTCCCTGCACGCGTGTGCTTTCTGCTGTCACTGGTCATAGTTTTGCAAAAGTTGATTGGGTAAGGTTCTTGTTAATGTTCAGATCTTTGATATCCTTGTGAACTTTTGGTCTAATTGCTCTACATATTTTGCGATGATTCTCAGCTCATCGTGGATTATACTTTTCTCTTTAAATGAGGTTTCTGCCTTGTACTTTTAGAGAACCTGTCTCTAGACACATACAGAGTTATTTACTTAGAATTAATTTTGTGTGCCACAAACTTCACAAAGTACAATATGTTAATATATATACTTATATATTTCTGTATGTATTAAACTTATATATTTCTGTATATATTAAAATGTTTACCTTATTATAATAATATTTGGACATATTAGAAAATCAATACCATTTATACCCAAAGGTTGATAGTAGCAAAGTAACTGGGAAAGGCACGGGTGGAGTTGGACCCAGAGTGAGTGCAGGAGGCCAGCCCCTGCTCTGCAGGTGTCTCTGTGACGGGCCAGCAGGTAGCAGGTGAGGCTGATGACGGGGAGGTGTGTGGACCCTGTCCCCTCAGAGTTCCGACTGCCTTTGCCTTTTCTACAACTTCTCTATCATATATGTACACATATCATTCTCTAATGTCAATTTCTTATTTTCAAAACTATACAAGCAATATGATTCGGCCCTCTTGTGACACAGGATGTACCTGTAAGATCCCGCTGGCTCTGTGCCTGGAGTCCTAAACTGGAGTACACAGGGAGAAAGGCCAGCGCTCTGTTCTGCTTTGCCTGGGCTGAATGAAATCCATAAGATAGTCAAGGCAATGGGATTTCTTACCGATCAGCTTAAAGGGGATCTAAAACTTTCTCCTAAGGTGAAGCAAAGATCTGGGGAGGATATAGGCAACAAAGTTAGATAAAAATATCATAGGCAGTCAGATAGGGCGAGGTGCTTGAAGGAGCCAGAGCAGAAGATGAGATACCTCACAACGGTGGGAGAGACAGGCACCTCCTCTGTGGGCCAGACCTCAAGACAAAAGATAAAACAAATGCACGCACATACTTCCCAAGGATAAACATCAGGGACTGATATTCTAAACAGGTATGGATCACCTTGGGAAAGCCAGGAAGGGTCACTAACCCAGCCCCCTGCAGGAAGAGCCTCTATTCTCCTTCATGCCCA
Organism: Chinchilla lanigera; assembly: GCF_000276665.1. Lineage (NCBI taxonomy): Eukaryota > Metazoa > Chordata > Mammalia > Rodentia > Chinchillidae > Chinchilla > Chinchilla lanigera. Next base: position 11,322,956 of record NW_004955470.1, on the reverse strand, counting down.
TTTGCTATGTGCCTCACTTTCCCATTTGACCCAATTTAATCAATTTTACCTGAGCAGTTATACTTGTAATCTTATCGACTGACCATAGCTGTGTCCCACCTCATGCCCACCTTGTGATTTCCCATTTTTCCCACCTTGGACCTGCCTCACATTGTGGAGTTACTCTATAAAAATCCCTAGAAAAAGCAAGTTCTTTGGTAACCCATTCAGGACTGCTCTGTCTTTTTCTCAGACAGAAGCTTTCTTTCCCCTAATAAATATATTCTGCTCTTAACCTCAGTTTTCCTGAAAGTCATTCTTTGATTTTAGACAACATGAACCGGACATCTAGCAGGTTGAGAGTTTCTTTCCCCCATGTCAGGGAGACTGCATTGTCATACCTAGTGACAGGAGGCTAATTGCTTCAATTACCACAGGAAGATTATAATGCCATCTGCAAAATACTCCAGGAAGATGTGAAGACTGAAAGTGTTGCCAGTTCCTTAAACTGAAAGCAATAAAAAAATTCTTACTAGTGAATTTACATTGCTGCCTTAAATCTACGATATGTGAGAGAAGATAAAGTGAATAGGTAATTATATAAATGATATTAAGAACCAATATTCTCAGCATAAAGTCAAAGATGATAGGTAAAATATACAATAACCTTAACTTCAAATTGGAAATATCAATAGGAGCTCATGTAATTTTTTTCTTAAAATTATGCATTTTCTAGCTCCGTTCACTGAAGAGATGCAAAGAATCCACTCAGAGGAATGAGCAGACTGGTTTTCAGAGTGTGTTCTCCAAATAGTTTCCAACTAGGAAACAAGTTTCCTTGGGAAATGAGGACCCTAGGTACAGGGCCCTTGCACCTGCCAAGACACAAGCTGGGTCTGCGATGCCTCACCCAGAAGCAATGCAGCCTGACAACTTGGGGCTGCAGCACCTGGTGGCCCACTGCCGGGCTGCCCATGCCCCAGTGACAGTGAGAAAGGAATACACATCGGCTAAGCCAGAAGCCCTAGTGCAAGCCAGTAGGCACAGTCTCCAGTCAAATCTGGATGCTGTAAGCCCTCCCTGTACTCAGAATCTGGCCAAAAAGTGAGAACGTTTTCTGGCTTTTCTATAAGACTATGCAACAGCCCAACGTCCAGGTCCTCAAAAGAAGGGGCCTACGCTGCCTCTTGTGGGGTCTGCAGGCGGAGAACCCAGGCTTTCCTGGGAGAGGAGGCAAGCGCGGACAGAGCCTTGGTGAAGACTGGAAATGTGCACCGGGCACCTGGGCTGCTCTCCCCTCCTGCCCAGCCACCCCAGGTCCTGCTCTGGGCTCCCCACACGCTGGTGCAAAGCAGCACCAACTCGGAGGCCATGAAGGACAGACAGGCCTCTCTCCTGCCTCACGGAGGACGATGGCCTCCAGTGCTCTACAGGACAGAGAAGACCCAGGCATGGGCAGCCGCAGCGGGGCACTGAGCCATGAGGTCAGGGGCCACTATAGGGACAGAGGACAAGCGGCCCCTGGGCCCTTAACCTGTCATCCATTAAAAGCACAGTTTGTGTTTTCTTCTGAGGCAGTCAGGGACTTAAGGGCAGACCTTGCTAAATTCCGTGACTCCTCAGTGCCCCACAGATCCCCCAAGGTACCTAAGTGCAAGACTAAGCTCAACCTTCAAACTGTGTCCTTGATCTTTGCACTTTGGATACAGGTTTATTACTCATTTATGAGTAAGGTTCATCAGCCCTAAATTTACCCCCCTGCCTCAGCTCCCTCTGAGGCAGAGCACACTAGTAACTAAAGCCATTTCCAAGATTCGCAGGGACGTCTGATCACCAGCTTTATGATGCCCAGTTCCAGACCCTCTCCCCTAAGAGTGCAGCCCAGCACCTCCAGCCAGTGTCCTCCACCTGTGTCACCTGGGTTGTACAAGACTGGAACCTCCTGACAGAGATGACCCTGTCCCAGGGATGGAACTGCCCGCAGACTAGGAGGATCCCAGAACCAGGGGACCAGGACAGAGTGATGACCTGTGGCACCTTGCCAACCTCAGCTGACCCTTAGAAGCTGTGCCTGCCCTTGTGGCCGGCCAGTCTGGCACTCATCCTCCGAGGGTCTACAGCCACTGTGCAAACTAAGGTCCTTCCCCATCTTCTCTCTACTTTGCAGTCAGTACTTCTGCCTGCAAACTCTCTCCATCACTTTAGTTTTAATTTCATTATCAGGAAAGCAAGGACACTCTAACTCATTCGTCATGAAAACCCAGAGGGCAAAGCCCCAGCTGTGCCTGGGCCCCAGGGGTGGGGACTTCAGAGGCCACGGCCCCGGGAAGGGAGCAAGGCAGCTTGGGGTCTGCAGACCAATGACCGTGCAGGCACAGTTGGAGACTAACACTGTCTTAAGATTTTACTATGATTATTACTTACGTGTGCTTGTTTCCACAGTATGCTCTTACACAAGGAATCAAGCATCTCACAAATACAGAAACTAATACAGAAAGGAAGTCATCTTTTAGTTTTCTTAATGCAGAGATCTACGCTTGGTATAATTATGAGTACTTTCTCTTTGCATCACAGGTAGGCAAGCTCACGATCGAATTTAACTGAAGTTCTTTCTCTGGCTCCGGCGGGCAGCGCAGTTAAACTCACCGCAGGCCTTTTAACTGCTCGTGCTAGCCTGTCGCTCTGTCACTGTCAGTGCAGCAGCACAGCCTGGCCGACCGGTCCGGAGGCGAACACTCGACAACCTTCTGCAGGTCGTCCACACTGTGCAGGAGTCTCGGATTCCCCACCTCCAGTTATGCCTGGTCCTAGCTCAGGGTTACACGGAGGAGCTCTTGGAAGATTAGTTTTTCATAAGCCTTCCCTTTAATGAGCAGATCCTGCGCCTGATTTAAATCTTCCCTCATCACAAGCAATATTGACATTTACTCAATACCGCAATCAGTGAACACCCCGAGTGAGAATTAGGGCAAATGCTCTCTCCGGCAGGCTGGCAATAGTCTCCCATGTGACTTGTTCTTTCACAGCTGCTTTTTGTCCCCAAATCATCCTGTCCTCCCTGTGGGACCCCCCCCCATCCAGTGTGTACCTGGGGACATCTTTCCCCCACCCAGGGGAGAGAGAATCTGCCGTCAGACACCATGCTGACTTCAGGATACAGTGCCATGCAAGCCTTGGGGAACTGTTGATTGGTCTCCAAGTGCTAAGCTCTTTGGGATTAAAAATTAAAAGCATAAAACACTTTAAAATTGCCACAGGAGCAGGTGGATTCTGCCAACAAATTGTCTGTGCGAAGAACCAGCCAGGACCTGGAAGCGGCTCCACACTGCGCAGGGGCCAAGCCGCTCCTTCCACCTAGGCCGCGGGGGAGGGGCAGAGCGCCCCCATAAGTTGCCCCCTTCTTTCTGTGCCAAAGAGTGTGACTGGAAGCAGAGTGGGGCTGCTGGGGTCGGGGAGGGATGGTCAGTGGGCAAGGAGAGGCCCAGAGAAGAGAGGCCGGGAGAAACAGAAAGTGCTGCTGGGACTTGGAGGGCAGCGCCCTGCCTCCCTGGAGACGCTGCGACACCCCTCCCTCCGTCCCAGGGCACTGACAAGGACACGGATGCTGCCGTCTATGGGATGAGATTTTGAGAGCTGTCAGCTGCTGCCAAACACGAACTTGGGAGAAGTAGCGATCTGGAGCTGAGCGGCCGGTTGCCATGGAAACGCAGAACCAAGTGGGAGGGATGAAAGAGGCTTCAGGGGCGGGGTTTCCAGCTGACAGAACAGGAAGGTGGAAGGTGCTAGGGCCTTCTTGACACTCTGTGTGAGTGTGTGCGTGTGCGTGTGTATTGTGTGTGCGTGTGTATGTATGTATGTGTGTACACCCATGTGTGCATGTGTGTGTGTGCACGCATGTGTGGTGTGTGTGAGCCTCACCAGACCCTCAGGCTGAATCTCAAAGACCCCAGCAGAGCGGATCCCACTCAGGAAGCTGAATTCTATACATGGAAAGAGAACTCTATAAACAGAAGGATGTCTTTTTTTTTCAAAGACAGTCCACACACTAGAGCAATGCAAAGGTAACAACGAAACCAGATATTCTGTGGCAAGCCACGGTGGAGGTTAGGACTGATGCGAGAGTTATTGGGGTAAACACCGCAGCTTGGAGCCCGCCAGCGAGTGGTGAAGGATTAAAGCCTCTAGGGATTGAATTCCAGCCCAGCGACGTTTGGGGACCCCGGAGCCACACGAGTCACGGAGAACCCCTGGACTCTCTCCCTACTATCTTAGCGAAAGGAGGGCTGACTGGTAATGCTGTAGGCATTTACCTCAAGGATTTAATGAAAGAATGGTCATGTCAACCCAGAGCAAGAAGAGACAGGGAACAGCAGAAAAGAAACTGACCTCGTCAGGAAAAGTGAATTTGTCGGAGGCGTTGGTGTCCTGCTGTGTGTGCGCCTCACACTGCTGGAAACAGATGTGGGCGTCCGGTGGGCTGGGCTGTGTTAGGAAGAACGGGCTCCAGGTGACAGCAACAGCTGGGAGAAAACTTCTCCCACCGCTGCCACTCACACCCTGCTCACGTGTGGGCTTCAGCGTGTCCCTCCACAAAACCTGCCCGCACCTTGCGGAGGGCAAACCAGGCCCCCACATCCAGTCAGCCCAGGGGAAAGTGCGAAGTCTGTCAGTGGAAGAAACACGCTCAGGATGACTTGGCCTCAGGAGTCGGGGGAGCGGGCTCACACAGGGCTTACTGGGAAATTGCTTTCATTTCCTGGGGCTCCAGATGGGCAGAGATCAGAACTCCACTCTCTGATCTCCTTAAGCGTTTTCTCTGTGAGCCGCAAGGAAGGGCTGTCCCAGGACCCGAGAAGCCGCTGCATACAGATGCGTCGCTCTGGCTTAGCCTAGGCGGGCACCGCCCTTGGTGTAGAGGGAGGGAGCTATGGGGTCCCTCGGGCTCAGATGCATGCATGGGGCTTGAGTAGCATTTTAAATGTGCTTCTTATAACAGCCACAGTGCAGAAAGAAGAAAGTGGTTTATGTATATGATGCAGCAGTTCCAGAGACACTTGTCAGGTGGAGAGGACACACCCCAGCAGGAGGCCAGTCAGCGTCCAGCCTGGTCTACCCCGTGTGGCAATGCAGGCACAGCAGTTTGCAAACACCTGGAGTCTCAGGTTCCTCTTCCAGAATGCAAAACACCTTGTGCTAAGGAACTTGCTTTTGATAATTTACCATACTGCCCTGACCAGTGCATGCCTTGACAGGTGCAAATGGCATAGGCAGATGGACGGATAGAGCTAGATACGTAAGACTGATAGACAGCTAGATAGATAGCTAGATAGCTAGCTAGATAGATAGCTAGATAGCTAGCTAGCTAGCTAGATAGATAGGACTGAGGGATACTGTAGGTTTCCCACAGAATTTGGTAAAATAAATATTTCACAAAGATTCTCCTTTAATGAAAAATATTAAATATGTTGAGAAATAGATTAAGCTAAATTTGGCACACCTAATATACAATGGCCAAAGTTGAGGTGTCTTGGTTACTTTTCTCTCATTGCTAGGACAAAATAAGGAAGGAAAGGTTTATTTAGCTCACAGTTTGTGGAGGTTTCAGTCCATACTCAGCTGGCTCCAAGGCAGAGTGGCACATGGCAGAGGGCAACAGTTTGTGGCAGTGGAAGACAGCCAAAGCTCAACAGCAAAAAGGGAGGAGTGGCAGCAAGAAGCCTCTTTCTCTCCCTTCCATTCTGTGCAGGCTTCCCACCCCCAGGCAGGTGTAGCACTCACACCTATAATCCAAGCATTGGACCATGAATCAATCATAAACTTTAGAAGCCTGCCCCATGATTGCATGAGGCTTTGAGGGAACACCCAGACACAAACCATAACATGGGGTCATTTTCAAATAATTAATGTGGCTTTCCTGTGCACTAAAAAACAGAATATTTGAAACACAGGACTGCATAAATTGTATACTAAAAGCCATATCTGACCTATAAATTGATGTCTTGAAAATGAAAAAGAAACCAGTGAGGGAGTCAGCTGATCTTGACGTCTGTGCATTTGCTCAGCTGTGTGCCGAGCGTGCATTCTCATTTGAGCAGCTCCTGCGCAGGCCAGGTGTGGAGTAGAGGAGGAGGTGACAGTAAACCAAGCAGGGAAACATGTAGGCGATGGAGATGCCATGAAGAGCAGTGGAGGAGGTGAGGTGAGAATGCAGTAGCCATGGGGAGAGGGACCGAGGACGCTGTGGTTGTGCAGGTGTGGTAGTTTCCGGCCCCGTCTCTGTGTCTTTCTCGCTGTCCTCAAGGTCACTCACAGAAGCTTCTGCTGGCCCACTGACAGCAGCTGTCCTGAAGGAGCCACATGAGACCCTCATGGGGGCAGCCCTGGAGGTGGCCTCCCTACAGGCAGGTGGGGAGGGTCTCAGAGCTGAGATGTGACCCTGGCTTCAGCACCCACGCCCTTGCTGAGGGCACACCCTGCCCTGATTTCCTCTCTTCCCATTCACAGTGGCTTCAACAATACTCTAAGTGAGCAATTTACAAGCTCAGTGCAATCTCCACCAGAATTCTGGTGGAATTACTCACAGAAATAGAAAAAATACTCCTGATATTCAAATGCAAGCACAAGAGACGGCAATAGCCAAAGCAACCTTGAGGAAGAAGAAAGCTGGAGATGTCACTGTACCTCCGGCCTCAGGACAGTGCTGACAATGCTATGGTAACAAAATGACACCATGTTGGCGTAGAAACTGCTGTAAAGACCAGCAGAGCAGATGGGTGAGAAGGAAAAGGGGTCTATATGTGCCACGGGGTATGATCCAGCCATAAAAGGATGAAATCTTGTCAACAGTGGCAATGTGGAATGGAGATCATTAAGCTAAATAATGCAAGTTCTTGCCATACGTGGGAGCTAAAAAGTTGACTTCTTAGCAATAGAAAGCAGAACAGTGGTCACTAGAAGTCAGGAGGGCAGAGCAGAGGGAAGCAGGTAATGGGTACTGAAATACACTCAAGCATCAGGAGACTCTTCCACCCTCCCACGGCAGAGGACGGCTATAGTTCACAACTCAGTGTATTTTGTGAAGTCTTGGGAGAGAGGAATTTGAAGTTCCTTAACATAAACCAATTGCAAATCCTAATGGAGATGGAAATGCTGATTATGTTGGTGTGATTAGTCTACATGGTACACAGGGGCGGTTATCATACCACATCCCATAAGTGTGTACAGTGTTTCTGTCAGTAGAAGTCAACATTTTCAAAAGAGACTTTATGACCTAGGAAATGGTAAACTTTCAAGTATTGTCAACAGAACACAACATGGGAAAGGCAATTATAATAACACAATTAGTGATTTTTCTGAAATACCTGTTTTGTGAGGTTAATGTCAAAACCAGAGTCACTTAGAACTTAGAGCAAGAGAAGAGGGAGAGATCGCTCCCTGTGAAGGTCAGAGATGCTGCGGGACACTGGAAGGTGCTGACGCTTGGAAGGCCAATCCAGGGAACAGAGCCAAGACAGAGGCTGCGGCCACACCAACTGTCCCAGCGCGTGAGATCACCCTGAGCCAGACCGCGTGGTGGAAGGACCGAGCCCCTGCTCCAGAGACTCCTGCGCTGTGGCTGAGCAGCCCGGCTGAGGTGGTGGAGCAGCTGACAGGCGGTGGGGGACAAGACAGGGCAGGACAGGCCTGGCTGCGGGTTGTGAGGGCTGCACCTCACTCACAGGTGCCCAGCAAAGCTCTCAGCCAGGTTCCAATGGTGCCACTTACTGGCTATGACCTCGGTGGTTGTCACCTCTAGTCTTTTTCTCCTGGGGAAATGGAGAGAATCCACTCCCTGCGGGGTGGTGCAGAACCTGCCTGGGACTGGACGCCTGATGACTGTCAGCTATTTTTATGCTTTTATGTTTTACTTTTTTACATTTTAATTGACACAAAATGATTTGTGTATTGGTCACAGACAGTGAGCTACTTCCGTACATGAATGCACTGTATAATCCGGTTATACTGCATATCCCTCGCCTCAGTCATTCCCCATTCTCTGTGGTGAAAACACTGAGCCTCTGCTGTCCTGGTGATTTGTAGACATGGAGTGCAGTCGCCATAGTTGTCACCGTACTGGGCAGGAGGACACCGGGACTGTGGCTTCGGGCTCGTGACCGACTTTGCCCTATCTTCCTCTCCCAGATCACTCAGCCTCAGGTAATTTCATCCCACTTCAGTGGGATGAAATTCCTCAGGGTCGACGTAGGGGGGAGCCTCTGTGGCGTTTGTCCTTCTGTGTCCACGTTATTTCCCGTCACAGCTGTCCTCCAGGCCCTTCCACGCTGCCCCAGTGACAGGGCTTCATTGACGTGACAGCATCCCTGTCTTCTGATGTGCACAGACGCCGTGTTCACTTTCCCATCCACCCCTGGTACACACTCAAGATGAGTCCGTCTCGGGTGTGTTGAGTAGTGTCTCAATAAAACCACCAATCCTCAGGGAAGCGCGAATCAGAACACAGCAGCCTATCACCTCACCTCGTGTAGAACGGCTCGCAAGAGAAGGATGAAAAACAGCAAACACACTGCGGAGGTGGAGAAATGGGGGACGTAGCGGTGATCGCCAGCTCCTCTGCCTCTTCCTCCCCTTTCCCCTTCATTCCTGCTATCTGTAGCAAAGCTGTTTGCCCCTGCTCCTCGCTGCCTTATTAGGTCTCTGCCAGGGGAGCAGCAAAAGCCTGGGGATGATGCTTCGCTTCTTGGAGACACCTCTCCGACAACCAGGTGCGGCTCTTTTTGCAACCCACTCTCTGCTCGTAGGAGCATGCGCACACTGTGCTGAGCGCCCCAATGCACACATGATTATGATAGTATTAGAAGGATAAGCAAGAATCTTTCGTCTGTGAAATGTGCATAATAGGGCCTTCCTCAGAGGCCCATGGTGGGGACCACTTGCACTAACACAAGCAATGTTTCGAATATACGGGAAGGGTTAGGTGTTATTATAAACCATGCTGTTGTTCAGTCCTTCTCAGTGTTATTAATCGTTTCATCTCATAACTGACTAATACTAGCCTCTAAAAACCAAGATTATTAGATGATTTCATTTCCTTAAAAGTTACTACTGTAATCATAGGGGAAATGGCACAGAGATGAAAATGCCCAAGAAGATCATTAAATCCACAGGATGTGGATCGACAGAACAATTATCTTGTCTCTATATGAGCATTTTCCACCCATTATTAAACCATCCCACCCATGTTCAATTTTTCCTGTTCAATAGTCTTCATATCTTGTCAGTCTTTTTGTGTTTTATGTGTCATTGCCTCATATGTCTTTGTCAGTTAAAATAGACAAGTAAATAACACCCACATTTTCATTGTCACCCGTTGAGAAATTCTGTTGAAAACATTTTTCTGAAAGACTGCTCACTTTTAATATTTTCAACACTGGAACACTATGCTTCTTGGAATTAGCAATATTTAGAACCCCACTTGTGATTCAAAATTGAACAATGAACATAAGGCCTGATCTCAAAGCCAGAGCCTTTCATTGGAGAAATGGATTAAAGGTCGCACATGCTTTGGAAACCCATGATATGACCTTTTAATCCACATGGAGAATGATATTATCTATCCAAGTAGAAATCATATTATGGGAAAACAAAGATAAAATACTGATATTTAATCAATTCTACTTTTTTGGGGGAAATTTCTAGCCCAGAAAAACTCAGCACCGTCCTGACGCCTCACAAGCAGGTCCTCCCGATGTAAGAGGGGCTCAGCTCTGCACTACACCACCCACCTCCTCTCAGTGCCGCAGCTGTGCTCAGGAAGGCAGATCCACTGTGAAGAGGTGAGAAGTAAAATGGAAACACTGTTCTGTCACGAAGGTCTGGAGAAGCTCCACAGCTTGCCCGTACCATGGCTCTCTCCAGCTAGAAGCCTGGTCGAGAGCCGGCACATCTGCAGAGCCTGGCTGGCTCCCTCTGTGGAGTGGTGTTACAGAATGACCTGGTGAGGATTTATCTCCTGTCATTGTTTTGTGTTCTTGTAAAAATCATAAATGTTTGTTTTTAAATGAAAACTCACAGAAACACCTTAAGGAAACAAGTCCTCTCATCATAGGAATGGCCTGAATGCCTGCTGTGCTCTTCCTCTCCCTTTCTTAGGGAGTCTGCTCTGTCACCAGGGGACACGGAACTGGGCTCAGGTGACCTTCCCTGGGACTTCCTGAGGCTCATGGGGGCAGACCAAGCAGTCACAGGGTGACCAGGGACCCTGATCCCTCCGCAGGCTGTGCCACAGACTGGCCAGTGTGGACCACTGCGGACAGTGGCAGGACCACACTTTCAGCAGAGGAGCCAGTGCCCCACATGACATCGCCAGCCCAGTGGCACCTGGCCTGGCCACCTGCCTGCCCCCACACTGCTGCATCCATGGTGAAAGCCTCTTCCACATGGAAGCAGCCTCTCCTACATCCTAGCAGGCACACTGTCCAGTGTTCTGCGACCCGAGAAGGACCACACTGTGGTATATTGCTGTCACGCTGATTTTTAAGGACTTACAAATAAGTACAGTTCAGAGTTGACTCTCTTGCTACATACTTTTTCAAGCTGGGCCTTTTATATAAAGTGTTTTCCATGTCATTAACCAATCCTTCTTATCAATCACACAGATCATTGTTACAATGACATTTTCATTGTCATTACAAGGACAATACTCCATGTTATTCTAAAGGTATTTCTTAATGCCAGTGAGGTATAAATCTGAAACTGTCTAAGAACCTGGTAAGAAACATCAGCGCTTTTATACCACTGTTACCCTGCACTTAATTCGTCATTTTCTTACCAGAGAATGAAGCAAGTTTTCAACACAGATCGTGAATCACATCTGATCTACAGCTCACCAAGAAGCCTCGCCATTGCCTGCCGGGGGAAGAGCTAGCGCTTTCGTGCTGACCCGCGAATTCTTGCCTCCCTGCTTCCAAATGCTTCTGTGTTTCTTCCACTTCCTGCTGCAGTTTGTATGTAAAAGCACATTTCTGAAGTCAGGCAGTTTCCTTAGAAATAGTCCATTTCTTGTTCTTTTTGTTTGTTTTCTTCCCCAGGACAGTTGCATGACCTTTTCATTCTCTTTTTTTTTCTGGTTTTAAATACAATTGACTTTTGGAATCTATATACTCACATACTGCAAAGCCCAAGGAAATTTCCACTTTTATATATGTGACTCTGTTTTAGATTCCTCCCTGTCTACCATCTCTCTCAATTCTCCTGTGTATGTGCTTGGGTGTGTGCATTTGTATGTGTGTATCCATGTGTGCATGCACATGTGTCCATGCATGTGCATGTGAGTCTGCGTGTATGTGTGCATGTGTGTGTCCATGCACATATATATGTGTATGAATGTGTGTATCCAGGCATGTGTGTGTGTGTGTGTGTGTGTGTGTGTGTGTGTGTGTGTGTTTGGTGCATAAAACAGAATCATCTCACAGCTTCTGCAGCTCAGTTGAGAGGACTCAGCTGGGTCCTTCTGGTTCTCAGGCTGGCGAGGGCTCCATGCTTTGTACTCTGACAAGGGCAGGAAGACCCAGCTGCAAAGACAACTAGGATTACCAGGTTCCCCACTCATGGTCTACACAGGGCTGCCTGCATGTCTTCGCAGTGGCCAAGGGATCCAAGAGAGATCAGAAGAGATCAGGAGAGATTGCAAGTGTATCAGCCAGGGTTTTACTAGAGAAACAGATATAACACAAGATATACAAATGCATAAGAAATTACAGGATTGGCTATGACAATGAACCACAGACTTGGTTGAGGAAGCGTGCAGAGGGTGTCTGCATACTGCTGACAGAAGGATTCGGTCCAAGGTCTGGAGCTCACTGTAGTTTGCAGTGCAAGCCCGTATCAGGAGGCTGAAGGGTCTGCGATGGAAGCCTGAAAAGTCTACCCTGGAAGGCTGAAGGATCCAAGGCAGAAGCTGAAGAGTAGGCATTAGAAGCCAGGAAACGATGTCTAAGCTAAAGGCAAAGAAAGCCTGAAGCTCATCCAGAGAACAGAAACCCATCTGTCCTTCCTTATTTCCCTTTTATACCATCCAGGCAGTGAGTCAGCCTAGGGTGGGTCCTCTACACTCTAGGGTGTAGAATTGCGGAGCCAACTTAGTTAAACTTCTAAACTTCTCAAGTTGATACACTCAATCAACCACTACAACCCACTTCTTGTCAACTTGACAACCAGGCACAGTTCTTTAAGATACAAAATCTCCAGATACAAAGACATGCTTATAATTACACCTAACATGTTATAACTATTCTGTTTACAAACAGAAATGCACTAATTCCCTCACCAGAATAGATGGTAAGTTCTCTTTGGTTGTTGTTTACTCTTCTCATTTCATAACTTGAGCATTATAACACAGGTTTAACAATTATTAATACCCAGTAGTAAGTCTATTAACATCATATTACAATAAAACCATATTAGAGGAGAAATAGTACAATTACAATCCTCTTTTCTGTAGCTGATCACAGAGTTGTGGCTGGTATTTAGAACTACCTTCTTCCAGTACTCATTCTGTATTCCTGTGACCTTTAGCAAGCACCTCAGCAGCTTTTGTTTCTTTCCTGGGTGGAGTAACTCATACTTTCATTCCTGAAGGCTCTGGGCCAGTTGTCCTTCTGCCTGTATTAGGTTTTTGTAGTTTCCCACTGACTTTGATAATAGGTCATGGTAGTACTAAGACACACCCTAAGGGATCTCCTGCACGCTGTATATATTCTTCCTTTCCTCCATCTTGGAGTAGTAGACCAGCTTCCCCTTGATAGTCTGGGTCAATCACTCCTGACAACACTATGACTCCCTTTCTGACTTGTTTCCTCAGAGGCATGAGGACACCAAAATGACCAGGGGTAAATCTTCATTTCCAGTTTGATGGTATCATTGTTGTGCTTTCTGGCACAAGCCTTCCCCCTCTGCAACTAAGACTTCCAGAAGACTAGCAGAACATAAGGTTGTGGGGACAGGAAGCAAAAAGTTTGCTAGTGAGACACTAGGGGTAATGGTGAGTGGTACCATCCCTACTTCTACCCCTTGATTCCTGGACCCATGAATCCTGGCTATGAGAGAAACAGTACCATAGAGTGGACACTGATTCAAAGCGTATAGAGCCTTTTGAAGTACCTAAACCCAGACCTGCCAGCTATTGTCACCTGGCTGGTATGGTAGCTGTGTCTTCAAAAGGCCTTTCCACCTTTGTATCAACCCAGCTGCTTCTTGGTGGTGAGGAACATCAAAATTTTCTTGTAGTGGGGGCTTGCAAGAGAAACAGTTTAATACAGGACGCACCCCTGTTTTATCCTTGCAGTCCACAACTTCACTGGTGTCTTCCCTCTGACCAAATGCTTCAAATCACCCTGCTGACTCTGCACTTAATTTTAAACATAGATCTGGCCTGAAACTCTCAACAGTAGCTATGCCACCATCCCAACCACAGATTGTATTGAAATTCTTCGGCCACCCAGGCAATATCTCTAAATACAAGCAAAATGCACACCAGCTTCCTGCCAAAACATACATGGGGTCCATCAGCCAATGTATTTCTTCTCAGTGAAGCCTCCTGAGCTTCATCTTAGCCGGCAGCACTTCCACCAGTACTCTGATTTTCCAGGCTCTGTCCTGAGTCTTCCATATTGTTTACAACATATGGGGGATGCCTTCTCAGCCGGTCTCGTAAAAGCTTTTCAAATTAATTCCCAAGGCTCTTAAGCCAGATGGCCAGGCAAAATCATGGCAATGACTCCACTCCTGGTACCCATTTTGTTGTAGTCAGTGTTTGCTAGGAAAAGGAATTAATATAGAACACATAATTTATATGATTATTTTATAATATTCACCCAAAGAGTCAAATGCAAAAGAATGCAGGAGATCCACACACTAGAGACCCAAAGAATCCAGCTGAGGGCCTGGACCCCACGGCAATGTCCTCCAGGAGTCCAGCTGGAGGCCTAGAGCCCACGACAATGTCTCATGCAAGTCTGTATCAAGGATCTGCACTGGGAAGCCCCCAAAGAGAGTAGTGGAAGCTAGAAAGTCTGACACTGCAGAATGGAGGATCTGTGCCAGCGGGCTGAGTGAGCTGCACTGGTGCCAGGAAGCGGTGCTCAAGGTAAGGACTAGAGCTCCTCCCAAAAGGACTGCAGCCATCCTCAGCAACAGTGAGGACCTGAGCCCCTCTGATGATGAGAACAACTGAGTTCGTACCACGAAAACCAGCATAAGAGCTTCTCCACAGCCAACAGCCCCAGGAGAACCAGCAGCTCCCTAACTGCACCTCTTCTTCTCCAGCCCTTTCTATTTCATTGGCAACAGTCCTCAGGTGGGCCCTCCACTCCCAGCACCATGCTGACTCCGTTCAGTTGGGCGTTCCAAGTTGACCATTAGTTCATCTGCCACAGCAAGGGATCCAGGAGAGACGGCATTGAGTGGGAAGCAGCAGTGCCCTTCATGACTTAGATCAGAAATCACAGATCGTCACTCTGCCATTTTGTTTTTGATTAAAACTGAGCCCACAGACTGGGTAAGGGGATGCAGGGAGGAGCAACAGTGAATTTGCAGGTAGATACTGAAACTGTTATGGTCAGAAAGCCAACCAAATTTGGTCAACCAGAAAGGTGAAAACTGGTATCCACTGTGGTTTTAATGAGCATATGCTTATGTGGAATAACTATTTATATTTTATTTCTGTAAACTTTGTGTCAGTGACCTGTACTGAGTTTTCTCCTGGTGTTTTGGTCATTATGAATATGTATTGTTGGGAGTGGTTGAAGCTGGAAAGTAATTACTCGTGCAGGAAGAAGCCAGCCCTGGAACACGGGAGCTCCTTGAGCCACATAAACAAGCTGTTCCAGCTTGTAAGCTAGTTGCTAGGCCGAGAGGTTGAAATTGGCATCACCCTCCCCAGTGTATAAATAAACCCTCTATAGTTCTTGGGCAGTTCTTCCCCTTCTCACTCAGGAGAGAGAGGACCTCCGCCTGATCCCAGACTTTTGTCTCTTGTCTAGTTTTTCCTCATTCTCGCTGTTGTTCCTTCACAGGGTACAAGAAGAACCCAAGGGATCCGTACAATGCATGGCAGATATTTCTTTAGATGAACTTTGTTTATCCTTTGAAGTTTTAGCCTAACAGGAACTTTGAGAATGTGGGACAAAGAGTTTCAGTATTTCCCTCCTGTTCTGTACATATCCCTTGGGCAGGACCGTGGTTACAGCAGCTGACTGAGCCCGTGTGTGATGCTCCGCTAAGGCTCAGTCATTGTCCTGATTTCCCTGACTTTGCTTAGTGTCATCTTCTGTGTTGTGATTCTATTGTGCATCCTCAGCACACCTCCTGTCTCCTTGGTTCCTGGGCTGTGACAATTTCTCTTACTTCCTCTCGTTTTGAATGACCTTGACCGTCTTGAGGAGCAGTGGGCAGGTACGCTGAATCGTGCCTCTGCTGGGGCTTGTCTGGGGTCAGTGTCACAGCACAGCACCCTTAGAGAGGAGCCCGAAAGGCCAAGCCCGCTGTCAGCGGGGCACAGGGAGGCGCGATGTCACCACACTGCTGCCGTGGCCTCCACCTCCAGAACCCCCGCTCTTCGTGGGAAGGTCCCCGCCGAGGGAGCCCCTCTCCCAATCACCACACAGCCAAGCAGGGGCAGGGTCTGCATGTGTGACCTGCAGCCTTCCTCAGGGGACAGAAGTCGCTTCTCCCTTGCCTATTATTCACTCATTCCTAGAAGTTTTATTTTTATTGCTACATCTTTGTAGTCCCTAATGTTTACCTTCACCACAGGCAGCTGGCTCAGGTACGGAACACATCTTCATTCTGTTTACGTCACCGCCCCCTCCCTCCATCTCTGGGTCCCCCTCCCACTTGCGAAAGCCTGTCTCCCTGTGTCCTATGATCTGTCTTCTCTTTTGCTCTTTGCTTTTTTTACACTTTGGGATTCTCGTAGGAGAAACCATGGGGATAGTTAAGCTTGTGTGTCTGATTTATTTCACTTTTTGTCACTACAGACTCACGAACATTGTGTGATACTTTGGCTTAAACCCAATGCTACTTCTCCTGTTTCATCACTCAAACTGGTCCAGTTCAGGGCCCTGGGAACCTCCTGGTGGCCTCTGTGTGCCTTTGACATGCGCTCATCACTAGAGTGCTTTTTAGGGGAGAAGTGGCCCTCGCCGGCTCTGACAGCATGAGTGCTCCAGCTCAGCCTGGACATTTCTTGCCTCATCTCCAGTGAGGGCATCTGAACACTCCAGTGTGCTCATTGCCCCAGACATGCTTTATTCTAGACCATCTCAGCTGAGAGGCTGTGTGCACACATGTTTCTGTGTGCAGCTGTGTGTTTGCAGTGAGGAAATGGGAGTTCATGCTGTGGCCCCCTCCCCTCATCTGTCACCCTTGCTCCTGTTGCTCTGCCTCCTTTGCCCGCCCCAAGCTTCTGCCCATCAGTGAAATAGGGCCCCTGCCATCTGCCTCTTGCTTCCTGGCTGTCCAGTTCCTAGACACGTGGATGTCAGCCTCACGAATGTCCGCCCTCCATGGGAAACAGTATCACCGGCAGGACACAGTGGCCTTTAGTCTTACAAATGTCACTTCCTGTTCAGCGGGAACTCGCTCAGGAACTTAACTTGATCTACGGCTTCAGAAAAGACCAGCACGTTTGTGGGAAAGACGGTCGAGGCCTTGTTTGTCACCAGATGTGGAGTTAGCAAACAAAAACGAAACACTTCAAATCTTTCCAGGCCTTCTTCTAACTTGGCAGATCATTTTCCGACGTCTGATCTTCACTGAAGTCGTCAAAGTGGTAGTTCCTGTTGCTCCGGTGGAAGGTGCTGAGATCTGCGATTGTGCCTTGGTTTCCTTGGCCCCACCTTCCCGGTCTACAGCTGGACAGCTGACTGATATGTCTGGTTCTAAGCCAATCACCAGGGTCGGGGCTCCACCTTCCCACATGCAGAGATCTGGGTTCCCCGTGAAGTGCATGGTTGCTTTTCCTGTACAGAAAGAGTCCCCGGACGCCCAGCTGCCAGGGTGCTGAGCTGGACTCTGTTGTGTTCACTGCTTACCCTGCGCTGGTCTCCCTGGTCACAACCTAAGGGCCCTGCATTGTGTTCTTGACTCCTGGGAGCAGGGAAAGTGGGCCCAGGGAGGGGAAGAGCGTCATCGCTGTACCTGGGGAGTGGAGGGCCCCGGCCAGGTCTCTGCTCTGTGCTTTGTTCCGTCCAGGTCCAGCTGACCAGACCCCCACCAGGCGGCCTCCCCTGCCCTGCCCACTGTGCACATTAGCCCCACTCCACACTCCTCCCTGCTCACCTGAGCCCCTGGCCCACTGGGGTCAAAGCAGAGGATTAACTTTTACAGGAAGGTCTTTGAACACTAGCTCCTGCTTACATAGTTAGTTTTTAAAGTAGGTGGAGGGACAAGCAGCTGAGGGTGGTCACATGGCCCAATCTGTGGGGGAAAAACAAGAGCAATGGGCGTTCATGGCGTGTGGGTGGATTTTCACATTGTTCACACCTCAACACTTTTTGCCACATCATTAAAATAACGTGAGGGATCATCAGTAACACAACTGCTGACCAAAACAGTCTCAAACATGTGCCGGGTTACGGCATGATGAAATTCTGTGTGCTGAGGAGAAAAAGATGGAGGAAGCTGTTTACACTGATGTGGCATGACCTTCCCGACACTTTTGTTGATGATCTGGCTCGAAGAGCGGGCAGCCATTCATATTCAAAGGAAACAGGGGAGCACGTGCTCATCTGCACATGCCTGACCCTTGCAAGGACTACAAGGAACTGGTGACCTTGGCCATTTCCCGGAAGGTCACAGAGTGGCTGAGAAAAATGGAAACTTCCTGCAAAGACTCTTATATCTTTTACATTTTGAAACATGTGGAAATATTTCATAGTCAAAAATATTTCAATTAAAATAACAACACCCTGGGATCAGTGTAGAAAGAAAATGAGAGCGATGGCAGACTGAGGGGTCTCCAGCTCCCAGGTCACGTTCTCCAAGCCCCAGCCAGCACTGTTTCCCGGGTCTCCCCCACCCACCTCCATGATCCTTTCTCAGAGAATTCTAAGTGTGGGGTCCCTTGAATGTCACCCAGTGGAATACGGTGTCCTGTGTGATGGGTGTCATTTCCTTGTCACTTTGTTGACACCCAGCTCCTGGGGGGACATGCACTTGGATCCCAGAAAACACTGTCTTATAAAGATCAAAGTTTTGTGATATAACCGTAAGCAATAATCATAATTTCCATATAATATTTGAAAACACTATTGTTTAATCTTTCCAGACATCGTGG
Source organism: Chinchilla lanigera (assembly GCF_000276665.1). Taxonomy (NCBI): domain Eukaryota; kingdom Metazoa; phylum Chordata; class Mammalia; order Rodentia; family Chinchillidae; genus Chinchilla; species Chinchilla lanigera. The sequence continues at coordinate 11,304,643 of NW_004955470.1, read as the reverse complement.
ATCTGTACAGCTCTTTGATCCCCACAAAATCAGAACATACCTCACAGCTTTAAAATGTGAGTTATAAAAAGAATGGAAATGTAAACAGATATGGTTTGAAAGTAGAAAACATGGAGAGAGCACACATCTGAACAAATAGTGCATTCCTGCTATAGAAATGGTACCAGAGAAGGAAAGCAATATAATTTAAAGTTTCCCTGTATACCACAAACTTCAAATGTCACCCGAAACTTTATCTGAGAGCTTATTACCAGTATTTCCTGTCATTTCCAGAAATGGCTTTCCATTAAAATACTAACTACACTTCTCCATTTCTCCCTCTTTCTCAGCAAGGCAGGTTCTCAGCTGAAACATAATTCCATTTTTCCAACCTATTTACATAAGGGATCAGGATCATCTTTCTATACACTTGGCAAAAAAGGAAGGAAAACACACAGAAAGAAAAAGTAATGAATTATTTTTGTGCACAAACTGGAAAATCTTACCTTCCTAACTTTCCAAATGACTTTGAAATCCAGGAGACACATTTAGTAAATTGAAACACAGATTTTCTCACTGTAAAATGTGAACATCACTGGCTAAAATTGCAAAACCACCAACTTAAATGTTCAGCCTGAACACAGGAAGCTGTGAACCCATTCTGAGGGTTGGGTTGAAGAAGGAGAGCCCACACCTCTGCAAGTAAATTTAGTGACATGGGGGTGGGGTGGTTGTCTCCCAAACTTTGCAATAAGGGATTTGTAAGAATTCAGAGTACAGAGCCTGGGGCCTCTCCCTCCAGAGGCACATGGAGAACTGGGCTCATGTTTTGAAGTCCAAGATGCCAGCAAAAATGCACCAAGCTACATGGTGCTCTCAGGGAGTATGAATAAAGATTCATCTCTTAAATTCTCAAGTGAAGGTGAGCAGGTTTCACCAAGCCTCTCTCTGTGAGGTTTCCTGGATGGTTTTTATACACACAGAAAAAGGGAGCAGACAGGTATAGATGCCAGCAAGGCCCCCTGCCCAGCAGACAATGCACAGTGCACCATAGGTGGCCCTTGCTGAGGCTGCAAGTCCTCACTAGCGTGCAGGGAAAATCACTGGGGACACCTCAAGGGCATAGTTGGCTGGCAGTTGCAGAAGCAGAGGCAAAAGCACAGGCTTTAGAGACCTCTATACTTGTCAAGAACCCAGCTAGTGACCAGGGCCTGTGCCTCTGGCTTTGGCTTTCTGCCCAGCTGGGGACATAGGCAGTGCTTTGTGTGGTCTTACATCAGGCCCTGGTCTGACTTACAATCAGAAAAATAATCATATTTCTTGAGTCTAGTGACCTTGACTGATATATATTCTGCTTGTGGTTAAGGGCATTAAGTGACTTGATTTAGACTGAAGTTGGAGAGATCATCCAAGGGGCAGGGTAAGCAGAGGGCCTCTGTTTGGAGGTGCTATCATCCCCATTAAGTTTTCAAATAGAACACCATGACAAGACTAGGGGAGCCAGTGAATGCACCTACTGCCTGGAGCCGGGTTGGAGCTCTCGTGTGATGCAGAAGATTTACCTGAGGGATGAGTGTGCAATCACCATGGGGCACTTGAGACTTCTGAACTGTGAACCAAAATAAAGCTCTCTTGTAAGTTTTGGGTATTGAGTATTTCATTTCAGTACCAATAAAGTAACTAAGGTAGGCCTTGGTACAAAGAGCAGGGTCACTGTCTTAACCATACCTGACCGTGCAGTTTAGAAGCTGGTTTGAGGGAAGAGTTTTGAAACGTTTGAAGTGTGCAAGAGTAGGCTGAGGATGTTGTGAACAGGGGTTGATTTGTAATACTCATCAGAGCACAGAAGACAAAAATGCTGACAGAAATGCAGATGACAAAGGCAAAGCTTGAATTGTTTCAGTTGAGAACAAAGACCTCTTTGGCAGGTGGGCTAGAGATCATGTGTATTATACTCTGGCAGAAAATTTGACTACATTTTTCCCATGAGACCGCAGGAGACTGCAATTGAGGGTGGCACACTAATTAATCTGGTGGAGGAAATTTCAAGACAGCCCAATATTCAGGGTGTGGTATGAGTAATGCTGGCTGCTTTTAGCCATATCTACTATGATAATCAGGACCAAAAAGCAGAGCTGAATACTTTGGAAAATTTTGCTGGTAGCAAAAGGGAAGTGCTTGTAAAGATGAGACCAAGGAGATCTTGGTTGTTGAAAAGATTAGCATTAAAAATAAATCAGATCCTACACACTAGGACAATAGAAAAGATGCCTGGAGGGCATCTCAGAAATCAGCAAGACCTTACCCTTTGCAGGATTAAAGGTGCAAAAGTGAAATACATTACTTTGAAAAGTGTAATATTGGAATGAATATTGAAGTGTACTATTGAATATTGTGTTTTCAATATTTAATAGGTGTAATATTAAAGTGTAATATTGAAAAGTGAAATACATTACTTTGAAAAGTGTAAGTGAAAAGAAATACATTACTTTGTTCTCAACTGAACTCCAGGTACCTCAGCTCATCCAACTAGGAAAATATTTTACAGAGTTCAGCCATGTAGGCACTTAGAGGCTGCTACACCCATAACCCATGGGGGCCTGGCTACTGCTTCAGCTAGTGGCCAATCTTGGCATCATCCATATGATGCTGGTTTTAGAAGCATGTAGAGTGCAAGACTTGTGGGCTCAGGGAGGCTTCTGCCCAGATTTCAGAAGGCCTTGGCACCCCCATGGTGTGCTTCTAATAGGGCAGTGCGCAAAGCTGTGAGAGTGAGGCTGAATGTGCTCTGGAGACTCCAGGAAGTTGGAGATGCCAAAAACATGGAATCTCTGCTGAGTAAAGCTGCAGGTAGTGAGTAAAGCCACCCCAAGAGAGATGCTACACAGGCCACAACCAGCAATGCTGTAAGGGCAAGTTGCCCAAGCCCTCTGGAGTTCACACCTTGCCACAACTTCCCAGGGTGCTAGGCATAGAACTACAGGATTTTATGCTTGATCTGCCTGCTTTCAGTGTTGTTTGGGTCCATTTCTATCATTCTATGTCCTCTTTTTGAATGGAAATGTGTACCCTGTGTCATTGTATGCTTGCAGTGTTTAACTTTATTTTTTATTTTTACAGGGACTTACAGCTAAGACTTTGCCTTGAGCCTCAGAGGAGACTTCTGACTGCACTTTTCAGTGAAACTGAAACCGTTTAGATTTTAGAGACTGAGAGATGGACTAAACCCTTTTTTCACAAAGAGGTAGACATAAGTCTTTTAGGGTATATGGGCAGAACGTTACTGTTGAGGAACATTTGAGAATGATCCTCAAAAGCCTCACGTGAGGATCATGGGGATACTATGTTAATCAGTGGATACACTATTAAGTTCATACGCTATTAAGTTGAGCAGCTGAATTTTTTTAGGAGATGGGTCCTGGTTTGAGGTGGATCACTGGGAGTGTGACCTGGATGAGGATTTCTATCCCCAGCTCCGTCTTTCACTCTTGCTCCCTGGCCACCATGATGTGAGTACTTCTCCTTTGTAAGGTTCTGCTATGCCGTATCTTCCTGCAGCCAGCCTGCCTGCATGGCCTGAGACCTCTGAAAGCGTGGGCCAGAATGAACCCTGCTCCTGTAAGTTGCTGGTGTTGTGGATTTTGTCTTAGCAACAAGAAAGTGACTAAGACACCATCAGGTCCTCTTCAGGCTTGTCTCTCTGTTTCCTGGGATGTAGCATTAGTCATGTTGCTTACAGTCTGAGAATGTGTCCTCTGAACAGGAAGCAGGACAATGGGATCCCTGTATCTTAGAAATTATGAAAAATGCACATTTACTAACTGTTGGTGTTCAAGTATGTAAACTCTCAGATGAAGATTGTTAATGGGATTTATAGTCTGTGAAATCTGCACAGAGGTCTCATGGTGTCACCCCTCAGGCTCCCTCAGCCTTCCCGCCTCCGTTCCATTCAACGTCATACACATCTAAGGCACCTACAGGCATTGCTCTTCCTTCGACCCTGTCCTCTGTGCTCCAAGGACCTCCTGACCCCTACAAGCCTCCTCTTGGTGCTTCTGGCTCATCACAGCCCCAACTCCTTCAGGAAGCCCTTGGATGCCACTTCATCTCCTCTGCCCAAGTCCTCTCAGCCTCTCACAAGGACAGCTCATCTCCAGCTATGAGTGTTGCGTATGTGTGTGTGTGTGTGCATGCTGTGCACGTGGACACTAACCTATCCTGGGGACTAGCATTGCCAGAGAATAAGGACCAATCTCTCCTCCTCATTTCACCCTCCCTGGAAGCCTAGAGAGTAGTTTGCATTCAACAGATGCTCAAGATTCATTCAACTCAACCGGATTGGGTGCATCGCTAAAGGTTCGACATGATGTCTCATTAAGGCCGGGTTTGTCTGCCCATGAAGGCACAAATAAGGTCACAAACCTCACTGTGCCAGTCACATTATGTGTATTACAGTGGATTCAAAGAGATAGGTACTCATGAGAAGCCGAAAATGCGGGAACAAACAAAGTTTATTGAAATACGCAACAAATACCACTGATCAAGAGTCAGAAACCAAGACGTCAGTGACCAGAGAACTTTGTGCTGAGTTTTTATACATTTACAAGTAACCACGGTGTTATGGTTTGGGACTTATTTTGCAAGGTGAAACAATATAATACAGGACACATATTTTTAAGATTATTTATAATAGTCACCCAAAGAATGATATATAAGAGAGTGCAGGAAATCTGTCCACATAACATACACCAAAAATCCAGCTGAGGGCCTGGATCCCACAATAATGTCCTACATGAGTCCAACTTAAAACGTAGAGCTCATAACAGTGCTTCCCATGAATCCAACTGGAAGCCCAGAGCCCATAACAATATCTCATGCAGGCCTGTTTCTCGGATCTATGCTGGAAAGGCCCAAAGGTCAGTAGTGGAATTTAGAAAGTCTGTGCCAGCAGAATGAAAGAGTTGTGCTAGCACTCTGAAGGATCTGCACTGGAGCCAAGAAGGGATGCTCAGAAGAACCAGAGCTCCCCTGAAATGTACCACAGCCATCCTCAGCAACAGTGAGGTCCCAGGCTCCTCCGATGATCAAGATGGCCGAGTTCCCATCAGGGAAGCCAATGCAGCAAGCTTCTCCAGGAGACCAACAGTGCACCATCTTCCCCTCTGGAGCCAGGAAGCGATGCTCAAAGTGAGGACCAGAGCTCCCCCAAAGTGAACCAAAGCCATTCTCAGTACCAACAAGGTCCCGAGCTTTTCGGAGGATGAAAACAGCCAAGTTCCTCAGGAAAGCCAGCACGACAAGCTCTTCCAAAACAATCAACAGCTCCTTACAGCTCCTACCAGCTCCCAACAGCCTTTGCTCTGCTCCCAACATCCTACTTCTCGTTCTCCAGTTCTGTCTCTTACGCTGCTGGCAATAACCCCCAGGTGGGCCTCACACAACCGGCATGACAATTACTCAGTTCAGCTGGGGGTTATAAGTTGACCACCAGTTATCAATGCACTATACATGCTAACCACATTACCTCATTTACAAATTTTATAAAAATGCCACATCATGGTCACAAGGTTTACATTTCCCAGGGGTTTGTTAGTACGGTTAAATTTTAGCTTACTACAATTTGTTTTAACTATTTGTTTCTCATTTTATAGTTCTGTTTTCCCTTTGTTAGCTGTAGGGGAGGGAGTGGAGAATTGAGTTAATCTAAAGTTTAAGTGACTTCTAAAATGGAGTTACAAAAAAAAATGGAATCTCTCTTGCCCTATCATGAGGACTTTTCCCATGTGTACCCTTGAGTCACCAGGCAGAGCAGGTAGTAGCCCTGTACTCAGGATTCCATGCGGTTTGGAAACCTCTCCTGTCCCCTCCATGCAGCGCCTCCATCCATCAGGCCCTGACAGTAGCAATCTGCGAAGACTTCAGGAGGCAGGAGCCCCTGGCAGCTGGACTCTTTTTTTGGAAAGAATACCCACGGCTATTCAGGAAACTACGTGCTCAAGGTACCACAAGTGTCAGAGAAATGAAGGAAGAGTGATTGATCGTCTGTTGCTCCGTGAGCACATGCTTGTAACGAAGGCCTGTTATCAAGCCATCAGCATGAACTAGAATGAGCTATGGTGTCTGTGAGGGGGCATTGAAGGCTCTGATTGCTCTGTCCTGAGCGCTTCCTTCCTGGGCCTGCTCCACTGCGCTGCGTGATCACACCTGCCTGAGCGGCCTCGGAACCGGGGATTGCTGAGGCATAAATTAGCTGTAAGCACCTCGCATGCAGGGGGAGGGGCTGCCCTAGGCACACAGCCTGCGAATGGGAGGACTCCGGTCTTTGGGTTTGCAGAGAAATTGTTCTGTCAGCCCTCATCCACCTGCAGAGCCTACCCAGGCTCTAGAGTTCTCCAAAGCCCTATGGACCCATCTTTCGATTGAGTTCAGACCCCTCTGTTGCCTCCAGCTGACCATTTCTAAAGCTTCTAAATGTTGTAGCTTATTGAAGCCAGGGGCTAGAACTGGTGCCGTCAGAAGGAAGTGAAGATATATCAATCTTCATTTCTTTCATGAAGAACCGCAGAGCATTTCCTCACCAGGCAAACATGTGAAGACTAGTCCTCTGGAGACTCCAGAGAGACTGAAGATATAGTTTTTCCTTTTCCTTTAAAAAAAATGCTTAATACCCCTGTGGCTGCAAACATAGAAGAAGATAAAAATAATTTGTGCCAACAACAAAGCAGGTCAATAGTTCTGCAATGATTTTTGCCCTTTTTCTTGGTGGAAACGTAGAGAAATGAAAAGTTTCATCTGACTCTCAGCCAGAAACACTCAGCTGTCTTCTAAGGAACTGGTCCAAGTAAGAGCTAAGGGAGAAGGAGAAGAAAATACCTAGAGTTGGAACATGTGGGTTGGAGAAGGTTCTTGTCCTGGGAAGGGAGACCTGCGGTGGTTCTGTCTGTCGGGTCCCCTCCCTGTGACCACCCTAGTGCCACTGCACAGGCTCTCGGCCCAGCAAGTCACGGCTACCATTGCTTGGCCTCACGTCCTCTGCTGTCCCTCTGCGCAGTCCAGGGGTTGTCACAGACCCCAGGCACACATGGGGTATGACTGCTCCACATCCCTGTGTGCGCTCTCCACTCAGAGACAAAGTTGCTGTTGGTTCAGGAGGGTGCAGAGAGAGGGGGCTGTGGGTGGGGGTGATCAGTGTGAACCCGCTGGTGCAGTCCCCTGCCCCAGAAGCATCAAAGGGACAAAGCATCAAAGCCCCAAAGGGACCAGCATCCCCTGAGAGCATGCTCATGGAGGGCTCTGGGACATGCCACCCCGAGCCGAGCTTGGACCTGCAGGGGGGCATCTGCCCTTTGGTTGGCGGAGGAGGAGTCTCTGATTGCCCACGTGGACAGTCTAGAGTGGGGGTAGAGGTGGGGCTGGCGCCGAGGCCGGCATTCCCTCCAAATGAGAGAGGCCGTCTCTGCATCTCCCCCCCAGCCCCAGGGAGTCTCGCTGTTACTGATGCTGTTCCTGACCGACAAAGGCACAGGGCTCCTGAAACCTTCACCACCGATGCTGACCGGGGTTTCCACCCAGGCACTGCGAGTCCGGAGCATTTCGCTGTAGTGCAGCCACTCATGGCCCCTGGATGCACACCGCCTCCTGCTCAGGAAGATCTATCCCCACCCTGAGCCACAGTGACGGTCAGTCCCGAGGGTGGGGTTTTAAGTGATGGGGCTAGCAAGCGGCTGAGAGCCACCACTGATCAGGTCTACAGTGTCCCCCAAAGCCTTGTGTTCAGAGGTGGAGCTTTTGCAGGGAGACTGGAGTTGGGGTGCTGTGCTCATTGTGTTGCTAAGAAATCATGGAAGGTAAACGTGGTCCTGCCCAGCCTCTTCCCTTAGTGCCGCCTGACCCTCCCAGCGGTGCTGCCTACTGACCCAGCAATGCGCTGGATGGCGGGGTGGATTTGAGGATGAAATGGAAGACCTATGCCCGGATGGGCAGGAGATGCAGGGCGGCTTTCCCTGCAGAAGGCGAGTGTGGGACATCTGGAAGCTTTCTCTCCAGGCAGCGGCTGAGCCTTCCCTGTGTGAATCTGCTGTACAGTTTTGAGAGGCTTCCACAGTGAAAGAGCGCACGAGACGGCAGGGCAGAGGTGATCAGCCGAGGCCCGGAGGTATCTCTGGAAGGAGAAGGGACAGTCGTGCAGGCTCCACCACCTCCGCCGCCTGAGCAGAGATGCTCACCACAGAGGACAGAGCCTTCTCCACCCACCACGCCCCGCAGTACGCAGGAGCCTGGTGCTCGGGCTCTGTGCAGAGGACATGGGCAGACAGTGGTGTCCGGGCAGGAAGGGTCCCAAGGGAAGGGAGCTGATGGCAGCCAGCAAGGCTGTTTCCACCCAAGGAAAAGCAAAGGAACTACACTTGTTCCTGCTGGGCGGCTGCAGGAAGCCAGAGCTGAAGCAGAGCAGGTGCCTCTCCTCTCCTACTGAGCAGGAAGCAACCCCCACTGGGCTCCATGAGTTGCTGATGCTCTTCCCCACTGGGGAGCACCCCAGGTCCTCCCAGGAACCTCCTGGAGAGACAGGCTGAGCTGGCAGAAAGTTCAGGAGGAATCAGCAAGGTGTATGGTTGACATCTAAAGAGAAAAATACCCCTAATCCGACCAAGCTTGCTGCTCATTTCTGATTGAAATGGAAATAAAATACAGGCAAGGACACAGCATCTGTGTGCCAGGCCTCGGCTCTGCGGCCTGTCGGAGCAGCGTGAGGCCTGCACTCTGTGCTCCCGGGTCCTCCACACTGCCTTCTCCTGTGCAGTGCGGCACATGCTCTGAAAGGTGCGTCACGGTGGGTGCGTGACACCCATGTTTACTTTTTAGGAGTATTTCTATTGATGAATTATTAATTTTAATTCTATGAGTTTTATTATATTAAACAATGTGTACCTAACAGGCAAATAAAATATCAACAAAATGAAATATTAAATTTTTTAATATGTAATGAGTGTTTAGTATAAACATCAACATTTTCAACATCAACTGTTTACCTGCTTATAAGACTTAAAAAATAACAGCAGAAATAAATTCCTACATGAACTACAGTGAAAATACGAACAAAACTACCACAGAAATAATCTTCACTTCAATGATCACACCTAAGGCAGTCTTCACACTTGACACCTATGTGTTTCGCACACAAGTATGGCTTACACTGATAGCACATGTGTTTTGCTTTCCTGTCTTCTTTGGTGGGACACACTTGACATCGTGCTGGTCTTCCTGTTTTCTTAGGGGGTTCTTGTGATGTTTCCCATCTGCTCACAGGGCTGCTCCAGAACTCTCTTGTGCAGTTCTTTGGGCAGATACCTACCCTTCTTCCTCTGTTATAATGCATCATTTATCAATTTCAGTCCCAATCCTCTAAGAAAATTTCCCTGTGATATTTTGTGCTTGTTATTTTTTTTGTAAACTATGGAACTATTTTTATTTCACATATTTAGGATCAACTCAAACATAACCATTGGCCAATGGTTATTTGTGTTTTGAGTGACATCATAGTGATATAGGGGAAAGAAACTCCTAACCTGAAAGATATCTGGGATGAGTTCATGTTCTCTAAAATCAAACAATGAATTTTAGGAGCAACAGAGGTTAAGAGCAGAATACATTTACTGGGGGGGAAAAGCTTCTGTCTGAGAGAGGGACAGAAGGGGGCCAGGGTGGATTGCCCAGGGATCCTGCCTTTTCTGTGGATTTTTATAGAGTAAAACCACAAGCTGAGGCAGGTCCAAGGTGGGGAAAATGGGAAATTGCAAGGTAGGCATGAGGTGGGACAAAACTGTGGTCAGCCGATAAGATTACAAGTATAACTGTTCAGGTAAAATTTATTAAATCAGGATCAAATGGGGAAGCAAGTCAAGTAGGAAGTGGGCATGAATGCAGAACAGGGGCTCTTCCTGAGGGGGTTGGGTTAGTGACTCTTCCTGGCTTTTCCAAGGTGATTGATATCAGTCCCTGCTGTCCATCCCTAAGGAAGTATGTGGGTGCATTTGCTTCATCTTTTGTCTTGAGGTCTGGCCCACAGCAGAAGTGCCTCTCTTGTCTCTCCACTTGCAAGGTATCCCATCTTCTGCACTTGCTCCTTCAAGGGCCTAGCCCTTTATGACTGCCTATGATATTTTTATCTAACTCAGCTGCCTGTAACAATAGTTGCTGCATAACTCATCAACAACATCTACTCTGCCTTTTGTTTTGTTGTGAAACATGAGCATTTCTGGCTTCATTTGTGTTGAGGATTCACTATCAATCCTTTTGTTTGTTTATTTGTTTGTTTTGAGACAGGGTCTCACTATGCAGTCCAGGCCAGTCTTAAACTCATTATGTAGCACAGGCTGATCTTGAATTCACAGGATCCTCTTGCCTCAGCCTCCTGAGTGCTGGAATTATAGGCATATACTACTATAGTGGGCTTCACTGTCAATCTTATCACCTTTGTGTAATGTTGACAGTGTCAATGCTACTTTGCTTTTCTTTGCCACATAGGAAGCTAATATTATGTCTTTCTGAAATCCAGGATTCTACCACACGTTTCTGTACATTTTTCTGTTGTGAACTTGTAACATTTTTTTCAGGAATCTCAGCTTAGTTCTTGCAAATAGTTCCTATGCTGGCCAACTGGTTGTTTCAGTAAATGTAACATCAGTGGTAACTAGTGCAACAATTGTGAACTGACATTTGGGTTATTTTTCGAAATAAGTGCAACAAGTCCATTCACAATGTCCTACGGTTTATTACTGCATGAATAAAGACCTGGTGGCGGACTTCCAGGAGAAATTTCCAAACTAAAGGTGTAAAATGTCTTTGCATCTGCCAGGGCACGTATTTTTATACCATATTTGGGTGGTTTACTTGGTTTATGATGCCAAAGCTTCAACAACCACAAAATGATGCAAGTAGTTGGGTAATTGTCATGTATTCAGATGATGTATAAATTACCTGACAGTTTGAAACAAAGCTTTCAAAAAATGAGCTAGTAACAGACAAATTGTTGGATTTTTTTTCTTTCTTGGTGGGTCTTTTTGTTGTAAAAACGTAGGCAACTTTGAAGAAATCCAAGTTTCTTGACTGCCCTTATTGACTGAAAACTCTCAATGCCATACCTGTTACTTCTCCATAAATCCTTTGGATTCTGATGACTAGAATAAAGTCCTGCTATAAAGGCTTTTAGTTCAGAGAGAGAGGTGTCATGATAAATATATTTTAGATTACTATCATTGATGCATGTAGAATGTTTTACTTGCATTTCATTATTAGTGTATTTCAAAATATCTTGTAGCACCTGGTTTGTTACAAGAAATTTTCATCATTGAATTGCAGGATCAACATTCTGTCCAGTAGGTTTCACCCCAGAAAGAACCTAATAACATTTTCTGACCTGGTTTTAACATGGGATCATTCCAGTATACACGACCATTTTGATCAGTCAGATATTTACTTACATCACTGTTTTCTTCCTTGTCTGGATCAAGGTCTCCATTCTGTACTTCTCTGTCATATCTTGTTAACTTCTTTGGCTTACGTGATCCATGTCATCATCAGTAGCAGGGTCACCTGATGACTCACTTTCAACTTTCTTCTAAAGTGTAAAAGCAGATTTTCAAGTGACATTGTACTCAACTGGGCTAATTCTACAAGAAAAAACAAAACAAAAGAAAACACTGAATAAAAATATAAATATACAAAAACGTAACATGGCACATCATGTGGGTAACACTCAGCTGTTTATCCTTTGACACACGTGCACACACCTTGCTGTGCATGGTACCAGGAAGGGTACACAAAGATTGCTCCTGTATTTCCCCAAGTGCAGCTACTGAGCTGCACGATGGAGTACCATTAGGCTGAAGTGCACATTTTCATTAGAAAAGGATGCTGTGGGCAGCTAGGACCCAAGTGAGGAAGCGAGTTAAGCGCAGACCTCAGGCTGCTCAGCAGCTTCACTGTCCCTTCTGCTCTGAGACAGTTTCCCCAGCTGTGGTGCGAGGCTGTGTGTGGAGAACTAATGTGACCCCCTCCACCAGGAAGACACAGCTGGAGGGCGGAGTAAGGACAGGCTGTGGAGGGGCGCTGACACCAGGACCGTGGCCCTGCTTCCTTCGCAGTAGAAGACCCAGCCAGGAAAGCTCGTGTGACAACTTGGCAAGGTCTGAGTCACTCCTGTGGGACCTTGCTGCAGTCCTGACTCAGTGTTTTCTTCCTTTGGGTGTCTATCTATTTACAGTCATGCGTTGTATAATACCATAGGTCAGTGATAGGCACAGTGGTCCCATCTGATGGTGCTGGAGCTGAGAAGATCTTGTCATCTGGTTGATGTTGTAGCTATGGTAACATAGCAGTGCAGCCCATGGCTCATGTGTCCATGGTGACACTGGTGTAAACACACCTACTGCCCTGCAGGGGTATAAAGGGCACACTTAGTTTCCTACCAAACAGATGATTAACCACACCCTCCCTGCTAGGGTGATATCACATGATGAAATTTTGAACTATGTTTCCCAGAACCTTTCTCCGTCACTAAGTAGAGCATAGCCATAGTTATTGTATACTACATGCAAGTGGCACGCATGCTCACTTTAGTAAAAGAAATCTTGAGGTACAAAATATGAAAATTTAGTATAAAATTTACCTGAAGCTATGCAACTTAAAGATCATAGCAGCTAACACTTCAAAGGGTTTTCTTCAATCCTTTACCATTCATTTTTAAATATTAGAGTTAGGGTAGAGCTTTTGGTCTCTCTATCTTAATTAAGCCCCTCATCCTGAGCCCATACAATTCCGTATTTTCTTCCTCCACACTAATGTCACTGGCTGTTTCACAGCCTCCCCTGAATGGCTATGTCAGCACACATTTCATCAATCCCTAGTTCTGAGAAATTTTTCCTTTTTTTTTTGTTTTTACCATAAAGCATTTTTCAATAAGCATATCTGTGGATGCTTACCTCATTTCAAAATTATTCTCCTACTTTAGATTCCTAGCAATGGAAATGCAGGATCCAGAACATGGGAATTGTCTGGCTCCTGGTGCAGTGATTCCCAGCAGACACAGCCCAGAATGCATCCCTTGTGCAGGCGGGAGGTGAGGGAGCCTGCAGGGCCAGGCTGAGCAACCACCTGTCCAGGACCCACTGCCTGCCATCTATGTATACACACCACCAGTTGCCTTGTAAGAGATGGAGTATTATATTACAAACAGACACAAGTTCTGCTATAAGTAGCCAAAGAGAAGAAGTATTTTCTGTCAAATTCTTGCAGAAAATGTGCAATAACTTTGATTTAAATACTCCCTGGTGGCCCATGTGCTAAAAGCTTGGCCTTGAGCTGTGCCACTTTCAGAAGATAGTGGAACCTTCAAGAAGTAGGCCTACTGGGTGGTCTTCTGGCCCTTGGGGTGTCCCTTTGAGGGTCTTAGAGGCCTCAGCCACTCTTCTTTCTCTTCCTCACATCCTGTGCCAACTCACCATGGACAGGAACTCCAAATCAGTGAGCCAATATAGGCCTTTCCTCTGCAAGTTAGTCAGCTTTCTGTTCATCAGAAATGCTTAAGGTAATCAATTTATAAAGGGGAAAAGTTTCTCAGGAAGGGTTCATTGGTGGTGTTTTGTGCAGCTTCTGGTGGAAAATATTATTTTTCTATGTTATTTCCACATGAATAGCAACTTGGGAATCTTGCAGTGGAATCGACTGATCAATGCAGAATGGCGTGGACATTACTTACGACCAACGACAGTGAGACCAGGGCCAGCCTGCTCCGTTGGGTCATGGTGGGAGTCCCATGTTTATTTATTTATTGCCTTAAAATTTTTAAAATCCTCAGGTTGGGAATTGTTACCTTTTATTCACTTTGGCATTTTGTTGGGCTCTCATATGCTGTTTTTTACTGAAGAAAGATTTTACCTATTAATTTGGGAGTTCTATAAAATATTAAACTGTGTTTCCAGGATCCATCTCTTACGTTCTCTCCTATTCATTCTCTGTCTCTGTCTCTATTTGCCAGTCTGTCTTTCTGTTCTTCCATTAAGTTCATTTAAATACTTCACATTCTCAAAATTCGCCCTAGAAGTGATTTCATAACACTTATCATACAGACTTCATGCTTTTTATCTTCATCTGAACTTTTGTGAGTTCAGATTTTTTTCTTCCCTGAAATTGAATGGTTCCTCAGGTTTCTTTGTGGGAGGGCTAATCATGATAGTCTATTTTCCTCCTTTCCTAGGAGAACCAGTTCCAGAGGGAATCGTCCAGTTGGAGTGGACAGCATTTTCCCCTCCTGTGGAATGGGTAGGTGACAACTGATGGTTCCAGTCTATACAAAATTCTGCCAGCTCTTCACAGCTGCAATCCAGAATGGCATGGGCCCAAAACCACTGTGTGTCACTCAAAAATTAACTCCCACCTCCCTCACTCCCCCAGCTTCCTGTTTCCTTTTTCTTACCCTGCCGACACTCCTCCAATGAGCGTTTGCCACGTCACTCTGACCACTCATGTAAACTCCACCCTCAACCAGCCCAATAAATTCTTTGTCTCCCAGCCTCCTCCTTCAGAGGGTCCTTGCATTCTCCTGCAGCCCTCCCATGCCCAAGGTAAAGGCTTCCTTTACTTTGTTTTTTTTTCCTCACTTGGGCCAAAAGAAAAACCTTACAACAATGACTTCCTCTGGGTGCTTTCTCTGGTCGCAAGGATCTGTGATGATCTGCACTGATTTGTAACCAAGGGAAGCTGTGACCTCCTGTGACAGCAATAGCCTGCCTGTCTCCACAGCTCCATAGGAAGAAGAGCCCAAGGGCCTTGCTCTGTTCCTTGCTCACTGCAAGTTGGGGACAAGTTTCTGCTCTGAAACTTTGTCTCCCTTGGAGCCCCTGATGTGGTCTGTGGATGTCACTTCCCTTTTTCCCCGAGACCCTATCTCGCTCTCAGGAAGTAGATTCATAAATAACCAGGGAGGTTCTTCCCAAAAATAAGCATGGTTTTAGGAAGCTCTGAGGTTGTTTCCATGTGTCAAATCATCCTTCTTGTGCCCTGTTCCGGGTTGAATTGTGTCCTGTCAAAAAGCAACACTGACATCCAGGCCTTGGAGCCTGCGAAGGTGACCTCATTTGGAAGCCAGGTCTTTGTAGATGGCACTGTTAAGAGGAGGTTTGGGAAAACAGGGCGCCTTGTCCAGTGGCTGGCATCCTCATAAGTGGTGGGAATTTGGACCCAAGGACAAGGCCATATAAACATAGAGGCAGCAACTGGCTCTGGGATGCCAAGAACATCAGCAACCAGCAGGAGCTGGGAGAGAAAGGAAGGGTACTTGCTTGGTGCCTGTAGAGGTTATGTGGCCCAGGACTATTGT
This sequence comes from Chinchilla lanigera, assembly GCF_000276665.1. Classification (NCBI taxonomy): domain Eukaryota; kingdom Metazoa; phylum Chordata; class Mammalia; order Rodentia; family Chinchillidae; genus Chinchilla; species Chinchilla lanigera. The sequence goes on along the minus strand of NW_004955470.1, from coordinate 11,289,288 downwards.
TGCCAGCCTCCAGGCTCCAGAGCTGAAAGTGAGTGGACCTGTGGTCTCTACCCTCCCAGATTCCTCCCCCTCTTTCTTGGTCACTCACCAGTGAAAGCCACCGCATCACCAGACATTTGCACACGGAGCTGCTGTGCAGGGGACCAGGCCTGCACATAGCCACTACAGTGCTCAAAAGTGCACCGCCTGCCATGTGTCAGAGCTTCCCCAGCAAACCACAGCCAGACGGCCTCGGGGCACCAACCTCAGGAGAAACACCGGATGACCTGCAGCCCCACCCTCACAGAGTTACTCCCTTAGAGGCTTTGAAGATCAGGGTGGTGGGTCAGGAAGTCACTGATAACCCTGCACCCAGGGGCTCACCGGGACCGTCCATCCTGTCCTCACTGAGGCTGAGGCCTCAGAATAAAATTAGCACATCATGTGTTGCCCACTCTTCCGTTCACTCCCAGCCCTGATAGCATCTGCTCCATCAGTGGCAACAAACAAGGCTCTGCCCTACGGTACTTAGAGCCAAGTTATTCCCTTTGCTGTGAAGTGTGTTAGGCACCTCTGCCAAGGAGAAGGGTCTGTGCCGCCCAGAGACAGGGGGCCTGGTGTTGGCCCATCAACTGCGCTGCCCTGTTCCAGGCACAATCATTTGTTCCATCCAGTTAACACAACGGTCATTTTTAACAGGAATCACTACCTATTCTTTGCTCTGAGGAAACTGAGGCTTAGAAAGCTTTGGTCATGCATGCAAGCTTCCACACCTCATAAGTGGTCACGTCTGAGCCACATCATTTTGTCTTATTTATTTCCCCATCACTCATTTGCCGAAGTGCTGCCCATTTAAATGCTACATTTTAGTTAATAATGTGAGCATTTTTCTGGGCACGTACTGTGCAGTAGACACTGCATCAGAATTTTTTGCACATGTTATTTTACTAATAGATTATTTTAAAAACTCCAGCATGGCTAGGCAGAGATAAGGGAAATAACAGTACAATTCTAGCAAATTCTGCCAACACCAAGTTAGCAAATGTTTTTGGAAAGGACAAGGAGTCAAAGCACATTCATTCATGTGGAATATGAATGCATTACAAACTTAGCAATTCATTAAAATGAAAATACCTCGAAGAGTGACCTACATTACACAGTAGCAGAAAGTCAAGAGTAGTTTATTAAACAAAGCCCAAAGTAGCAGCAGTCTTTACTTCAGGTAATCTGTTCAAAAATCTCCCTTTGAGATGGTAGAGGGGAAGTCAGTTGGAAGAGAACTATATATTTCCCAACCTTGTATGCACTGGAAAGAGTTGCCATGGTGCCCAAGGGCCCATGCACATGATTTTGATTGCTTTCTTGTACCTTTTTGCATTTCCACAATAAGCTATTACATTTATGATCATAAAAATAGAACTCACAAAAGAATAAAATGGAACCATACGGTTTAACATTTTATTAGCTTTTCCCATTGCCAAAATGTCCAGTGCGAACACGCGCACACACGCTGGGCCACATGCTGGGCCTGCAGAGGCAGGCAGAGTCTCCATCGGACCTGGATCCTGCAGCAAATGCCTCCCAGCATTGCAGTGTCTCTCACTTTGAGGCTGTATCACGGCGAATGCTATGACATAGTTACATTGGCAGCATTCATTTTCTTTCTCAGTAGAGCGAAGTAATGACACGTCTCAAAACTGATGGCATCTTGGAACCAGTGAAAGAGTATAATTGAAGAACTCAGACCACAGTTACCTTTTTATTTTTTTATTTTTTTTTTTATTATTTTTTTTTTTTTT
>NW_004955470.1:11015901-11287410 GCF_000276665.1 Chinchilla lanigera | reverse complement strand
ACCGGGAACCGAACTCACGACCTTGTGCTTGCCAGGCAGGCGCTTTGCCGCTGAGCTAAATCCCCAGCCCCCCACAGTTACCTTTTTAAAGGGAAATTTCCCACAAATATGGATTCTGCTATCCACGTGCTTCCCACAGTCCATCCAGGGTAGAACCGACCAGTGCCTGCCCAGTAGGCAGGGGCAGAGCCATTGATTCCCTGATCTCACAGCCTTGCTCAAAATAAGGAACTGAAAAGCCCTGGTCCTTTTCCCACAGAGTGAAGTCAGTGGTGCCGAGAGCTCTGTCTGGCTGCTTGCTCGCCCCTTTGCTCAGCCTGTGATGCCATTCTGGTGCAAGCTGCCCACAGCTGCGGGCTGGGGAGGGTCTGGAATGTGAGCCTTGTGTGTGCCGGGGGCTGCTTGCTGCAGGCTCCATCCATTTCTCCCATGCATGTCAGTCTCTTGTGGAGCTCTTCACATTGTCCCGCCCCCTTTGTTGCAGGGGCCAGGTGACATGGTCCACTCTCTAATTGCCAGCTCCATCCCTGAGAGCCACAGCAGCTGAGGGGACAGTCCCTCTCTCATAGTCCCCAGCCTGTCGGATGGCCCCTTGTGTGTGCACCTACAGCTCTGCAGGCAATTCCTGGGCACCTAGTTCCTATACTGAATACCTTTCTGTGGAGATGCCTGGAGCTATTAGTTTCCTTCATCTGCTTTAACAATTGACCATAGATCTGGTGACTTCAGGGAGCAGAAATGGGTTCACTCACCAGTCCGGCAGTCTGAGCACACTTGAGGTGTCTGCTTCCTCCACAAAGCTCAGAGGAAAAGCCCGGGCCTGCGTGTGTGTTGTGTGTGTGTGTGTGTGTGTGTGTGTAAGTAAGTAAGTAAGGATCCCTCTCTTGTAAGGATGCTTGGGACGGTAAGTGCAGTCTATCTTGATAACCCAGAAAAATATCAAAATCTCAAGGTATTTAATTTGATAATATCTTCCAACTTCATTGTCCAGTGAAGGCACTATCCTCATCTGCTGGACACAGCACAGGGAATTATCCAGAGAGCCAGCCTCCACCTGCTGCTCCCCTCACCAAATCCTGATGGTTAGCATTTGCTTCAGCTTCCCAGGGCTGCTGGGTGGAGTGAAACCACAGACATCTCCTCGCTCATGGTTCTGGGCTGGAGAGAAAAGGCCAGGTACCAGCAGGATCATTTTCCTCTGTCTCAGTTACTTTTCTCATTACTGAGACAAAATGCCCAACCCCCAAAGTTAAAGGTGAAAAGATTTATTTGGCTGACAGTTTGTAGAGATTTCAGTCCATAGTCAGCTGGCTCCAAGGCAGGGTGGCATGTGGCAAAGGGGCATCACAGAGGAGAAACAGCCCATGGCAGAGCAGGGAGGACACAGCAAAGCAGCACCAGCATGCATCGAGCCTGCCTCTTTTGTCCTACCCAGGCTATAAGTGATTGGTTTGTGTCATCCACACCCAGGGTGGAGCTTACATTATCCACACCAGGACTGTGCTAATTCCCATCAGTAGAATAAGTTAGTGCCACACACCCTTAATCTCAGCATCCCACCCTAGACCCAGCCAGCTCCCAAACACCCCACCTATGAAGGTGTGAGGCGTTGGGGGACATCTGGAGATGGCGCTGCCTCAGCAGGGGATGTGCGTGAATTAGAGGAAACAAGGGTGCAGCCCAGGACACACACAGTAGGAGCTCAGCGCTGTCCCTGAGCTTCAGGCTGGACGGACACTTCAGACTGACCAGGGGTTCTCACTCTGTGCCCAGGACACACACCTGCACAGTCAGCATGGGCACGGAGCAGGTGCAGGAGAAGTGCAGGACCGGTCCTCTCAGAGCTCCCTGAGGCACAGGGCTGCGTTCACTCATCCACACGCTTACAGTCCTGCCCTGCAGGGCTGTGGAGGTATTCCAGTTTCATGCCAAGAATCAGCGCTACTCAGTTGTGGGGATTTGATTTTTATGTCTTACTGAATCAAATTTTCAATACACTCATATAATGTTAGTGCGATAAATATGTTTGTGAGAGAGCTAGATGATTTTTTCTGTACTATCAAATGACTCTTGGCTGATACTTCAGTCTTCACTATTAAACAAATGCTGTCAGGTCTTTCGGTCGGCTTTTTTATTAGTTTGCATTTGCAGGACATAATGCTCACAGGTCTGGCAGGCGGTGGGCACACGAACACCACACGTCTCCAGCACCGTCTGTGTCCGTCTGGCTCCCTCCTCCCTCCCTCCATCGACTCCTCTCCTTCCTACTTGCAAAAGCTCTCCCTCCTTCCTGTTGTCTCCCTTTCATTGGGCGCTTTAACTCACTTATACTTTGGGTTTCTCATACAAGAGAAACCACGCAATATTTAAGCTTGTGTGCCTGATTTCTTCCCTTAAATATTGTCTCAAGGTGCACCCATTTCCTGCAAATGACAAATGCTTACCTTTCTTTGTGGGAGAGTCCCACTCCATTGTGTCTAATGCCACATTTTCTTTATCATTCATCTGTTGGTAGACATGTAAGCTGCTTCCAAGATTTGTGCTGCTATAAATGTGGGTATGCATGGGTCACTGTACTATGGTATCTTTGGCTCTTTCAGAAAGATATCTAGAAGGAATCTCCATACTGATTTCCACAATGATTGTACTAATGTACATTCCTACCAGTAATGTGGGAAGGTTCCTTTTCGCCCATGGCCTTGCCAGTAGTTGTTATTATTTGATTTCTTGATGACTGCCATTCTTTCTGGGGTAAGATACAACCTCAGTGTTGTTTTAATTTGTATTTCTTTGGTGATCAGCAATGTTGGAGATTTTTCATGTACTTATTAGACATCCATACTTCTGAGAAGTGTCTGTTCTTTTCACTTGCCCATTTATTGATAGGATCTTTATTTATTTATTTACTTTATTTTAAAGAGAAAAAAACAATAACTAACAACAGTGAAGACAAACACAAAAGAACACAAAAACAGTAAAAATGATACAGGATTTCAAAACAAGATGGTAGGAATTAACAAAATGGTTGTTATATTACATATTGTTATCTTCAGTGAAGTTGTTCAGATTACCAGATGTAATAATGCAAGATTGATCAAACAATTAAAGACAATAAAAAGTAATAAAAAACATTAGAAATGCTACAGAGCTTCACTAAACAAGATGGTAGGAATTCAACAATGATTGTTATATTGCATATTATTGTCTTCAAATTAGTGTTACTAGACATAAGCATGTACATTTGGTCAAGAATAAAAAATTAAGCATTAACTGTTCCTTTCAGTAAACCAATAGACATCAGCAATACAATTATCTCAGCTATACTTCTATATACATATTTTCTATTTTAATGAGAAAAGAACAAAAACAAAATAACAAAAACAAAGATATAAACAAAACAGCATAAAAACAATAAAAATGATACAGAATTTTTTTTTTTTTTTTTTTTTTTTTTGGTTTTGGTTTTTCTCCGGTATCAGGAACTGAACTCACGACCTTGCACTTGCCAGGCAGGCACTTTTGCCACTGAGCTAAATCCCCAGCCCCATGATACAGAATTTTTAAACAAGGTTATAGGAAATTAACAATGGCTGTTATATTACATATTGTTATCTTCAAAGTGGTTACCCAGATAACCAGATATAGGCATGTAAGATTGATCAAACAATTATGCATTAACTGTTCCTTTCAATAAACCAATATAAATTAGTAGTACAATTATCTTAGTTATCTCGTGTATATATACATATTTTTTCCTTCCTTCTTTCTCTTTTTTCTCTTTTCCCTCATTCCAGTTGTTCTTTCCTTTTGAGCAGTTTATTTCCTTTTCATAATATCTATTGTACCTTTCAGATTTTATTTACTCTTTCAGGTTCTTATACTAGGGAGGCAATATGATGTTTACACACGTGAGTCTGATTTATTTCACTTATGAGTATGGCCTCTAGTTGCATCCATTTACCTATAAAAGCCTCTATTTTATCTTTCTTTATAGCTGAGTAATACTCCATTGTATAAAAATACCACATCTTTTTTATCCATTCCTCAGCTGATGGACATTTGGGTTGTTTCTACAACTTAGCTATTACAAATTGTGCTGCTACAAATGTGGGTGCACATATATCACTGTGGTATGATGTTTTCAGTTCTTCTGGAAAAATACCTAGGAGGGGAATAGCTGGGTTGAGTGGGATTTCTAATCCAAGTTTACTGAGGAATCTCCAGACTGATTTCCACAGTGGTTGCACCAGTCTACATTCCCACCAACAGTGGAGAAAGGTTCCTTTTTCTGACAGGGTCTTTTGTTTTAAGGAGTCTGACTTTTTGAGTACTTTGTAAATTCTAGATATTAGTTCTTTGTCCAAGGAATAACTAGCAATATTGTTTTCCTGTTCTGTAGGTTGTTTTTCACTCTGTCATCTCCTTTGCTGCACAGAAGCTTTTTAATTTGATATGATCCCTTTTGGTTTTTTCTTGGTATTATTTCTTATGCAATTGAGGTTCTAATCACAAAGTCCTTGCCTACACCTATATCTTCAAGGGTTTTACCTATGTAATCTCCAGCAGATTGTTTCTGTTTTAGAATTTAGATCTTTGATCCATTTTGATTTTAGTTTCATATATGGTGAGATGTATGGGTCTAGATTCAATCTTCTGCATGTGGATAATAAATGCTATCAATACAGTGTGCCTTGGTTCATGAACTCAATTCTCTCCACGATTCTGGTCACAAACAGAACTGGACGAGAACCAAATCAACCTTCCCCAAAAGGTCGAAATTGAACCTAACCACAGAATTTGGTTCAGTTCTCGTCCAACTCAGTATGTGACCAGAATCATGGAAAGAATCAGCTTTGTGAACTGAGGTGCCACTGTATTTTGAAGGTAAGAAATCCTTTACTTATGATTTTGTTAGTACTAGATTTTCATGTTTGAGTTTCCCTTGAAGTGCGGCTGGTATCATCGTGCAGTTTTGGTGGGATGGTTTCATGCAAGGACTGGCAAGGCTCCCTCCAGAGGTGCGACTTCCTGACAGCCCAGAGCAGGCGACCTCAGCACAGAGCTCTCGGCACCTGCCGGCTGTGCCTCCCCAACCTGCCTGTCTTCAGGACCACCAGTGCTGCGGAGATATGCACATCAGCTCATGCTGTTTGTTGACTCAAACAGTCAAAATAAGTATCATGAGAAAACTGTAGTATTTAAATTTTGTTCATTTTACTGCATGGAACTCATTTTGAATTTTAACCACCACCAACAGTGAAAGGGTAAAAATGACAGCAGGCTTGTGATTTGATTAATTTTGTTTAATGGCTTAAATTAAGGATTAATCCAGTTCTCTCTTCATAAATATGCAGAGAAGATTATGAAATGACACTTGATTTCTTTGTGTCTTTAAATCACGCTATTTTCCTGTTATTCTGAGCCAGGTGCCAAGGGGACTCAGACTTTGAATCAGTCTTCATTCTCACTGTTAACTTCCTTGGTGGAAAGAGAAGTATGAACTTCTTCTAAGTGCTCATCTCTGAGCTGCCAGGTCCTTCGCATCCTTGTGCCTCTTTCAGAATCATGGCAGTTCAAGTGCCCCTGCCCGAACCTGTGTGGTCACTGATGAGTAGTCACTCCTCAGCTGTCTGCCCTAGAAAATGTATGCAAGTCTGGGTCTTTGTTTTTTCATTCAAGATTCTCTCTTAGCTCTTCTCTTCCTCTTTCCTTATACTTTCATGTTAAAATGTCCAGTAGGAACGAAGGAGTGTTGGGCCCTGATTCCTACCTCACGAAGCTTGGGTGGTTAGGAGCAGTGCACTTTCCTGGCCCCAAGCAGTTCAGGATGAAAAGTCTCCTTCCTTCTCCCCTGAGAGAATGCCAACAGCCCTGACGATGTGCCAGACCCTGAGCATATGGAGAGCAGGCAGAAGGAACTCCCCCTTTCAAGTCCGAGGGTAATAAGCGAGTGATTCAGGAACTGCACAGCGAGGTGACCCACCTCAAAGCCAGGCCGCTGCGGTCGAAACATGTCCCCAAGGTTCCGACTGTAGAAACGCAATCCCGGGCCACGCCGCTGAGGGGCGCTTTGGGAGGTGAGGCAGCAGGGGCTCGTGAAGAAGGGGTGTTACTGAGCAAGTGGGCTCCATAGAGAGCAGGGCCAGGCCCCTCCGGGCTTCTCTCCCATGCGATGCTTTCTCCTGTGCTGTGACCCTTACCCGACGTGGTCCCTGGACCTCGGACAGCCCACCCCCCAGAACCCCACGCCACATCAATTTCCGCTTAGAACAAATTACCAAGTCTGTGGCATTCTTTTAGAGTGGCATACAACAGGGGGAGAACAGTGTGCCCCCAAATACTGAAGGGAAACCTAGGAAAGGTAATGGAATGTTCCAACAGTGAAGTGGAAGTAACAGTTGCCTGGGTCTCAAGGACTCGTCAAGCAGGAATGTCGGAGAAGTGAAGCAAACTCCCTCCGCTGCCAAAAAAGCCTGGACAGAGAGATTTGCTTAGTGGAAACTAAGATCCCCTTTGCATCAGGACTTGGGATGGGTCCGCCTCAGAGCATGGCCGGAAGTACTACTGAATCCCAGCTTTCCTTGGGTCTGGGTCATGTCTATACAGACAGAGGGGATTGCAGAGGGAGAGGACTACTCTCTCATCATCCTAAGTGAAGTATGGGCTGTAGCTTTCTTGGAGTCTAGAATGAGCCACACTTTATGTAAAATTTAACGTCTACAACAGCCACGTTGTGGGCACTCAAGAACATACAAGCCCCGATTTCACCTGTGTTTCCCCGTGTGAGCCACACCCAGGTTGCCGAGGCAACGCTCTAAGTTTAAGACAAAATGTTGCAGAAAAGCCTCAGAGAACTACTGCCCTGCCCTGTGCATTCACATTCGGGTGGCCAGAACGGCCGTGACCCTGGAACGCTGAGTGACCACCCAAAGGTCAACCTGTGTGCTTGGCCAGCATCCAGGGCAGCAGTTCTCTGACCCAAAGGACTAATCTGAGAGGGGAGACATGACAACAGCAGGGATAATCGGCGGCATGCGACAGCCTCGCCGCCTGCCAGGTGCTCTCCTGAGTGCCTCTCCTGGATAACTGACTGACCCTCGAGCTGGATGTGGAAAGTGCTGTGGTGAGCAGGGCGCAGTCCACCACCAGGACATCTCACACCAGCAGGCGGGCTGGACCACGCCAGTGCGGGAGCTGTCACACAGGACACCACCCCGTTCCTGCGCATGAGGAACACCACCACCGTTAGTCCACCACAGCTTAGTATGAATCCACAAGACACTGCAGCCACTGAAACAAGGTGGCACAATCATGGGTCACATACATACTAGGGGTTCAGCACCCCTCCTTCAAAAATGTGAATCCAAATGACCCAAAATCCAAGACTTTCAAAGCACCAAAGTGACCCCACCAGGGGAATCCCACACCCGATAGTCAAAACAGGTGAACTCAAAATACTGTGTAAAACTACTTCCAAGCTATTTGAATAGGGTTTACATGAAATATGAATGAATTCTGTGATTAGAGCTGGGTATCTAAGATAGCTTATATGTACATATCCTAGAATAAAACCAAAACCAAAAATCACCCCACACCCAAAGCATTTCTGGTCCCATGTGTTCAGGTATGGGAAACTGGATTTGTGGTAGCACTGAGTGAGTGCAGCAAAAGGCTACTTGGTGAATCCTGTGTGTGGGGGTCAGAGTGGATCACTCTGCTTCCGACTCCCTATGGGACATTGACAGTTGCAGGTAGGGCATACCTCACCTGGCCAGAGCACACTCCACAGGGATGTGACTGCCCCCAAGCCAACATGTAGTCCCAAGCTGACTCTGCAGGCCACCTGCATGGTGCCTCACAGACCTGGGCCCATGTCACAGAGGGAGAAGATGGTGCTGTCCTCCCTACCTGGATGCCCCATATCCTGCGTCTGCCCCATCTTCCACTGCCTCTTCCTGCCCTGTCCTCCCACACTGAGGAGCCTCACATCCTAGGACTGTGTCTACAGAGCCTGAGTGTCTGCTTCCCAACATCCTGAGAGCATGGCGGAGGCCCAGACCTGAGGGGGCGGAAGGCCTTGTCCCCGAGGAGGAAGCGTCATCCTGTGGTCCCTGGAGGCAACAGCCCTGCTGCTCGCAGCCCTCCCTCTCTTCCTAGGGTTGGAAGCACAGCTTCTGCAGAAAATCTTGAGTTTCCTCTGGCTGTTTCCTCATAGCACCCACTAGTGTAAGAGACGATCCCAACTCCACACCTACTTCTCCAGATCCGCCCCTGCAGCGTCCAGAGCCAGAGGGGGGGTGAGGGCACAGCGGTGGAGATGGCAGAGAAGGGCCTCACCCTGGGTGGGGGGCACTGGAGGCCCTTGGGGTGGTCTCCGGTGCTGGGCAGAAACTAGACGCTAGGGTTGTCAAATCTCTGGGGAAAAAAGTAAAACTAGTCATTCGAAACCATGAAACATCTTTAATGTTTTATATTAGAAAAACATTACACTTTCATAAATGTAAATAATTTTGAAGTACAGGGTAAAAATTTGTAATTTTTTTTCACAGCCCACCATCAAAGCCACTACCTCCCCTCAGAGTCCTGCAGTTTAAAATTTATTGTGCGTAATCCTAGATCTATTCTCCACTCATTGGTATGTGTGTATCTGGGTAGACAAGCTATATAGAATTCTTTAAAGTTCTAGAACTGTTAAAAATTCTGCAACCTAGAAAGGATCTCTGGCTGAAACATAAATTCTTTTATTACAGATAGTCACTGTTGAAACATTACCTGAATGGGGCTTTTCTCTATATGTGCAAAACACAGCCTCCCTATAATGGGTGTGAGTGCTCAGATACTTAAAAAATGTTTTGAAAATGTGATTTTCAATAAAATGGAAAATAATTAACTTTGCAGTAAAAACTACAGTTTTAGGAAGACTTTCTGTGTCCAGTCTGCATAGATGGAGCTTGGAAGTCATCACTTCCATCCTGACAGAGAGACAAATGGTGGACAGGCAGAAAATCCACAGTCAAGTATGAGAGAATGGAAGCCCAGGGCCCACAGCTGCCCGCAGCTCCCAGGGTTTGGGAGGACAAGTGGGCAGAGTGGAGAGGCTCAGCCACCAGAGCAGGACTTGGGGGCTGGGTCGGGGCTGCACAACTCGGGGGCTCCATGTCACAGGCTTAAATCTCAAGGGGGAGGGGTCGTGGGGCTTCCAAATGTCAGGCAATTTTACCTCCAAAGTCCTGCCAGCTCTCATAGTGAAGATGCGTCCATCAAACAGAATAGAAAGGCAGTCACTCCACACATACCCAGGGTCTCACCCTCAGCAGGGCCTCCTCAACCTCACTGGCAGTGGCTGTCCCAAGCAGGACTCACCAGTGCTTCCTGGGAGCCTACAGTCAGCAAGGCAGCAGGGACAGCCTGACTCTGGCACTTCCCTCCTGTCCCTGTCCATCAGACAGGAGCGCAGGGTCGGGGCTCTGAGTCACTGCCCAGGGCTTGGCTCACTTGAAACCCTGAGACTTGATCACACACAGTGTGGAACACTTTCCTGCCCCACGTGTCACCACATCAGCAGAAGCTGTGAGCAACCAGAGGGTGATGCAGCCCAGAAGGGGCTCACCTCAAACCTTCCTTAGGAAGCTCCAGAAACCTCAGTGAAAACGGAGGAGACAAAAATGAAAATACTAAGGGAAGTTTTAGCCTCTGAAGTCTGCAGCTATCGTAAATATTAAATAGGAGTCTGAGGAGGAAACTAAAACAGCACACTAAGGCCTTCAGTGCCTCAGTTCCTCTGACTCTGGGCATCAGTGTCACTCTCCAGGAGAAACGACCAGGCATACTACAAGATGGAAACACAGTGTGGAAAACAGAGCCACCATCAGAACCACACTCAAGTGATGTTTGAACACCAGACACAGAATTTCAAGCAACCATGATTAAGATGACAAGACTTCTGATGGAAGAAGCAACAATGTACAAAAGTGGGTGGGTAATTTAGACAGAGATGAAAACTCTAAAAGAAGATCGAAAGTAAATGCTAGAAACCGCAATTATAAATAAGGGGCCAAAGAAAAGATCGGTGAGAGGAAGTAGGGAGAGGGACCTTCCCCAGTGGGCAGGGATAAGAGGTGGGGTGGAAAGGGGGTGACAGGGTGAAGATGTGCTGTGCCCATGCACCAACCATGCAAGAAAAGCAGCGTCATGAGCTGTAAGTGTGTACTAACAAGAAGAGTTCAGAAAGGAGACTTCAAACATTATTGCAGAAATGAGTATGGCCATGGCCATTGGACCAAACATAGCTGAAGGAAAAAAATGAGCGAGCTTAAAGATATGTCAAGCAAGGCTCCCAGAACTGACCTGCTAAGGGGAGGAAGGACAACGGTAAAGAGGACTCCTGAGAGTGGTGGGGTAATTACAAGTGTGCCACAGTAGTGCGAGATGTTGGCATTAGGGTGGGGTAGAGGTGCATGCTAGAATGCTGGGCACTTTTCATTGAATTCTTTTGCAAACTAAAACTGCTCAAACTAAAAGCCTATTAATTAAAAAGCCAGAGGCAAAGCTCTGAAAGTGTCAGATACCAAACAAATATGTTATAAATGAAAGAATTTATTGACTGAGATAATAGCTGTGAGAGCCTTTATAATATCACTGTAAATCTAATATCTAAAGATGATAGTGAGCACCGACATCAAAGAGTCTGAATATTGTCATTACTAATGAATATTTAATTTTGATATCTGTATCCTAGAAATGTTCACGTTCTCATCAGTGATTTATGGAATATTTATACATATTACTGGAATATTAGACTACAAAGCTAATTTCAATAAATTTCCCAAGTCATGAAATTATAGGCTATGTTGCCAGATGAGGTGACATATGTCTATAATCTCAGTACTCAGAAGGCTGAGGCAGGAGGATCATCATGAGTTTGAGGCCAGCCTGGGCTACATAGTGAATTCAAAGTCAGCCTAAACTGCATAGTGAGACCTTGTCTCAAAAGGCTAAAATTATATATATATATATACATATATATAATATATATAATGTTATACAATTATAATAAAAATAGAGATTTATGACAAATTTTAAAACTCCCAAATTCCAATAATTTTGAAAATTTAAAACACAGGTCTTTTAAGCAATTTAATTTGTGTGTGTGAGTGTGACTTTCTGGCAATTGAATGCAGAACCCTGAGAATGCAAAGGGCACTTTCTACCACTGAGTCCCACCCCAGCCAAGCAGGGGTTTACAGAGGAAGTGTACAGGGAGGAGCTCTGCAGACATTAGCGGAGTGTGCACACATCCACATTCTGAGCAATGTTCGTGGTAACGCTGAGGGGGCTGTGCTCCCGCTGGCCAGCGAGGAGGATGTCCCACAATTCAGCTCCAAACAGAGACATTTGCAGATACCGCTTTCAAGGAGGAACTGAAGCACAGTATGCTGGTAGGGACAGAACAAAGTGTGTTCTGTGCATTGTAGTCAGCAGCCTCAAAAGCTCGGCCTGCCTGTTCCACGATCAGCTGCACACAGAGCAGAGGAATGCAGAAGCAAGACACAGACCATGCAGAAGCAAGGGCTTGGGCTGCAGACATATAGGAAACCTGGAGAAGATGAGGTGGATGGGTCTCACCAGGACCACACCTCAGGCTCCCTCAGGAAGCCGGAGACACTCCTGTTCAGAGGAGACACTCCTGTTCAGACAGCGCTCCACCCCTGCTCTTGCTGCCCCCAAAGCAGGTCAAGAGAGCAATGTGCAGACGCTGGGCAGTCGTTGGTGTAGACAGAGGGGCCCCGGAAGAGCACAACACAGACTGGGCCGAGGGCCCTGAGACCCGTGAGCTGGAGCTGCACCTCACAGAGTCTTGGACACAGCCTGAGCACCAGGTTCTGGAGGATCCTGGCCCAGGCCAGCCTCTGCTGCACTCAGATGTGGCTCCTGGCTTCAGGGTTGTTCTACCCAAATGTGTGGCGTGGGAAGACAGCACTGTCCAGGGAGTTTCTGTGATTTGGTGCCGGGAGACCAGGTCGTCTCAAGGATGCTCTCGGGCAGGGATGGAGATGTGGAGAAAGGCACGGTGAGGGAGGCCAGGGGAGAAGGTGCTCCCCTCTCACCCGCTGTCCCATGTTCCCGCTTCTTTTCACATCTTCCTTGGGTCTCCTCCCAGAAATTCCTTCTCCCACATGCAGCGCTGGAGCAGAGAAAGCAGCATTTCAGCCGCAGTTCTAAAAAGTGTTCTTTCCTGCAGCCAACTCTGAGACAGGAGTGCCAGAACTCTACTGCCCGAAGAAGAACTGACTGAGAGCCAGCATGTTCTGGGTTTGCTCGGTGGAAGAGTTAGTGAAAGGAAGAGAAAGAAAATTCACACACTGCAAAGCGACACCAGACAAAAGCACTCGCAGGGAGAATGTGCAGTACTGAGCACACTTTGTATTGCCCTGGAAACCCCTCAGGAAGGGTACGATGCTTGGATGGAAGCAAAAGCTTCAGCTATTCCAAGTGACCCTTTCCTTGCAGCCCAGGATGTCCCGCTTTCTGCTCCGTAGCAGCTGCCCCCACGCACAAAGGCCCAGTGACTGAGAAAAGAAACAGAGATGCCTCTTGTCCAAGCTCACTTGCGTCTTTGGCCTCTTCTAATTCCTTTGGCTGACAGTGTGTGTCGGACTCATCTGAAATTAGCCAGGCAAACAGAGTGAAAGGAGGCTTTGCGGAGCAACCACGTGGATTAGCATGGCCTGACCAGGGGCTCCGGACCCCCAGAGCGTCCCCCCTCACTTAAGGGATGCGGCACATGCTGAGAGCAAAACACACAGACAACTGCTTTTATTTTATGACTTTAAAGAGAAAAAAAGAAGAGTTTCAAGACAGGCTAATAGGAGAGGAGCAATAATTAAAACACTGAGCATTATCTTCAGAGTAGTAAGAGTACAAGATACAGGCATGAAATATTGTCCAAACAGTGATGGAAGTGTGGACTTTGCACCCTTTCAGTGCTTGAGGGAGGGAGGAGATCGGGCAGAAATGAGAGGTGAAGCTGTCACTTCAGAGACGGCACGGGTCCCTGCCACCAGGCGGGTGGGTTCTGAACTACCAGAGGTGGGGGATGTGGACATAAGGCCTGCCGAGCCAGACTCCTGCAAATGTTCACTTGGAAAGAGAGTGGAGAGAATGTTTCTGCAAAATCCTGTCCAGCCCTGTCCTGGCACTGGCCTACTGGCTTAGAGGGCGGGGCACTTCCAGAGAGGCAGAGAGGAACTTGGGCAGAAGCCGCTGGGGTGGCTCTGGGCAGCGGAAGCCTTAAAAGTAATGTAGAAATGCCTCAGAGGCTCCCAGTAAAGCCAACAACCTGGGCCGGGGACCAGCGCCGCCTCGTGCACAGAACACCCCACCGAAACCCTTAGTGGCTTCTTGAGCTCCTCTGGTGGGAGGGACCATGCAAGTCTGTGCTCCCAAGACAAGGACATCAGGAATAAACCATTGCCGGTGTCACAGAACCGGTCCCATTTTGCCTGCCAACCCCACAAGGTTGCCAGGCTCTGAAACCAGGAGTCTTGCAAAAGAGTTTGACCAAGTGTGGAGGCAGAAGAGCCACGTCTCAAATGCCCTCCCCACAGTCAAGGCTAGGTGGTCCACGAGGAAGCAGGCGACAGGTGCCTGGTGGTGATGCAGTGTGGCCTGCACTTCCCTAACCAGTTTCCATGGTTCCCAGGGGACGCATGTCCAGGAAATGGTGGCATCTCTGTGGCCTGAGGCAGGAGGCCGTTGTCCCCAACACCCCGTCTTTGGGGTACCATGCAGGACCTGGTGAAGAGTCATGGTTGTGATAAAAGCAGCCTCAACGGCCCTGGAAAGAACCCGGGCAGCCGTCATCATCATGACCATGGGCAGAGGGGCAACCACAGCAGAGCCCAGGAACGCTGGTCACCAGCGTGTCACCCAGCTGTGACCTCCTGAGTGGTGATTCTTCTCTTTTTTTTTAAATTTTAAAGAATAAAAGAAGGATAACATAATAATAGGGGGGACTTAGCAAATTACAGACAAAATGGTAGGAAATTATCAATGGTTATCGTTTTACATATTATTATCTACAAAATAGTTTCTCAGGAAAACAAATAGACAAATAATAGTGAGTTAGAGACAAAAGAGGTAGGAGATTATCAAGAGTTGTTGTGCTGTACTTTGGTATCTTCAAAGTGGCTTCTAAAGAAAATAAATAGAGCTATACATGAGTGACCTATTGAAAAATCATTAACTATTCTCAATGGTTGTTGTAGGAAACACATAATAATAAACATACATCCATTTATGAAATAGGATAGGAACATTACAAACTTTACACAGTTATGGATAGATTAGTAGGAAAATATCAATGGCTGCTGTAATACGTGGTGGTATCTTCAAAGTGGTTTCTCAGGAAGACAGAGATATGCAAGAAGGATCTAATAAGTAGTTACAGCCTAAGGGTTGTCAAAAATAGCATATTACCTCCTCACCAGTGACTCCTTTCACTGAGATATGATGGCTGGAGGGAAGGCCAGGATTGAAAAGAAGGACCAAGAGACTTGCACCTGTGACTAGCAACAGGCTGTTTTCTTGTTCCTCCATAGTCATGATTACCCAGGACTCCTCGATGGAGATGACGGTCCGGCCAGAGGGAGAAGGCAGACCATGCCCCAAGCCCTCTCATTCCTGTTGGACTAACTGGTAGCATGGGTCTGAGCTCTCAGGCCTCCACCTCAGAGGGCAGACCGATCTCCAGTGGTCTCCTTTGCATTCAGGGCATGGCCCATGGAGCTTCTTAGGGCAGTTCCTCTTGAGGTAGCCTGGCTTTTAACAGTGGTAGCAGATGAATGCAGTTGTCGAGTTCTTCTTGGAGCCCTGGGAATCAGACCTGGGATCTGTTTCTCTTAGTGGTGCAGCAAAAGCAGCTGCTTTTTCTCATTCTCTTTGTTTTCTCTCCTTGGCCTCCTCCTCATCATGGCTATAGAATACTGAGGAGGCAATTCTTACTAACATCTCAAGTGAGCTATCTGGGGTGAAAGCCATTCTTTGTAGGTTTTTCTCTCCAGCTTCCCATTGCTTTGGGACCCCACAACCAGTTAGTGTCCTCTCCCCAAGTGTCAGCACAGGCAGCAGGAATCCTGTTGCAGACTTCTCCAGAGCTTCACCACAGCCTGTACTGTCAGGGGAAGAATGGCTTCCAATGAGTCTCTGCAGGTATTGTGCAAGGTCCTCCTGGTTTATAGCTTCTGAGCGGCTCTCGTGACCCCAGTCCACTGGACCTCTGACTCCATTCTTAGTCTGCATTCTCATGTTCTCTGAGTCCTTGTTCAGCAGCTGCTCCTCCGCTGGCTCTGGACCTTTCTGGTTCCCAATGGCAGGAGCAAGAGTGGCCCGTTCTATGGCATATATTCCCAGGGGTTGTTCAAAGTTTCAATGATTCACACACATCCGTGGGTGGGCAACTGCAGTCGGTGCATGGTGGGCCAATTGTGTCACTGTTTCTCTGTGTCATGATAGATCCCAATTGAGTGGCGGCAGCCGGCCTAAGGGCTGGTGCGCAATAGCGCTCACTGCTGCATGATTCCCCATGCACTGGGGGCCCATCCTCCAGGAGCCAGCAGGCAGGAAGCTAGCCAGCCAGAAGGCTGGCGCTCCCCACCCGCAGCTCCCTGTGCACCGGAAGCCCTCCTTCCGGGGAACCATGAGGCCAGGAGTGAGTCGCCGGTCCGAAGACCGGCGCTCCCCGCCCGAGGATCCCCGTGCGCTGGGGGCCCACCCTAAGTGGTGATTGTTAACATCAGCAGCAGTGAGGCTGAGGCCCTGTTGACCTTTCCCTGGGCTTTGCAAATGTTTGCTAGGCCTGAATAGGGCTGTAAAACCTGTCCTTCCAGCCAATGTGGGAAAACCTGGGAACGGCTGATTCTCCTGTGCACTGTGCCCCTCTTTCTGACTCTCCCTGAAGGATCCACAGCATCTTCCTCCACTGCGTGCTCTGAAGCGAGGGCTCAGGAAAGAAGAAAGCGCTCACCCTCCCCATCGGGTCTGTGGACGATCAGAGGGCAGTGCCCACACCGCATGCTGTGGCTGTGATACCAGAGAGCTTGGCCAGATGACTGGACCGTAGCCCTCCTCCTTCCCACCCTTCCTGCAGAGGTGGAGTATGTCCTGCTCCCCTCTGGAAGATCTTCCCGGCCCTCAAGGATGCCCAAGCTTCAAGCCAGAGTTCTTTTCCTGATCCTTCACCTCTGTCACAGTTTTAAGAATGGTTTTGAGGGTCTCAAATTTCCTGTGTTGCCAAAACCCACGTCAGAATCAGCTCATTTGAAAACTCGAGTAGATTTGAAAATGAAACAGAACCCATGAAACAGGAGCAGAAGGGCTGTGTCTTCTTCCTACCATGACCAGCCAACACTGCCAAGAAGAGAGATGGAAAGAGGAAAGCAAGGCAGTGAGATGAAGGGGGGTGGGGGACACAGGGTGGCCATGCTGGCCATGTGAGAAGAGCCCTCCTCACGATCAGAGCGGGGACCTGGAGCAGGCTTCCTGTGGAAAGGCTCCAAGTGGGGACCAGGCTGGAGAATATGAAGCAACACTGGAGGTAAAGCCCACGCTGGGAGGACATCGCGTCGGGCACTGAGCTGGGAAGCATTAACCTGGGGTCAGCCAGGCCACTCCACCGAGGGCTAGTGATGCCTGCTCTGAGGACAAGGACTCAGGTGTAATGAACCATCTTCCTGTGGCCTGTGATGTGACCACGTTCCTGGATGGCACAGGTGGGGTGACCCCAAATTACCTCTTGGAAATATGAACTGTATGCCCTGTGATTCCACACACCAAGCACTTGGATGTAGAAGGCACTGTGGAAACACAGCTTTTATTGTAGTGGTGCTGGCATCACTGCTAATGACTAAGCTGATGAAGCCCCAAGCTGGGGACAGCCATAGGGGCCCACGCCAGCTCCAGCCCACAGCTGCAGGGTCCTGAGCTGATACTTAGTGCCCTGACACACCTGCCGAGGTGGATCCCTAAGGAGCAATCACAAAATACTTGGTGGATATAAATAATTAACAGGGGAGTAATTAGAAGTCTTTGTAAGGGGCCACCTGTCTTGATTAGTGTGGAAGAGTCCAGATGAATGTTGCTCTCCAGGACCAAGCGGTCATTGTTCCCATCACTGTCACCAACAGTGGCTGTTTTCTTTCAGTATTTAAGAGCAGAGGAGGATTTGAGTGTTGGGGTGGATACTGAAGCTAAAAACCTCATCGACTAACGTTTATTTTTTGGAAATTCCCCTCTGACTGATTTTCCTCTGAGAGGAAAAGGAAGGAAGGCACACCCCTTTGGGTGGGCCACAAGTATGACTTAGTTTTAAAGTCAGCTGTAACATAGAGACCTCCTAAAACAGGATGTGAAACCCCAAGGGCCCTGTGGATTGATTTGGAAGGTTATTCCTTGAGCTGAATTTCAAACCCTCCCACATGAGTCCCAGCCTTAAGTTACAAATGCTCCATTCAATATTTATGGATCCTCGGAGCCCATGTCAGGATGGCTCTCGGCCCTTCTTCCCTGACAATAGCCAGGGTTGTTTGAGGAGTGTACCTCCTTAATGTGATACAGCTGGAGCATTCTCCTTCACACGCCCAAGTTGGGGGCAGGAATCTTTCAAGTGTGCCTGAAATTCTGGCTCTGTGCTGCCCGTTGCCCAGCCTGGTGTCACAATGAAAGGCACGGTGTCATTTCAGCAGAAACAGGTACAAGTGGGTAGGAAAGATGATTCTCCCCAGAAAACTGATTCTCCCTTCCTTTGGAAGACGAGTGAAGGCAGCCGCTTGGCATGTTTGGTGCCAGGTTTCAGACTCGAGTCCCAGATTCCTCGACTATGAAGTGGGTTGAGAGGGTGTCCTCCAGGCATGGGGACGCAGTTCTAGTAGGGAAGCTATAAAGACCTGGGCTGTGTGTGCCACCCACAGAGCTCTCAGCGACATGCAGCCCTTTCTCCCTCTTCTGTTTCCAAGGTGCTCACCCCTGCACTCTGTGAAGCACGCCGCATCCACTGAGGCTCAGGGTGAGTCTGCCAACCACAAGGCCGCTGCTATGGGATGGATTGAAAACATCCCCAAAGGCCTCCTGCACCCATGGGTGAGTCATTTGGAGAAAGGGTGGACCACGAGGGTGCTGCAGCCCACAGGAGGAGGCTGTGGTCGGAAGAGGCACTCCCTGGGGCTAGGATCGGAGAGATTCATCTCCCTTCTCTCTCCCTCATCCTCTCTGCTTCCTGGCAGCTGTGATGTGGTGTGAGCAGTTTGCTCCACTATGGCCCTCTGCCAGCAGGCTTCCTGCCTTGGAGCTGGCTGACCACCGACTAAACTGTGAGCCCAAATCAACCTCTCCTCCTTTAACATGTGGATGTTTGGTATTGTGTCTCAGGGATAAGAAAAGTGACTAAGACAGGTTTTGGTAGCAAAGAAGTGGGGTTGTTGCTGTGAACATGCTTGATCTTGTGATTCACAAGTCCTTGAATATTGTAAGCTGGGCTTTATGGGAGATTCTGGTTGGAGCCAGAGGACCTGAAAGTTGATAGACATGCATACTACAAAGGCTTGGATCAGGAACATTTTGCTTATGCTCTGAGCCTTTACAGAAGACTGAAATTAAGGGTGGCAGACAAGTTAATCTGGCAGAGGAAATTTCAAGGCAGCCCAATGTTCAGACTGCACCATGGCACAGCTTGCTGCTATTAGTGAGAACATGGTAAGAAGTGACAGCAAATGGCCAAGCTTAAAACTTGAAAAATGTTACTGGTGGCCAGAAAGAACGTGCCTGTAAAATTCAGACTGATACATTTTGGTCCAGGCAGTTTCACGGCTGAAAGTATTAGTATTAAAGAGGAGCCAAGTACTTTGCTTTGGGACAACAGGGAGGATGTCTCAAAGGCATCCCAGGAAACAGCAAGAATTTGTCCCTCCACTTACAGAAATGAAAGCCGGCTTGGAGAAGACAATCTTGGAAACTCTCTTCTTTCTGGGACAAAGAGGGAAGTGTTTCCCAGCATTCAGCCATCCATCCACTCAGAGGCTTTTCTAGCCATGATCCAAGGGGGGCCAGACACTGCTTGAGCCAGCAGCAGACCTTGGTGTCATCCACATGTGCTGGTTCTAGAGGCATGCAGAATGCAAGAGTTGTGGGGTCATGAAACTTTCA
Source organism: Chinchilla lanigera (assembly GCF_000276665.1). Taxonomy (NCBI): domain Eukaryota; kingdom Metazoa; phylum Chordata; class Mammalia; order Rodentia; family Chinchillidae; genus Chinchilla; species Chinchilla lanigera. The sequence goes on along the minus strand of NW_004955470.1, from coordinate 11,268,213 downwards.
ACCCGGACTTCAGAAGGAGGTCTTGGCAGTCAGGCAGTGTGTGCCTGAGAGGGCAGAGTGGGAAGCTGTGAGAATGAAGCTGAGAGTGCAGTGGAGCCCCCAGGATGTTGGAGAAGCCAGGGAAATGGGATATCTGCTGAGAAAAACCACAGGCGCTGAGCAGAGCTGGCTTAAGAGAGCCAGGAGGGCTGCAACTGGTACTGCCTTAAAGGGGGCTCTGCACACGCTGCTGGGAGCTCACGCCTGTGCTCCAGTGCCACTGTGCCCTCGGGTACTGGGCTGCTCCTACCTCTGCCCACACAGACCCTACTTCTGTCTCGGTGGCTCTGCCTCTTGCTCTCTCAGGTCCCCATGGTGACTGTGTCCTGGGCTGAGTCCAGACACTGCCACGTCCTGGTGCCTTCAGTGTGCTTGCCCTATGCCCCTGCCTCTCTGAGACACAGCCACGTGGCAGGCCCAGCCTGTTTCAGCAAAGTCGGCCACAGCTCAGCGGAGAGCACAGCATCCCGACCACCATACTCCACTGACCTTACCTGACACCAGAGTCTCACAAGCTGAGGGCTCCACCACTCCGTCCCCCTCAGGGCTGCTCTATCACTCTCTTCCCCCATTCCTGCCCACCCCTTAGAAACCATGTGCCCCTTGACATCCACAGGGCATTGGTCCAGAACCTCTGCAGATAGGCACCTCCCCACCCTCCCTAACAATTCGCATGCTATTAAGTGGCAACTGCACTGCTTTTTCTGGGAATGACAGGAGTAAAGTCTCCACATGATCAGTGGACATTCAATTTTCTTTCCAAATTATTTTCACCCCATGTTTATTTTCATTCTTGAGTGCAGAGCTGTGGAGACACAGAGCACCCCACAGCTCCCTGTTCACAATCTTCTTTGAATGCACCATCCATGGGTGGAAGGGAACCGGGGGCTGCCCTGCCTTAGAACTGCACGTAATACCCTGGTGCTGGTAGCACCAGAGCTCATTCATGCAGTGGAGCCGCAGGAGGCCTCCTTCAGACCCAGCCATCAGCACAGCCCTGCTGTAGACAGGACACAGTGACTTGAAAGAGTGTTGTCCAATCAAATGCAGGAAGCCCTGGTACACCTGAATTTCAGAAGAAGAATCATTCTTGACCATGTGAATGTATTTTAATGTTTCAGGGAATATACCTACGCTAAAGAAACGTGCTGCCTGCCTGAAGTCGCAGTCTCTCTGGATGCTCCGTATTGTTATGTACCCGACTGGGAAACTCCTTTGAGACAATGAGCTGTGCAACCATTGGTGGATGAGCTGCCCAGGCAGAGCAGATGCCAAGCTCAGAGGCAGAGAGAATTTAAGGTCTACGGAGCAGCGACCTGCCGAGGGCACTTAGCAGGAGTGTGGTTGTGCTGGTCCACAGAGCATCCCTGGCAGAGAAGGGAAGGAGTGCACGCCCTGCCTCATCCTCCGTGGCTGTGCCTTCCCTCCCCACTCCTGTGCAGTCCAGCTCCTTGAGGTAATCCCAGCAACCGTTCAAAGGAAGGCAGAATGAAAGCGCAGTGCCATCTCCTCAGCGCAGCAGTGATGAGTGCACCTGAAAATGACTTGAAAGCAGGCAGGAGAGTTTTATGAATAAATACTGCATGTTATGCCAACTGCATGCAAATTACCTCAATACTCTTCTAATGCACGCAGCCTTGGCGAGCTGCACAGCTTGCTGAGTCCAGTGGGCAGGAGAACTGGAGGAGGCAGGATCCCACCAGTGACAGGAGAGGGGCACTGTCCCTGAAATAAGGAGTTTGGGGGGTGCAGCTCAGTGATGGAGCCCTGCACACATGCCCAGGCCCTGTTCCCTGCTCTGTGGCACAAAAGAAAGAAATGGAATTCGTGGTTTTCATCCTTGGCCAGACCTCACCCCAGCGAGGTTTTCCTCCATCCTTCACCTTTTATTCTTCCAAAACCCTTAGCTAAGGAAGTATGGTTATCCACATTGAACAGAAGGACCAGTGCTTTGCCCATGTCGGTGAGAAGGACTGATTCTGGGTAAAGTAAACCAGATGTGTGACTCAATGTGTGACCAGGAGATGCAACTTAGCAGGGATGTTATGGCTGGGCCCCTGTGCATGTGCTTGGAAATACATGGGTTCAAAACCAGACATTTGCTACAGGGCTTTCTTAACACATGTGTGTGTGTCCGTACAACTACCTATGTTTATTTTTTTATTTTTTATTTTTTTGTTTTTTGGTTTTTCTCTGGTACCGGGAACCAAACTCACGACCTTGCGCTTGCCAGGCAGGCGCTCTGCCGCTGAGCTAAATCCCCAGCCCCTCAACTACCTATGTTTAAGTGAAAAAATACAGTGCATAGAAAAGATGAAGGTAAATCACATAAAAATAATTTTAAAAAGACTGGGATAGATTCACTCCATTATCAGCGTATTAAGCAAGGTTGACTTCATTCACAGCACCACGCTGAATGGATCCACTTCCATGGAGAAGGCTGATAAAGTGCACAGAGACCAAAATACAACCAAAGCCAATGCTACATCATGCAAACACTCACTAGAGACCTCACAGCAGAGGAAGAGTTATCCCACCTACCTGAATCTCAGCCCACAGCAACAGTAAAAGGAAACTTGAGTAAACAGGATGACCAGCTGCTTCCCCACCCTCTCCACTCCCCAGAAGCTGATATCACAGGCACCCAGGCGGAGGGAGTCAGAGGCAGGGGCCCGAACACCAACTTGTTAAATGCAGAGGTCAAGGAAGAAATAAATCCAGATGTTCAGTGACCTCAAACAGATAAAGGATTTAATAATAAAATGCTCAATGAGTTTAAAGAAGACACAAACAAAATGATAATTGAATTAAATGAGAAAATATAAGATATGGATAACCCTTCATGATGAAGAGATCATAAAGAGAAATCAAGCAGAAATCCAGGGTATAAAATATTCCATTGGAAGTATGAGCAGCAGAAATAAACAGTGTAAGGAGTGTGAGGTCTAGGAGGCAAGGTTGATGTAACAGCTCATATATTTAGTGATACCTTCAAAGCAATAAGACACCATAGAAACAGAATCCAATGGCTACTAGATTAACATAAAAATGCTAAGAGTTATAGCACACAAGGATAGAAGATGATACAAGATGTCTAAAAATTTTATTCACTACAACCATAGCAGAAAAATTTTCCAAATCTAAGGAAAGAATTTGACTTCAGGTAAATGGGACATATAGGACTCCAAACAGCCTCAGCTAGAAAAATACTTCTCCATGATATAGCCTAGTCAAAATCCCAGAAATTCAGAACAAGAGAGAACACTAAAAGCTGATTTAAAAAATCCAGTAACTTACAAAGGCAAACATACTAATTACAGCAGAGCTCTCAACATTAAACTGAAAAGCCAGCAGAGCTTAGGGAGAAGTTCTTCAAGCCCCAAAGGAAAACAATTTTCAACCAGATTAATAAATCCTGCAAAATTTTTTTATAAAATTGATGGAGAAATAATGACTTTCTATGACAAAAACACCTAAAGAAATTCATAACCATTAAAGCAGCATTGCAAACATTATTTAAAGGAATCCTACATAGACAGAGTGCAGCCATCAGGAGTAAAATCCTAAAGAAAGAATGTGTCTAACCTTAAACAGAAGGAAGAAAACATAAAGTAATGAGAAATAAGCAATGTTAAGGTTCAAAAACACCTTTCAGTAATAATTCTCAATGTAAATCATCTTAACTTCCCAAGAAAAAGACACAGACTGACATTATATTTTTTAAAAATTCAACTACATGTTTCCTACAAGAGACCTCATCCACAAACATGTGTACTGAAAGTGAGAAGATGGGAAATGATATTCCATGCAACAGGAGCCTAAAAGCAACCCAGAGTAGTAATCCTAATTTCAGACACATGGATTTCAAGACAAAACTGCTCAGAAGAGACAAAGAAGATCACAACGTGCTGGTAAAGAGAGAAAGTCCACAGGAAGAGATAGCAATCATAAAGGTATATGCACCAAATTCTAGCACACCCAATTTTATAGAATAAATACCACTGGACATAAAAGGTCAGACAAAAATCAGTGCAGTCACAGTGGGGAAATTCAGTACCCTACTATCACAAGTAGACAGCACAACCAGACAAAAATTCAACAAAGAAATGTCATAACTGAACCACAGGATCTAGAAGAAGGATTTACCAGAAGTCTGCAGAGTGTTTCATCCAACACAGCAGAATACACATTTTCTCAGGAGCACACAAAGCTTTCTCCAAAATTAGCCACATCTTAGGCCATAACACATGCTTAAGTAAATGCAAAACAATCAAAACTAACTCATGCACACTCTCAGGTTAAAGTGGAATGAAACTAGAAATCAATAACAAGAAAAGCCATAGAAGCTATCCCCAAATGAAGATTACATAATACTCCTGAATAATCAGTGAGTCAAAGAAGAACCCAAGGGAGAATTAAAAATTTCCTAGAATTAAATGACATGGCAGCAGAACACACCAAAACCTGAGGAACACAATGAGAGCAGTTCTAAGAGGAAGGTCCATAGTTGTGAATGTTCACAGAAATAGAGAATGAGCCCCAGTGAATAAGCTAACGATGCACCTTAACTTCCTAGAAAAACAAAACGAATGCATGTCCAAAAACTCATACAAGGAAAGTATATAAATCAGAATATAATTAATAAAATGAGAGGTAAGTGTAATACAAATGATGAATGGATCAGAGTCAGTTCTTTGAAAGGATAAATAAGATTGATAAAGCCTTAGTCATGCTTTCTAAAAGGAGGAAACACCCATACCAATGCAATTAGAAATGAAAAATGTAAAACCACAGCAGATACTGCTGAAATCCAGATTATAAGATGTTACTTCAAAAACTTACATTCCATTAGATTGGTGAATCTACAAGAAATAGGTAAATTCCTAGACATATGAATTACCAAAACTGAACAAAGGAAATACTAAAGCCCTGAATACAACAATGACAGGCAATGAAATAAAGGTCATAATTATAAGCCTATTGACTAAGTAAACCTCAGAACCCAGTGAATTCACTGCTGCATTCTACATAAGTTCAGGGAAGAACAAACGCCAATACTTTTCAAACTCATCCATGAAACTGAAAAGGAAAGAGCTCTGTCAAACTTCTTCCTTGAACTTAGCATTACCTTGATACCAAATCCAACAAAAATTCTTCTTATTGGTAGGTGACATGATTCATTACATAAAGGTTCCAAACACCCCACTAGAGAAGACTGTTAGAATTGATAAGCAAATTCAGTGAGGTGGTAGAATACACAATCAACACAAAAAAATCAATCACATTCCTGTATACCAACAATGAACCCACAGACAAAAAAGTCAGAAAAATAATTCCAATCACAATAGCTTCAAAAAATTAAGTACCTAGGAATTAATCTAATACAAGAAATGAAGGGGTTGGACCCTCGTTGTGCAGGCGCCCGGGAGGTGGGCAGCTGGCTCCTGGGAAACTGCATGGAGGGGAGCACTGGCCTTTGGGCTAGACCCTACTGCGCCCGAGAGGAGGGCCACCAGCACCCAGCAAGCCACGTGGCAGGGAGCGCTGGCCTTTGGGCCTGACCCTAGCTGCACAGGTGCCCAGGAGGAGGGCCACCGGTGCCCACGAAGCTGCATGGTGGAGTGCACTAGCACACGCCAGCCCTCAAACCAGGCACCACCCACTGTTGAGAACTATCATGGCACAGAGAAGCAATGACACAATTGGCCCGCCATGTGCCGGCCTCAGAGGCTCACCCAGGGATGTGCATGAATCATCCCGACATGGAGAAACCCCTGGGAATACATGCCACACAACGGGTCACTCTTGCCCCTGCTGTTGAGAACCAGAAAGGTCCAGAGTCAGCAGAGGAGCAAGTGCTGAACAAGGACTTGGAGAACATGAGAATACAGACTACACCTGAAGACTCAGAGGTCTAGTTGACCAGGGTCACGAGAGCAGTTTGGAAGCTGAAAAACAGGAGGACCTTGTGCAATACCTGCAGAGAAACCTGGAAGCCATTGTTCCCCTGACAGTACAGGATGTGGTGGAGGAGCGCGTGGAGCTCTGGAGAGGTCTGCACCAAGATTCCTGCTGCCTGTGCTGACGGTTGGGGACAGGACACTAAGTGGTTGCAGGGTCCCAATGCACTGGGAGGCTGGAGAGAAAAAGATACAAAAACTGGCTTTTGCCCCAGATGGCTCACTTGAGATGTTAGTAAGAATTGCCTCCTTAGTATTCTATAGCCATCACGAGGAGGAGGCCAAGGAGAGAAAACAAAGAGACCAAGAAAAAGCAGCTGCTTTTGCTGCAGCATCAAAATAAGTCTGATTCTTGAGGCCCCAAGAAGAAGTCGACGACTACATTCATCTGCTACCACTATTAAAAGTCAGGAAGAGGAACTGCCCTAAGAAGCCCCCTGGGCCATGCCCTGAATGCAAAGGTGACTACTGGAGATCAGTCTGCCCTCTGAAGCAGAGGCCCCAGAGCTCAGACCCATGCTACCAGTTAGTCCAACAGGATGAGGGGGCCCGGGGCATACTCTGCCTTCTCCCTCTGGCCAGACTGTCATCTCCATGGAGGAGCCCTGGGTAATCATGACTATAGAGGAAAAAGAAAACAGCCCGTTGTTAGACACAGTTGCAAGTCTCTCAGTCCTTCTTTTCAATCCTGGCCTTCCTTCTAGCCGTCACACCTCATTGAAAGGAGTCACTGGTGAGGAGGTAATATGCTATTTTTCACAACCCTTAGGCTGTAAATACTTGTTCGATCTTTCTTGCATATCTCTGTCTTCCTGAGAAACCACTTTGAAGATACCACCATGTATTACAGCAGCCACTGATATTTTCCTACTAATCTGTAATGTTTATATTGTTCCAATGCTATTTTGTAAATGGATGTACATTTATTACTATGTGTTTCCTACAACTATTGAGAATAGTCAATGAATATTTAATTGGTCACTCATGTATAGCTCTATTTATTTTCTTTAGAAACCATTTTGAAGATACCAAAGTATAGTACAGCAACAATTGATAATAACAACACTTTTGTCTGTAGCTCACTATTATTTGTCTGTTTGTTTTCATGAGAAACTATCTTGTAGATACAATGTGTAAAACAACAACCATTGATAATTTCCTACCATTTTGTCTGTAATTTGGTAAGCCCCCTATTACTATGTTATCCCTCTTTTACTCTTTAAAATAATAAGAAAGAAAGAAAGAAAGAAAAAAAGAAAGAAAGAAAGAAGAAAGAAGAAAGAAAGAAAGAAATGAAAGGTCTTATAATGAAAATTATATTTTTTCTGGAAAAAGAGATTGAAGAGAACATTAGAAAATGGAAAATGTAAAGACATCTTCTGATCCTGGATAGCTAGAACCAATTTGTCAAAATGACCATAATCCCAAAAATGATATATGGATTTAATGCAATTCCCAGCAAAGTATTACCAGCATTTTTCATGGAACTAAAGGAAATCAACCATAAAATTTATAAGTAACCAAAAGAGACCAAAGCATTCCTGAACAAGAGCACGCCGGAGGTATCACAGTCCCAGACTTCAAGTTACACTACAGAGCTAAAGTGGTGAAATCACACAGCATGACACTGTCACAAACAGACATATCTTGATCAATGAAATATAACGGAGAACCCAAAAACAACTCACACACTTACAGGTTTTTGAGAAAGATCCCAATAAACTACACTGGAAAAAAAAAGGTATCCATGTGCAGTAGCTTGATTATGGGAGTGGCCAATGTGTGTATCAATAGATGAATGGATAAAGAAAATGCGGTATATATAAACAATAGAGTACTACTCAGCCATAAAGGTAAATCTGAGCCTTTTATAAGAAAATGGATGAGTCTCAAGGCCATAATACTCAGTGAAATAAATCAGGGACACAAGGTTAAATATTGCATGCTTTCTTTTACATGAAATATCCATAATATAAATAATTTAAAGAGCAATGAAGAAGACACATAGTAGAAAACAGGAAGTAGACTCTGGGGATGAAAAGGGGCTGTGGGGAGGGAGGCAGGGAGGCTTGGGGGGTATCAATAACCAGGAGGGGGTGTGCAGATGCACCAGTTCCCTAAGATGCATGCAGTTATGATGCATCTCGAACATGTAAGGTGCTAATAATAAAAAATGAGTTAAAGATCTGGAAAATATATCTGCTGTACCTGGAAGCACTGGCTTCTAACCTCAAGATCACAAATCAGTCATGTGAAAAGGTAAACAACCCAAATTAAGTACAATCAAAACAATTTCCAGTACTAAGTACCCAGAATGAAATGACGAAATTAAGCAATTGTGGCAGATCACAAGTATAACTAACTTCCTGCTCTGCTGTCTGTGTCTACCTGTGGCTTCAGCATTATGTGACACATAGCTCTGTGTCGAGAGGGCCCTTTCTCCACGAGGCTGGGCGCTCTGCCCAGACTTTGCTCAGGGTGCAGGTAATGAAAGAGGGCTCAGAGCAAGCAGAGAAGCTCGGAGGAAAAGCTGCGAGGAGCTTCAAGGGGCTGTGGTCCTTGTAAGAAGCCGGGCTTCCCCCTAGGTTAAGAAACATTGGCATGATCAGATCTGCAGTGGCAAAGTCTGCCCTGCTCCCTGAGAGCCAGAGGAAGGAACAGGGTGTGGCGTGGTGCTGGGTGAGTGTGAGTGTGTGTGTGAGTGAGTGTGCCGTGGTGCCGGATGCCTCACTCTGTCTTCCACCTCCTCTCTCTCGTTCCCATTCTCAGCTCTGGGCCTTCATGGGAGCTGCAGGACCTTCCAGACCAGGTGGGTCATTTCCTCCACTGTGCCCAGGGCTGCAAAGTGTGCTTCTACTCAGCACACGAAGGGCTGAGATTCAATTTAGTTGCAAACATGCACTTGTCCTTTTCTAGTCAAGCATCTTCCTCTCTTGACGTATTTCTTACATTACTTATTAACTGGTAGAAATGTACATTTACAGAGGGTAACACATTCCTGCAGGGAGCTGGTGTGTGTACGTGACACATTTCAATTTCCTTTTCCTTTCTCCTTCTCTCCCTTCTCTCACTCCTCCTCCATCGTTTTGTTCCTTCCCATTTGAGAAAGATCTATTTCTCTGCTTTCTATTTTCTGTCTTTTACTTTGCTCTTTGGTTATACACTGGGTTTCTCAAGTAAGAGAGACCATGTGATGTGTAAATCTGTGTGTCTGGATTATTTTACTGAACATAACATTCTCCAGGTGCGTCCATTCCCACGGATGACTCAGGTTTATCCTTTGTGGCAGGGTAGTGCTCCATGGCGTGTAAGCACCATATTTTCTTTATCCATCCATCTGCTGATGGGCATGGAGCCACTTCCAAGATTTAGCTGTTAAGGATTACGCTGCTGTAAACATGGCTGCTCATGGGTCACTGTCGTATGAGCTCTCCATCTCTTTCAGGAAGACACCTAGAAAGGGAGTATCTGGGTGGAATGGAATTTCTAGTTTTAGTTTTTTGAGGACTCTGTATAGCGATTGTACCAGTTGACATTCCCACCAACAATGAGGGAGACTTCCTTTTACTCTGCAGCAGCTCCTGCATTTGCTATTAGTTGATTTCTTGACTTTGATTTGTGTATAGCTATGGTCTGGCAAAGGCTCTTGTGCCTGCAGGGGGCAGTGCCGAGGCGGTGGGGTCTCTAACTGCTGGGGGAGGAGGAGGTCATCCCCTGGGTTCCGCCCGGAACCGCTGGTGCTGGGATCTCTGAAGAGGCTGTGTCTTCCGGGAGTGAGCTGGTTGTCCCTAGGATGGGTTTGGGTGTGGCCAGGCCACTCACAGATGGCCCCTTCTTCATGGGCCTCACTCCAGGATGCAACAGCCTGCTGCTGGACCCCAGCTGTCAGCACCAGGAGCCAAGTAAAACTCTGTTCGCACACATTACCCAGCTTTGTGTATCTCACCGTAGCAACACAGAACGACTGAGAGGAGTGGTCCTCGTGGAGGAGCTAAATGAGGCTTATCAGCATATGTGGTGCCTCACATACTGCATGTTTCCACGCAGTATGGTGGTGAAAGCCCTTAAAATCCAACCTCTGGACACTGCAGTACGCAGGGCATTGTCATCAACCGCAGTCACTATGGACACAGAGCTCGTGTCTAACTTAGGGGTGGTGTAGTAGTGACCCTTGCTCCCTGGGCCTGGAAATGAAGCAAGAGTGCTTGATTTCACTGCTTATACTCAGAGACACCTGACCTTCCATCCCAGGAAATAAGGAGGATAAGAAGAAATAGGATGTACAAAGACCAGTCAGCAGCAAGGCAAAGTGTCTTTACTCACAGATGACATTATGATGTACATAAATATTTCTATTAATCTACAAAATCACTTACAAATATAATAGTTTTTTAAGCTTACAAGATACAGTATCATTTATGGAAATGAATTATATTTCCATATCTGGCAACCAACAACTGAAAAATAGAATGTGAAAATAGTATTACAGAAGCCTCAAAAATCATGAGATGTCTAGGAATAAATGAAATAAAAAGCATGTAAAACACTTACACTGAAAACTATAAAACATTGCCAGATGAAATAAAATATTTCCAGGATTATGACATGGGAGATAAAATAAAGATTACTGTCTCCCCAAATCCACTGGTAAATGCAATGTCATCCCAGTCAAAATGCCAAAAGGCTTTTGTTGAGACTAATACATTCAGAATAAAATATATTTTAAAATGCAAAAATTTAGAACAGCCAAAATAATTATTAAAAAACCAATGTTGGGCTGGCAATACTTGATTTAAATGGTTATTATAATATATAACTTATCTAGCTGTGGAGTTTTATGAACACAAGTCAATTCAAGTCCTGAAATACAGTACAGAAAAAAGCCTCACACAGGAAACAGATGGCTGATTTTTGACAAAGGTAATGATGAAATTCAACCTGGAAAGAGAGTCTTTCCAGTGAGCATTGCCAATACTGTCCAATATCTATATAAAATTGTGAAGGCTGACCACTCCCTTATTCTACAATTTTAGAAGAAAATTGCTTTGATATAACCTATAGGCTTAAATGAAACAGCAGAACAAAACATCTTTGTGAACTTGGGGTAGATGAATTTTGCATAAATTTTGGGTAAAAAATTACTAATCATAGAAAAGGAAAACATAAACATTAAAATGTACTTGTTGCCAAGATATCACAGTTATGAAAATGTAAAGGTGAGCTGCATACTTAGAGAAAATGGTTGAAATACTTCTGTTCTTCAAAGGACTTGTGTCCAGATATGGCCAATCTGCTTATAAATCAGTAACAGAAAGGAGAATGATTCTAGCTTCTGAAAATAGGTAAAAGGTTGAGAAGACCCCATGTGAGAGAAGAAGCCAAAAGGTCAGTAGCACAAAACAAAGGTGCTGGTATCAGTGGACATCGGGAAAGCAAAACACAGACCCCATGTGACAGAACAGCTGTCTCTTAGAAAGCAGAAATTAAAAACAAGCAAATGTCAGTGAGATCACAGAGAACTCCAATTCTTTTGTATTATGGGCAGAGGTAGAAGCAGAATGACCATTTGGAAAATTTGGGACCGTTCTTTATATAGTTAAACATCGACGCTATGATCAAAAGATTCCGAAGTCGTTCTTTACTTGGGCGGTGTAAGAGGATGCACCCCGCCTCCACCGACTTGCACCAGGAAGTCGCTCCGGCTTCATCCGGAAGGATCCATGCGCAGTATGGGCTGAAACGCACACAGGCCACCGCTGCTCAGCAGTGAAAGAAAGGAAAGGAGGGCTGCAAAAACCGGAGACAGAGGGTCTCAAGTGCTCTGCTGAACCTGCTAGAAACCAGAGAGAGGGGCTGGAGTGTCGCTCAGTGGTTAGACCGTGTGCTTCATGTGTCAGGCCCTGGGTTCACTCCCAGCACCAAGGAGGAGGGGGAGGAGGGGGAAGGAGGAAGAGATAGCCAGCATTACACACTTCATGACTCCATCCCACACGGAGGGGAGACAGGCCAAGCTGCTCTTTGGTGGTCGACCTCAGAGCAGGCATTGCCCTCCCTCCGCGACACTGGGGCTCCCGGCCCAGGACGAGACCGAGAGCCAGGCGGATGGCAACGTGGCGTCGTGTGGCAGGGCGCTCCAGGCGTGCAGCTGCTGGCACTCGCCGAGCCGTACGTCTGACATCTGCAAACTGTATTTCATGTAAACTACCCACATTTTTTAAAGGAAGGCAGTGAATTCTCCTTCTTTCCCTCTTCTCCACAGCATTCACAGGCTTCCTTGAAAAGCATCTTTTTCAGGTTCCTGAGAATGAGTTTTCTCAGTAAAAGTAACTGAAGCCTCAGAGCTGTAAAACTTGGCAGAACGGGGGTTGGTTCTGGAGAATAAAATCTCCGGTCTCTCACCGGCTTTACTCTGTGCCTTTTGTAATCTGATGTGTGGTTTCTACGATTGTCCCTGAACATTAAGGAAGAAACTAAGAAGCGCATGGACCACTGGCGCTCCGAGCTGGGGCGGCGTTTCGGGGCTACCCTCGTCCTTTGCTACTGTCGAGCTATAGCTGCTTGTATCCTCAGCAGCAGCACTGATCACAGTAATGATTTCTTTTTTTCGGGGGGGGGGGTACCAGGAATCTAACTCAGGACCTTGCGCTAGCCAGGCAGACGCTTACGCCGCTGAGTTCTATCCCCAGCCCAGGGTTTTCTTCTTGAATGTCCATCCTGAGCTGCTCAGCGCCTCCCTTGCGGGACTGGTTCCACTGGTGCCCCTGTGCTGTTCTCCAGTGGACACAGGTTTCGAAGTCCCCTGGTGCTGATGTCTCCAGAAGCACAGACGTTCAGAGTGGACGGCAGCGCCCGGAGAGAGCTCGCAGGTGACTCACCACGCTTCAGAAGGAGAGTCTAAAGGTCGACCTTAAAAAGACAGCTTGTCTCTCTTGTTTTAATTGAACCTAACTTACAGAGACAAGACCCTTTTTCAGAGCAGCTCGGTGGGTTTGAACAACTGCCCCTGCCGTGCTTTCACTGCTGTCACTGGCACTGTCCGGTCGGGCCAGCCTGGCCTCATGGCCTGGTTCTCATCGCTGCCCCTCTGGGCCCCTGGCACTGCGCAGGTGGTTTTGTTCCTTCAGGGCCCAGAATTTTAGAGGACATGGACATGAAATCATCTGGCCTGGTGTCTGAGTCCACTTCCTCAGCCTGTGAGGACAGTGTTAGGAAGGACCTGCGAATGAAGCGAGCCCCAGGAGAGGGGCGATGTGGCCGCGGTGAGACCTCCCTCCACGAGGAGCACAGCCGGCGGCACGGCCTCTGCAAGAACCAGAGATAAGACTGAGACACATGCTAGGTGAGTAAGTTGGAAAGGGTGAGCCAGTTTAAACTGGAGCTGAATCACAGGAGGGAGAGGTTGCTCGTGCTGCACAAAGGAAACGCAGGAAGCAGCAGCTGCGTCTCTAACCCGGAAGGCGGTGTGAGACAGGGCTGTGGGACTCCCGGAGGCCCTGGTGCAGTAAGTGGAAATACGAGGAGAGGTTGGTTGGGGCTGACAGACGGCTCTTCGTAACTCGAGTGGAAATCGTGGTGATCCAGGGCTGGGTTGGAGGCGGCAGACGACAGGAGGGCAGCTGCAGCATACATTTGAAGCTGTGAAAGTAGCGGATTTCGATGGCGTTACCAACTTAGGCAAGCTTCAACTGGCTCATTTGAAGCAGTTTATATCAGAAAGAAGAAAAATGTGGTGCGTTGCTTCCTTGAGGGGTAAAGTGATGAGTTCAGCTTAATTCCAGGGCAAATCCAGGAAATCAGTGGTGGTTTAGGGAGGAGGGAGGAGGAGCGACTTCGATTCCTGGCTTTCTGCGCAGGAGCTCCCAGAAGAGCTCCCTGCCAATGAGTGAGAGGTGACGGCCTCACTGTCGAGGGGCTCAGGCTCCAGGGCTCACCAAGCAGACACGGAGCACGACAGCTCAGAAGCGCCTCACCAGAAGAGCGCAGGACCAGGCACAGCGTGTGGCTGCGTCCATCAGAGCGGGTACCTGACAGGAAAGGGCAGCGAGCGAACCGCACCCAGCTCTCCCCAGAGCGCACGAGGGAGGCGTGTGGCTTCTGCCCTGTTCTCCATCATACGACCCAGTTTTTCTGTCCACGGCATTATTTCCTCTTCTCATATTTGGATTTTCAAAAACTGTCGCTTTACCAGCCCTTGTTCCCTCCTCAAACAGAGGCAGAGAATAAGCAGTGTCCACGCACTGTCTCTGACGGTGCCAATTCAAGGACAAAGGAAATAAAGTTTGGTTTTATTTCCTTGAAAGTGGTGTCGTGTTATTAGAGCAAGTATATTTGCTTAACCAAGAAAGCTAAATTAGAATGAGAATAAGCTGAAATGTACACACACGTGTGCTGTGCACCTCTAATCCAAAACTCTGAAGTCCAGAACGCTTTCACATCCAACACCTTTTGAGTGGGTCATGACATGATGCCACGGGCAGGAACATCCGTGACTCCTGGCGGGTGGGAGGTCACAGCCAGCACACAGGTGCCCTGACTTACTGTGTAAGCTGCTTTTGGGTTGTGTGAAGCAGGCATATGTGAAACACAAGTATATTTTTGTATTTAGATTTGTACTTTATACCAGAGATACCACATCAGTGTCTGAAGATATTCTCAAATCAGAAAGCACACAGTCTGAGAGCTGAAACACTTCTGACCAAAAGCATCTCTCCCTTAAATGTACACTCATGCATATTCATAATGAGCACATAGTGAATATGCATGAGCACTACTCCTTCATTGGGAGGGACACACTAGGGTCCTCCCTCAGGGGTTACGGTGTTTTATTATTCCTGGTCTTCCTAGCACTTCTGGACACAGCATTCTGTAATTCCATATAGCAAGAAAAATGAAAATTGGAACTAACTGAAATTTGGTAAAATGTGAAAAATTGAGAGCATAGAACCCCCAGGTACAGGAGAAGAATGCCCAGGAAGTGACGGCCTTGCTCTGTGTGTCCCGGGGTGCAGAGCAGGGTGCCTGTGCCTGCAGCCTGTCTGCTCTGGCACTGCTCAGAGCCGCGTGCCAGAGGACGACAGCAGAGCCCGGTGTCTGCATTTCTAGCCGGTTCCAGTGGAGGCCGGTGGGGACCGGGAGAGACTCCCACGAGTCAGCCTGCTTCCCTCTCCCCATCAGCCACTTCCGCCGGTGACCTGTCAGTGAGCAGTCACGTGACACCACTAAGCCTCAGTTTCCTTGCTGGTAAGTGGGGAAAACACTAGGATCTGATGAGATCGGGCACGTTCAGGGTGGTATGGCCGTAGATAACGCGGATCTGAGCCGCGAAGGTCGACTGGGGCCAAGTGTGCTGACAGAAGGCAGCAAGGGAGACCTGCGCCCAAAGGCGGTTCCTCCCGGCCCCTGTCCAGCCCCAAGGAGCAGCGGCTTTGCCCACTTGGGGACTCACAGGAAACTTGCCAGCCGCTGGCTCATGCCAGAGGAAGATGTCATTAGCTGTCATATTGCTTCCACAGATGAATGTTGAATGTCATCACAACCAGCTCCCTTTCCATTTAATTCTGTTTCTTCAAAACAGCCCAGCCTGGAAGAGCCACTGCTCACTTACACTGTAACAGAAAGTGCTCCCCAGCCAGTACACTTCAGTCTGCTAGCTGCCCAGGTGATAGTTTCTGTTACAGCTCCTCTTCCTTTTGTTTCTTAGGACAGCTGGTCACTGTGATGCTTATTGTAAGAACCAATCCCCAACTGACAAGCCATGCTGCCTCTGTACTTCCTGCTTATCCCATATAAGCCCTAGACCACCAGAGATCAGGGCCTGATATTTTGGAAATGATCCTGATCTGTGCCTGTTGACATAAATAAATCTGCCTCCAAATCCTAGATGTTCTTTCAATGTTTCTGCTTGCCATAGCAACGCATTTACTAGAAGTAGTTTTTGGAAAGGCTATGATAGGCTTGCCTGGTAGTGATAATAGCAAAATAACAATAAATAGTGGGGCACGGGAACTGCATTACTGTCCTTCTCACCATTTTGAACTAGGAGATAAAACACCTCTTCCAAAGAAAGCCTCTTGGCTCCAAACATTTTTGTCATCCCCTTTTGGGTCCCCAGGACCCCTTCTCAGTCCATCCACGCGAAGCTCTTTGTAACCATCCCCTGAGCTTGATGTCCTTTGAAGTGTCACCAGGAATGACAGGTCTTGCTTTTCTGAAAGGGGGGATATTATTGTATAAGTAATTAAAAGTTACATAGAAGTAAGTTAGTTGATAAGATCACATAGGATATATGTGTGGGGCGACATGTCAAAGTGAGGCAACACTTGAACTATAAATCTTAAAAGCTGGTGTAGGGAACTCATGCCGTGAGTGGTGTCTCAAAGGAGCCACTCAAAGGATGACCCGAGGCTCAGGACAGAGCCAGGCTACGCAGGCACCTGCCACCTTCCCTTGGCAAGCAGCTGTTGGGACCTGGTGCTCCTCTGTGCTCTCCAGAGAAACAGGATCAGAGAGAGACACACTCTTACAGCAATCTCCAAGGTAATGTCCGTCCAGCTCCAGCTCTCTGGGCTCCATGGTCTGGCTGGGCTGGCACACGAAGCTGACATCACAGATGCAGAGGCGTAAGAGGTGCATGACAGACAAAGTACATCTTGTTGGTCCGACCTTCAGGGTCGGGCTGTGCCCCATCCTGGCACCCAGGGATGATCTGGAGCCTGCAAGAGTCCAGAGAGGCCGTGCGCTTCCCACCAGAAGAGGACTTGGAGGACTCCTCAGGGCCTTGCAGCAGGGCTGGTCCTGCTGTTGTCACCCTTAGTGCTGCAGGGCTGCCTGAGGGCGACTTCACAAGGCTCTCCCTGCTCACTGCAGGGCGCTGTGTGAGCCGGTGCGGGAGAGACCAGGCTGCTGCCCTTCTTCCCTGGCTCCTGGAGACACACAGCCCAGATCACTCAGTCGCAGACCCAGGCTCAGCATTCTAATATGGGGATTTGCCAGGCTGTCAGATGAAGTCTTTTTAATAAGCAAAAGATCTTTGTAACAGATTTAAGACTGTCAAAAGCCCCAAGTATCCATCAAATTGAAAGATGTGTCATTTTCCAATACTTTTAAAAATTTCGTAGAAATAAATCTCAGGTCTGGGACTTCAACATACAGCCTATGTGTCTATAAAACCATTTTTAATTCTTATTATTACAGTATTTTAGGCAAATAGATATACTCTTGTTTCTTTAAGAATTTGACACCAAGCCCTCCATCTCATAATATTTCCAAACAGTATGTGTTTATTAAATCATTGCCTGTTTATTTTTATTTATTTATTTATTTATTTATTCATGTCTTTTTGAGACAGGGTCTCGCTATGCAGTTCAGGCTGACCTTGAGCTCACTTTGTAGCCCAGGCTGGCCTCGAACTCTCAGCAATCCTCCTGCCTCAGCCTCTCGAGTCTGGGATTACAGGCGTGCACCACCATGCCTGGCTATCATTGCCTGTGTAATTGGTGAGTATATTTCTGTATTCTTGCATTGCAAGTAAAAGAGTATATGCACACCACCACTGACCTGAGCAACTGGTTATCTCAGTGAAATAGTATTCATGGTAAAAATGACTCCATTTCACTGCCTGCCCTGAGGTCCGGATGACAGAACCCTCTCACTCCAGGTACACCACTGTCTTCATTACCAAGAAGAGTGTTACTTTGTGTCCTTCATTGATGGAGAAAGGACACAAGGTTGCTTTTTGTTTAATGAAACAAAAGGCAACCTCCTATCCCAGAAGGCAAACATTATGTATTGCAAACTTGTACAAAGGAGAGGAGGAAATCCACAGACAGGTGGAAGAGGGCAGAAGGGGAGGGAAAGGCGGAGTGACAAACAGAACCACAGCCATCTTCCCTACACAAACACAAACACAGCCATCTTTCCAAAACTGTAAAACAAGTTTGTAAAACAAGGTGCCACTGTGTGCTGGATTTGCGGGTTAACACGGAAGGCAGGCCAGTTGCCTGCCTGAAATTTGGTTTGAATTTCTGTCCAGTAGTTTGAAAATGCTTGCTGCCCCTCTATGAGCCAATGTACTGACAGGTGCTGAGACAACAGCAAAAAGCACACCCCAGCTGAAGTGTAGCGGTAGCTGGATAATGAAATGGGCAATGGTGCACTTATGTAAGGGGCTGGGGGCTGCCTGTGATAGAGTGCTTGCCTGGGTTCTGCCCCGAGTGCTGGAGACAGAGAGAGAGAGAGAGAGAGAGAGAGAGAGAGAGAGAGAGAGAGAGAGGAAGAAGGAGAATGAAAGGAAAGAAGGAAGGAAGAAAGGAAAGGGCATCTTATAGCCTTTAAAATAGCTTTGAAGGAAGAGTAAATGACAGAAAGTGCTCCTGATATAATATTAAATGAAACAAAACTATATTCTCAACACTGTGGACCTAATGGTCTCAATTATAGAAAATACATCTCTATAGAACAAAGGTCAATATGTGAAAAAATACAATAAATCAAAAACTTCTGGACTGTGAATGAGTGGCTCTGATTTTTCTCTATCATTATTTCTAAAAACTATGGATTTTACTATCACTTTTCAAATGAGGAAAACATCATTTGAAAAAATAATTCCATTGTTCTACAATAAAAGATAGATTCCACAGATTAAATAATTATTAAATAATGTAAAATCTGAGTTTTGTCCAGAGAAATTCCAACAGCAGATTCACTAAATGGGGTGTCTCAAAATCTACCATGGTAAGGCACTGAACAGAATACGCTTTATGTGTGTACGTGCCTATGTGTGTGTGCATGTATGTGTGTGTGCATGTATGTGTGTGCACACATGTGCGCATGGTTCAGAGGGCGGGCTGGGATGATGGTGGAGCAAAGGTGTGGCCAGCGCACGCAGGCGCTGAGGTCAGCCGGCCATGGCACTGACGCTGGCTCTGTGTCCCGGGAGTTCTCGTCGGGCCCCTTGGGTCCTGGCAGGAACCAAGACGCTGCAGAGAGTGTGCAGGTCTCTGTGGATGCCGGCGTCAGCCAGCTCTGCCCACGAGTCACTATTCTCATCCAGAGAGGCCAGAAGCCTCAGCCACAGTGAGCGTCACTGAGCAGCGTGCAGCACGGCCCGTTCCCGCAAGTGCAGAAACACACCGAGACCTCACGGCTGGCCTGCGACCTCGCACCCGCACAGGAGTCACGGCAGAGGGACTGCGAGGTGAACACGGGGAAAAAGACGGCTTTTAGAAGAAACCATGAGCGAACATCTCTGGGGCGTGGGAAATGAGAAACTACTGACTTAGCTAGACAAAGGGGTGTGTGTGTGCGTGTGTGTGTGTGTGTGTGTGTGTGCACGCGTGCGTGTGAGGTGGTGTGAACCTTCAATGTTCTTCTAAGCTCACGTGGGGCAGACTCAGTCCCTGGTGCTGGCTCTGAGACAGGCAGCTCCGCGCTTGTCGGTGGACTGGAAATTTGATGACACAGTTGAGAGGCAATGGAAACAGGAAGTAGGCCCTCGTTGGAGGGAGGAGATTGTGCAGATGTCCCTGGGGTTTGGATTTGGTGGACCTGCCCCTGCCTCGATGTCCCTCACCCACTTCCTCTCCTTCTCTTCCTGTCTATCGATGTCGCTCTCTATGTCTGTCTGTCTCTCTCTCTCTCTCTCTCTCTCTCTCTCTCTCTCCCTATCTCTATCTCTGTTTCTGTCTCTGCCTCTATCTGTCTCTCTCTCCCTCTATCATGTCTATCTCTATCTCTGCTATCTCCATCTCTATCACCTCTAGCATCTCTATCTCCCTTTTGTCTCTTTCTCTCTCTCTTTCCCGGCTACCACAGGGTACGAAGCTTCCTGCCTCTGCGCCAGCCAACCATGGACTAAGACCTCGGAAACTGTGAGCTAGATAAATCTATCCTCCTTGAAGTTGTTTGGCTTAAGTGGTTTGTCACAGATAGAAAGCTAACTAAAACAGTAATAAATTAGAATATATTAAGATAAATGACAAGGTCTCACCAAAGGCATCATAGGGAGGAGGAGAAGACCAGCCCCATGTTTGGCAGAGGACTCTCACCTGGAGTATGCAAGGATCTCCTAGAAATAAATCCATGAAAAATGGAAACTGAAATGAAGGTATTAGAGTAGCTACTGAATTTATGCAAAGATGCTAATTTCATATGTCATCAGTGAAACTGGGACTCTAATGTGCTATCACCAAAATGGAAAAGATGGGGCTAGGGATTTAGCTCAGTGAGTGGCACAGCACCTGCCTGGCAAGTGCAAGGTTGTGAGTTCGATTCCTGGTACTGGAAGAAAAAAAAAATGGAAAAGATGCAAAAATATTTAACATTATTGAGGGTGTGTTGGTCATCTTGCCCTCACTGTGACAAATACCCAAGGAAATCAACTTGGGAGGAGGCAAGATTTACTCTGCTCACTGTTTCTGGATATCTCAGCCCATGGCCCGTTGGCCCCTTGGCCCCTTGGCCTTTGGTAAACAGAAAGAGGAGGGGGCTGGGTCCCCACGTCACCTCCAAGGGCATGGCCCGGCAACCTCACTCCCTCTCCCTGGGTGCTGCCTCCGCAGGCCTGGTGACCAATCTCTTAGCACATGAGCCTTGGGGAGCGGGCAGGTACAAGCCACAGCAGGGCCCACCTGGAGCTGTCTGCCCCGTGCAGCACTGCACACACCGCGTGCATTTGGGATCTGTGCGCCAGCGCCCACTGAGCTGAGCAGGTGCCAGGCTGTCCTCACGTTTTCATCAAAAGACGTGCATGGGGATGCTCACAGGGTAAGCGCTGGTGAGAACCAGAAACCAAACAAAGGAAAATAACCCAGGGGTCCTCAGTGTGTGCTGGGTTAGGATCTGGGATCACGGTACGTTCACACAGTGCGAGGCTGTAAGACACGGAGAATAGAAAAGACAGGGATACAATCCACAGACAGAGCAGCAGGAGGGGAAGTGAGGCCCGGCCAACCACACTCACTCAGGGGAATCACAGACATAGGTCCACAGACCTGAAGTATTTGACTCAGAAGGTGGGTGGCTCCTTCTGTGGAGTGGCGACCCTCAGGGCCCGGCCGGCTTCTGCGGAGGCTGCTCATCTCAAATTTCTTTCTTTTAACATTGGGTTTCTTGCACAAAGTGCTGTTTACCTGGAAGGTTGCATTTGTGAAAGTCTATTTATAACAGCGTAATTTTTCTACATGCAATACACTTCAATTGCAGGTTAAAAATGCAGTGGCCCCAAAATGATTAGAATTTGATTTCTGAAAACTCATTTAGAACAAGGTGTGACTGTAATCTAGGTGGATTAGTTCAAGAGAGAAGGAGGGAAAGCCAAGGAGCAGAGAAGGTCAACTTAAGATTCAAGTCTGTCCCCGGGCCTCTCCTCAGCGACGGGCCCCTGGCGTGCCTTACAAGGTCATCAAGGACACTCTTCAGAGGAGCCGTGTTGCAGAGGACGCTGGAAGCCTGGACAGCTGGCAGCTTGCATTTCTCGGCAGGCTGAAGGCCCCTCTATAAAGAGGACAGGAAACCAAGAGTCAAGAAATAAAGCAAGGAATCTGGCGAATAAGAGAATTAAGAATGTTATTGTTGAAACTATCAGTTGACCTAAATATCACACTGAATACCTCACAGCAGGTGGGCTCTCCCTTTTTTCCAGCAGGTAAGTTTGAGTTGGGGTATTGTGTTCAAGGGTGAACTGTGTGCTTCTTCACACGTGCGTGCACTTTAATTTCCCGGCGGCAGAGTTCTCTCGGGTCAGAAATTGGGGGAGGATGCTGGAAAACGCCCCTTGGGCCTCATGTTTGCAAAGCACATGCCCTCCCCGAATTCCACCCCAGGAGACATTTATTCTGGGGGTATTGAGCTTGTTAACTGCTGACGGTGCCCAGCTGCTCCTGTTTTGTTAACCTGGTAACCTACCCACAGTCATAGGGGAGGAACCCTTCCAGGAATGCAGTACTTGGCCAGTCCTTAAAAATCAGTTTCATTTTTCTCTAGGAGGCGGGCCTCAGTCTCCTTATATCCCTTAGGACCAAAGAACACTTTGCTGTGTACAAAGTGCTCCTGGCACTCCAGGGCTCGGCAAGGGCAGGCCACTTGCTGAAATCACACGGGAGCACCTAGCACCCAGCCCCAACCTGGGACTGGATCTCAGGCGCTTTTGCTTCCAAAGTAACGGTTGCATCTTGGCACCAGGTACAGCTTTGGTAAACAAGGCACTGCCAGTTTAGTCCTAGCTCTCTCGCTGTTGCTGCCCTTCTGTTGCTGCCATTGCAATCAGTACTGTGTGATGTTTGTGGGAAAGCAAGCTTCCAGGCTGTCCTCCTCACTGGCACAGAAATCTCTACCATAACAGGCACCGAGCCCTTCCCTTTGCACCCTGGCAGTTCACCGTGAGCACCAGCCTCTCTCCTCTGCCTGCCTGGAGCCGTGGAGGATCCACCCTGCAGCTCAGCCCCAGGCTGCTGAAGCCTCCACAGGCCCTCTCTTCCTCATCAGAGTCTGCCCAGGAGAAGGTGCCCTGCATGGGCCTGCCTGCCTCCTTCCCTACCTTGTGACCCCTCCTGAAGCCCCAGAGTCCAAGCTCTCCCTGCCCTCCAGGCCACCCACCTGATTCTCAGAAAGTTTAAGAAATAATCCCTCCTGCTGCATCCACCAAAGATGTCCCTACATGTTATAGGACCGGTCTGCACCTGCAGCACATGGAACCTTCAGGTTGCTCTGCATGAAAGCTTGGTGTGGACGAGGGGAACAGACTGTGTCCCGGTGCAGATACAGAAGGGTGGGAGCATTTTGCTGACCCAAGTTCTCGGACTGCCCTGGTGTGGAGAAAGGCATTTACCAATGGCTTTACTGGAAACACTCGAGGCTACTGAGCAGATGCATTGCTGAGAGAATGATTGCATCTTCACTTCATGAAGAAGCCAGTTACACAATCGCATTTCTCACCATGGTCCTTTTTCACAGTAAGCAATGTTCCTAAAATTCCCATCCAGGACCCCGGCCACGATGGGTTTGTACTGCACAGAAGTGAGCAGGCTGTGAGAAGAATGAGCTCCTGTGATACGGAAGGATGCAGGGCAGAGCGCAAATTGATTAAGAAAAAGAGAGCAAGTAGCCGAAAACGACCACAGGCTTGGTAACTCCTGAGACGAGATCTTCAAATCTTCTCCTCTCAAGAAAGGCAGCACTCATTTTTGGTGTTTTCTGTACTTTTTCCTTTTTGTGTGTCTTCACCACTTTTCTTATAGTCCACATTATCTTCAGACTCGAAGGCAGCACCTCACAGTCCACAGTGACCCCTCCCCGGCCTCACTCAACGCGGACCCACAGGTCATCTCCGTGGTCACAACTGATCGCCCGCTCTAGGCCCTGGGTCCTCTCAAAACCCTGTCTGCCCCACCACGCAATGTCTAAAGCTTCAGAGAAGGGCTTTCGTTTGAAGGAGTGCAGAAGTCGTAGGAAGGTGGAGGATGAAGGAGAAGAAGAAGCCCGAGACCGAGGCCATCCCAGGAGTGGTGTGCTGGGGTTTTTATTTCTTCATCTTGATTCTATGTTCAGACACCAAATGCAAGACTTAAGTATGTGCCTCTTAAAAAATTTATTCAGCACAGTGATTCCACTGGCAGGTTGTCTATTTTATTCATTTTGTCCTCTAACAGAAAAGTACAAAAAACCTGGCTTTCTCAACTGGAAAACCAGAGAGTTCAAAGGGCTGTGATGCATTTTCTAAATTGTGTGCTAAGAATCAAAAGTGTTCTCATGACCTTGTGGTGCAAGATGAGCTCCCAGCTCTCGGCTGGTACAAAAAGCTAGTGATCCCCAGCACCCCTTTCCTCCAACACACATTATTTAAATGTTGAGTTTAACAGTCTGCATGCAGGGAGGACATTTTGTAACGCTTAGTGAATTAAAAGATTTGAATGGAAGAGCGCTCAGCCCGCATAAAGGAGAACTGATTTCAGAACAAGTCCTCCGCATCTTCGATTCATAGCTTGGCAAAGGCCCCACCCATGGAGAACTCACAATGCCCATGGGAAGTCGCTGAGTGTCGGGTCAGGAAGGGCGGCACAGAAGCACTTTTCTGTGTGGCATTTCCCCCGGCATGTGCTGCGGATGGGAGGACCCTGAGGGTGGAGGTGATGGAGAAGTGCTAAGTAGTCAGGATACGATGACTTCTGGGCACTGATTACCTTTGATTTTAATAAACTATATTTCATAATACAGTCATATCGTTTATTTTTAAGTTCACTTTTAAGTTGATACATAAAAGATGAAAATTGTCATTACAGTTTAACTGCACACAATGCTTTGAAATAGGTTTGGTGAAATAGGTTTGGATGAAATAGGTTTTCCCAAACACTTGGGCACATGATGTTTAAGGACTTTTACTAGAAATAACAGAAATTGTAAGCTGTTCAATCTCCACCTTGCATTACAATGGACAAGTCCTTGGTTAAAGTTATACTTCCTGGCATTTACTATCGATAAAATAGTGCTGATATCAAGGTGCACACAGCTTTGCTTGGCTAGTTCTGATGCCACAGGATGCCACTCACATTACTACACCGCATTACTGAGAGTTTCCGTCTTTGGCATATGAGCGGCGCTGCTCAGTTTGTTTTCTTGCGCTTACATTGTGCCTGGGAAAATAAACCCCTTGAGAGAAAACCATCCAGACTGATGTCAGAAGGACTGTACGTGCAAGCAAGATGGTGTTTTGAAAGGGAACTTGAAACTCCCTGAAAGCACTTCAGGTTTTTATCTGCTTGAAGCAAATTGATGCTCTAATGTGGTTTTGTAGAAAGTACTGATGCTTTTATGTATTTCAGAACTGTGGAAATTGCTGTAAATAGGTAACTCTCTGGGTTTGCGTCAGCTTGTACACACTGCTGAAAGTCTCTTGTGTTTCCATTCGTGTGTAATGTTAATAGGCAGCTTTTGTTTTGCATTTTTTCTGAAAATGAAAAATGTGAAAGGTAGACACGTTCACAGGGAACTTGGATCCACGCACCTGTGGGTGCTGGGTGTTTCGTGTTTCAAAAAGTCAAAGCACCTATTTCAAGCATTTTCAATCTTTTATGGTGAAAACATTCAAATTCCTTCTCAGAGTGTTTTTGGAAATACACCGAGCAGCTGCCGCTGAGGCTCTGCCCAGAGCGCTGAGCCCGTCTCTGTGACTCAACACCGTGGTCGCCCTGGCCCTGTCCACCCGTCCTCCAGGCTCTGTCACCACATCCACACTGGGCTCCCTCGAGACCCTGTTTTTATTTCACTCACTCGAGAGAACCCATGGGCCTTGCCCTTCTGTGTCCATCTTGCTCCACTGAGCTTTGTGTCCTCTGGACCCTCCCTGTCACGGCGGGGACGGGACTCCATGGTGTGTGCACCACGTCTCCTTTGTCAGTTCCTGTCAGGTCTCCGCCCTTGGTGAGTGTGGCTAGTGCTGCAAAGAGCACGGGCATGGAGGCTGGCATTTCTCCCACCTTCCACATCTGCGGGTTCCACAACCGTGGATTCAAACAGAATACTTGGGAAAATGATATGTGGTTGCCTTAAATATTTGTCCATCCCTGTGCTGTCCATTATGATAGTTCCTAGCCATATGTGGCACTTTTGGTTAAAATAAACTAAAACTTCCCTTCCTCATCCGCCCTTGCTAGCTCTGAAGAGCTCCAGGCCGCACAGGTGCCTGGATGCTGTAGCAGGTGAGGCAGATGCAGAATGTCTGCGTCACTGCAGGAGCGGTGAGGCAAGGGACTCCACACCACTGAGAGGTAGCTGAATCCTTAGCACATGGGGCCTGATGGAAAGAAGTTAGGTTATTAGGGGACATGTCTTTGAAGGGCACACTGGGACCCCAGTCTCTCTCTCTGTCTCTGTCTCTGTCTCTCTCTCTCTCTCTCTCTCTCTCTCTCTCTCTCTCACTGCTTCTCAGCTGCTGTGAGACGAGCAGACTTCTTCACCCTGATTGTTATGGCCCAAGCCATGCTCTCCCGGAGCTTCTTAGCTCTGGCTGCTCATGAGCATCAACTCACAGCATCTGAGCATCCCCTGTCCCCACCTTGACATTTTACCAGGATGTTGGGTGGACCCAGGCATCAGCCTTGTTTCCAAAACTGCAGATGATTACAGTGCACTGCCAACGGACAGGGCTGCATACGCTGTCAGTGAGAGAGTCCTGGACATAGTGATAGAAGAACAAATAAGGGGTGTACGGTTTCCAGCCTGTCCTGTCGAGCTCGGAAATCAGCACTCCTATCCTCACCACAAAAAAAGTGCTGAGCAAACTGCAAAGAATGCTTAGATCCAACAGAGAGCTGAGGGCACAGGGAAAACTGATGCTGGACAACTTCCAGGAGCAGAGGCAGCTGCTGGAGCCACGCTGGGAGGGACCCCGAGGGGGTGAGTCTCAGTGGCCAGGCGCCGAGTGTGGGCTGCTGTGAGTCCAGGCACAGCACCCTGGGCCACTGGGCTCTGAACTGCTGGGGATTTCTCCTCTGGGACACCGCACGGGTTCTTGGGGTAAAGGTCTGAAGGCCTGTTTGAGAACAGCTCTCTGCTGCTCTGGGCGGTGGGAGGAGAGGAACCAGTCTGAAATGCACTCAGTTCTAAGAGACACCTGGCCCGGAGGGAAGCTTGACATAGGCTGATGCGCTTGTGTCTTTACATGGTGTCAGAGTCCACTGAAAGTCACGGACTCACAAGCGAGTCAGTCTCAGCCACCTGACACACCGAGAGCTCTGGCTTCACTTGGTAGTGACAGCCGCAGCAACTGCAAGCTCTATACTCCACTGCAGTCTTAATTCCCAGCACCCCCAGCACCCAAGTCACATTCGATACCGCGATCTGTGGTTTACCGAAAGGCTGACCAAGAGCCAAGGAAGCCGCAGGTAACAGGGGTAACGTCAGGTAGCGTAGCCGGCCAGTGGGGAGCCATCATCGTGGAAGGGGGCGGGTCTGGAGGTGCATCACCAAGACCTAGGTGCCTATACCTCATGTCCCAGGGCACTGTGATGCTGGGTGAGCCGTGCCTGCAGCCACTGGCATCTTTCCTTTTATGTGTAATGGATTCCAGGGGCTGTGGCACTCATTCGTCTAGTTGGTGGTTGGTGTCTCTGATGTGCTCCGAGTCCATTTGTCTGTCTATGTGCCTGGACTTAATTTCTTAAGTTCAAAGACGGTAAGTCACTTATCAGTCTGTGCCTCACGCTCGTGGTAGACAGGCAGTGCTGTCACAAGCACAAAATGCCGAGTCACTGAGCTAGCACTGCACTCAGAATGAACTCACTCAGGACTGCACCAGAGACTGGTGGACCCAGTCACTTAGCTCTGGGCAGTGAGGAGGCTGGGGGAAGAGGGGGTGCTGTGGACAGGGGAGGTTTTGGGGCCTAGAAGGATGTGGTGCCCGTAACTGCATGAATCCAAGGCCACCCACGGAAACTACGGCTGCCCCCGAGCAGATGTGGCTTGGTGGGAAAGGGGACGCACCAGTCTTCAGTGTGATCGATTGAGAAGTGAAGCTCAGTGAATGGCAGTGACCGCGCCAACTCTGAAAGTGGCAATAACGCTTTAAGTGGGATGTGCAGTTAGGGACTTTGGAGGAAGTGGAGTTTTTTTTTTTTTTTTGGTTTTTCTCTGGTACTAGGAACCGAACTCACGACCTTGCGCTTGCCAAGCAGGCGCTTTTGCTGCTGAGCTAAATCCCCAGCCCCCGGAAGTGGAGTTTAAACTTGATCCCAGATCTACTTCACCCTCCCTTCCTGTCCTTTTTTCTAGGAGAGAAAACAATGATTTAAGGATGGTAATTTCCTCAAAGATGTCTGGTCAAGCTGGTCAGCCCCCTGCGCCCCTGTCTAGGGCTCTCCGCCGACAGTAGGGGGCAGAGCTGGGAGTACTGGGGAAACAGGGTGGGGGACGCAAGGGAGGTCCTGGGACGGGACTGTGGTTCTGCATGCAGGGAGGCAGGGTGGGGGCCCATGTGGGATGCGGAGCTCAGATTTGTCCTGGGAACATGGGAAAGCACCGGGGAAATTCTTTTCTGGGAAATTACATCCAAAAAGCAACCCACACAATCAGCAGAGTCCTTTAGGGTGCTTGATGTGAATCAGGAGCCATCCTGAGGTGGATTGGTTCATGGGCTCAGAGCAGGGAGCAGCATCCCCAAGGAGAGCCAGCCAGGGACTCTGCTATGGACATACTCTGTTCCCTCCCAGAAACAAACAACAGGCAGCCTCTGTGGCTGGACTCGGGGTCGCTTCACAGGGCCGGGAGGCAGACTCGCTGTGCTCTGCTTCTGTTGTTTATTCATTTATATCAATGCCCTTTGTCTCAAGAATCTCAGCTATACTCCCTCCACTTCCCTCTCATTCATGAACTGTAAACGCTCACCAAGTACATGAACGAATAAATGAGTGGATGGGTGAATGAAAATGTGAGCGAGTCCTTGATGCTCATCTATGTATTATCCCTGAAGACAAAAAATAAATCTCTCACCTGAGCAACCCAAAGTACACACTAAGAGAAAAATAAAGGAAGGATAGAGGGAGACAGGAGGCGGGTCTCCTGCAGATGGGAGGAGCCCAGGGGCCCAAGGCGAGGGGTGTGGGGCAGCGGCAGAGGAAATAGGCAGAGTGAAGACGTGCCTGGTACAGGGGTGCAGGGTCCTGACAGCCTCAGTGTGTGTGGCCTTCATGCCACAAGCGTGACCTGAGATTAACACCATGAGCAGGAACGCAAAGGGGGCCAGGGGACAGGAGCGGGGAGGAGGGGAGGGACGGGAAGAGGACTAGAAACCTGAGCTGTGTTACGCATGCCCGCTCCCCAAGATGATTGTAAAACGAACGTGCTGATGACTAAGACAAAGCAAAACAAGATGAAGTAAACTAAAGTAGCTCCAAGTTTGTTTACCAACGTCAGAGCGTGGCACGGGGACGCAGGCTGCACCCGCTTTGCTCAGTGCTGTGTTCCTGTGCCCTTGTTGAGGCTCAGCACGTGGCAGAAGCCCAGTGAATGTTCGAAGGGACCACAGGGTGCTCAGGGGGCCCTTCATTAAGCAGAGTTCTTCCAAAGTGCACGCAGCCTACCTCCACTTTGTCTTGCCCACAAGGGACTGTTGGTTGAGGTTAAGGCGCCTTCTTCCGGGAAAGCCACTGATGGGTGAACTCATCAGAAGACAGTCAGAGCTTGGGCAGGTTTCGTCCCTGTGTGGCTGATGCAGGAATCTTGGAGGGGAGGCCCAGCCTGACCCGGCCAAGAAGGATGCAGCACGCTGGGCGGGCTCTGTAAAGGAAAACCTGCCACACGCCCGGCTGACCTGCCTGGCCACGGCTGTGCACCAGGTAGCTTCCTTCTGGAAGAGTGATTGAAATAACTGGCATTCTGATTATTCCAGGCCAAGGTGTCCTTAGCCATAACGGAGAAGAACAGGGAAAGAAGAGGGCCCAGCAAACTCACCGGGGTGCACACACTTACACCCCAGGGAGCAGTTTTCGAGGCTGGACAGTCAGGTAGAGGCCCTTAGGGGAAGGGCTGCCTCTTGTCCTAGCTGGGGCTCTGAGGGTGAGGGCTGGGCATGTTTTCCAGGGCCCCAGGACACTATTTTATGATAATGACCTAGCCATAATCTGGGTCAAATTCCAAGGAGAGTTCTTTCCTTTTTGTGATGATAAGAATTGTTAATATTTTCTCAGCACATGATTATCAAAGTCTTGTATTTGCTTTCAAAGAGCTCTGCAACTGAAGGGATTATGTAGGGTTTGAAATGAAAAGATTTACACACATTTGAAGTATCATGCAAATTAAACGTGCTGAGATTCAAATTCGGCACCTTTCTCGGTGCCCAAGGGCGTTCGTGGCTGGTGAAGAGGTGGCCATTGTGTCTGAAGGGTCTTGGCGTAGGTGAGGAGAGAGCAGCAGGCTGGCGGGCCTGGCAGGCAGGAGGTGCCCGCTGGACACAGTGGACCCAGACCCAAGGCCGTAGGACAGGAGAGCCCTGGCTTCTCATCCCAGCCCTGCTTCTCAGGAGCAGACTGGGGCAAGCTGCTCAGTGTGTCCACGGCCACTCCCTCCGCACATGCCGCTCGAAGCAGAGATCAGCAGACGCAGTCCTGGAGTGATGGTGGGGGAGTACTTAACTGCTGCTGTGGCCACCACTGTCGTCATCCCACCGTTCACAAAGGGAGCGCTTCGTAAGGAAAACACACCTTTTGTGGCCAGAACCTTGCGGCGCCGCACCTTTGAGGCCAGGAGACTCTGGCACCATCCCCGGAGGGATGCAGCTGTGCCAGGCTGGAGCCTGAGTTTCCTTCTCCAGGCCTCACTCGTACCCCAGAGAGACGTTGGCATCTGCATCCAGAGCCATCTCCCCCACCGGGCGCCAGGACCCAAGCGAGCGCAGGGCCCCTTTTCCCCGAGACCCACACTTTCACTTGCAAACCCGCACACCAGCACCAGGTTCCACCTTGACCTTCCCACCTGCGTCCTTCCCACCTTCCTCTCCCACTGCCCCCCGCCGTGTCCTCCTTCCTTTCCCGTTGCCTCATTCCCTGCCCCTCTAGCAGTTCCTCCTGCTCTGCTGTCAGCCGGGCTTCTGAGGACTCCACTAGGCTCCCAGCCCTGCAGCACCCCTGGCCCCTGGCGGCTCGGATGAGCTGCTCCGCGTGAGGGTTTTCCTAACCTTCTACCGCCCACCTGCCCGACTCTTTGCAGTAGCTCTTTGGACATAGGGGCTTCTTTCTCTGCGACAAAAGGGGGTTGGACTAAGTTGCCAGTGTTCACACTTGGAGGTGAGTCATCAGTCACCCCTGGGCAGTTTACTGTCAGCACAGTCCTAAGGAATCCAAATTCCCCAGGGCGTGAAAGGGAAGCAGGCCGGTTGAATTGGAGAAGTCTCTCGCCTAGTGAATGAGACACGAGGACGCAGCCAGTCCAGAAACGTCGGGAAAGAGCCTAAGCTCGTACTCCAGCATAAACATGAGTTTTAGGACTTGAATCCAGAGTCCTTTCAGTTGCCGATTGCATGGAACGCAGGTACGTTGGGTATTCACTTCAAGTGTGTTGTCATCTGTACACAATATCCCAAGAACAGGGAATGAAGCAGGAGACAAAGAATACAGGTGGCAAAGAACCCGATCTTTCTGACCTGTTCCAAGCCAAGTGCAAAAGGCCATGAGCTTTTCTGACATCACTGGGCTCCAGCCTGAAAGGAAACAACACCCTCATGCTCTGGCCAGTGTGCCACAAATGGTTTAGCTGTCCCGGCACACAGGGGCACTGCTAAGCCATTTACCCAGCGAGGGCCTCCGTACCACGCTGGCAAAATGCAAACACCAATCTGTGTGCAATGAAGCACGGTAGAGAACCTGATGTCCTCTCACGACAGCTTCCTTATTTTCTGGAGGACTGAGGAATCGTCAAGGTGAAAGGCTTAAACGATTTTTCTCCACCACCCCAAGCCCAAAATCAAGAAGAAAGTACAGAAAAGACAGACGTTCACCAAAGAAAGCCGCTTCCCACGCTGGTCTGTGGGAGTGAGGCCGAGAGACCAGGAGTTTTGTAATCAAGGTGTTTCATGATTTAATTTACCTTGATTAGCACGGCGATTTGCTGCACCTTCCTCAACAGTGCTCATCACTTCCAGCAGCTGGTGGAGGGAAACACCACAGAGTGCTCTTGGGGCCACGCTGCTAATCACTTCTGAGAGCCTGGATCGATCTGCATTTTATCCTGTCATTTCTTGCTCGACATCTTTAATATCTCCCACGACCCTCAAGTCTGAGGAATGAGTTTTCATGCTGAATAATGAACTGAGATGATACTGTAGCTCGTTTTGGGTTCAGGAAGGACACCTTATCCTCCCCTAACCACCCCTGCTCCTCACAGGAGGACTTCGTGTGTCTGCAGAGAACAAGGGACATCAGCCGCCACAGTCGGTGCAAAGTGGCAGTTCTCTCTTGCTCACCTCGGAAGGGAAATTGCTTGGAACATGTTCATTGTTTATATAAATGAGATGCTGGTGCCTTATTAATTGAATGGCAAAAATATCAAAGCCATAGCATTTTAGATGGAGAGATCTCAATTCCAGCCCCTATCTCAGCTGGAGAAGTCAGGTCCCTGGGGAGAAAGCACCTGCCCCAGCCCTGCTCCATACAGACCCAGGCTAATGGCCCATGCAAGACGAGAGCATTCCTCCTCTGCAGGCAAGGCTGAGGCAAGCAAGGAACTGCCGCCAATGGGAAGCCCGTGGCCTCTGATGCCACTCATTAGCCAGATGCCCAGCAAGCTGCCTGTCCTGGGTGATTCAAGATGCACTGATCCCATCACACTCAGTGCAACGTTTGCAATGTTGTGAGCAGGGTGAGCCCGCCTCCTAAATTAAGATTTCTTCATTGCAGATGTGCATAAACTATATTTCCCACCCTTGCTTAGCAATTGAATTAAATCAGCAACCATCTGGATCCTCCAGCAATAACACATTCATTAAAGAGAGATTGGGACAGCTCTTTGGAAATGAGATCTGCACATCAAGTTGTGCACATGACAGGCAGTTCCTGCATTAGCGGTCTGGAGACAGAATGCACTGCAGGAGCTCCTGCTTAATCCTCAAGACCTGTGTGCCCATTTCCCATTTCACACTGTTGGGTCTATGCTGGACAGCTACAGGTTAGTGGGTCAGGCAGGGAGGGGTCCAGAAGGTCAGGGCCATCCTGGGATAGACAGCTGAGAAAAAGCAGACGGCCACTGGGCTGGGGATGTGGGGCATCTGAACGCCGGGACGCAACCCTGGAGTCAGACAACGCACAGCCCCGAAGGTCAGGGCGAGGCCCTGGCAGAAGTCAGGCTATCAGGATGTCTGCAGCAAGACCTGACGGCGGCCAGGCCTGGGATCTTGTGAAAGCTTCAGGAGGGGCCCAGAGTGGATGCAGGTGGCAGCTCCTCGGCTGGCTCTGTGAGTGAGCGATGCCCTTGGTACTGTTTATTTCTGGAGAATGCCCACAGCTCCTCTCCTGCTTCAAGCACAGTTCCCTGTGAGGACCTTTAATTGGCAGCCCTTTCTTCCAGCTGAGATGGTGCCACGCCTTTCTGCCCCTCATGTTTTCCTTTTTCAAGCAACAGGACAGGCATAGCAGGTCAGGGCATCCCAGAGCCTGAGCCCTGGGTCTCCACACAGGTTTGGTCCAGTGGTAATTAGGCGGGGTGACACCCAGGTCAGTTAGGTCAGAGGCCACAGGAAGCCACGTTCTCATCTGCTTTATGTAGCTGGGCTTCCCATTTTCCCTGCCATCTGCGTGGGAACATGCCACACGGGCTGCTCTGTAGGCCTGGAGACCCCGTGGGATGGGGAGGAGAGCTGGCCCTGCCACAGGTCCCTGCCAACTATTTCTGGGGAGGGGAGCAGTACCTGAGCAGAACTGTAGGCCGAGCTGGCCTGGGATGGTGTCTCAGGGATGACTGTAATGGTCACATTAGTGAAAGAGAGGGCAGCAGACCCAGCCTGCAGAGGAGGGTGACCTGGCCTCCTCATTCACAGCTACAGACCACAGAGAGCGAGCAGAGACGGGGAAACGAGGGTATTCCATCAGCTGGAATTGGGACACGGCTTGGTAGCATGACAGGAAGTCTTCACCAGTGTCTTCTGTGACACCTGGGGTAACCCCTGATGGCAGTGGTTCTACAGGGTTACACTCAAAAAAGCACAAAAAATAAGCACACTCAGTTGGACAGAACCAACCCCAACATTTCATCACAGAGCTGGGATGGCAGTGGAACACTGCACCAAGCAGTTACCTAACCCTAACTCTAACCCTACCCTAAACCTAACCCTAACCCTAACCCTAACCCTAACCCAACCCTAACCCTAACCCTAACCCTAACCCTAACCCTAACCCTAACCCTAACCCTAACCCTAACCCTAACCCTAACCCTAACCCTAACCCTAATCCTAACTTTCTAATCCTATTCCTAACTCTAACCCTAACCCTCTAACCCTATCCCTAACCTTAACCCTCCTCTAACCTTATCCCTAACCCCTATCCTCCAATCCTCTAACCTAAACCCTAATCTCTGCCAACTGCTGTCAGATCCCAGCAGATGAGCCCTGAGCAGGACAAGGAGGGAAGCACACGTGAACGTGTTTGCCACTTCAGACCGAAGTCCCCCGTTCTTCCCTCACCCCACCCCACACACAGACAGAGAGGACACGCCTGTGCGTTAGCCCCTGAGCACAGGAGGCTGGAGATCTTCTCATGGCCCCGGGTAGGAGACAGGCGTGGCTCAGAGGGAGGACTCTGCAGAGATGGGTAAGGGCAGCTGCTCCAGGAACAGCCAGGCACACAAAGGCCACCTGTCCCCAGAGCAGGGGCCACACGGCTTACAGAGCACACCCAGGCCACCTCGAGATCATTCGGGTCAGGTACTCCTCATGTGCTCACTGATGGGTTGATGATTTGGTCTTACTACATTATTACATTGACTTTTAAAATACCTGTTGCAAATCTTATTGTTAAAATAAAATCAAGTCCCCCTCTCTCTATATATGTGTTAAAACTAAGATATGATTTGAAACATTTCAGGGATTGTAGTATAGCAATTTTTTAGTTAAAAATATGCAGGGCAGAGGATGGAGCCGGGGTCAGGGTTTGTGTCCAGCATGCAGGAGGCTCTGGGTAGGGTCCCCAACACTGAAAATATCTATATGCAAAGCTTGGAATGTACTCACATACTTCACTCATTTTTAAAATAATCTCTCTCTCTTTTTTCATGTGATTGATAATCTTCTGGAGCCAGTAATTTCAATATAGTCTTATTTTTTAAAAAATATCATAAAATTAACTGCAACATTCTATTTAGATTTACAGTTAATATATTTGAAATTATTGGCATAGTTGACTTTTCTTTGGAAGCCAGAGAATTTTTGAAAGAGAAAAGACACTTTCTGCTAATCTGAAGATTATTTTCATGTTGAAAAGAATACATATTTCTTCATTAAATATTTATATGAGACAAAGATCATAAAAAGTTCTCTATTGTTTCTTGGACTATTTGCTCAATTCAGATGATACAAAATGGCAGATCTTCTCACTTTTTTATATGCTGGTTGAGAATATAAGTTTTCTGGTCCGAAATAGGAGCCCCATCAAAATATTCTTTTTGCAAATCAAGATATTTCAAGGTATATCGAATGTCAAAGTCATTTCCTGTACACTATCTAATCTCTCATCACTTAACATGTCTTCATCCCCTGTGTTTTGTAAGAAAAAAATGTACTATTTCTTCTCAATGATGACAATTTATTCAAAGCTTTGAAAGGTGAACTTTTTGGCAAGTGTTGAATTATTTCATTAGATTTTTAGCTCCTTTTAAATAAGGTACAACCAAAATGTGAAACGCTTATGTCCCAAATATTTTCAGCACCATTTAGTGAGCTAAGGTTGATTTTTAAAGTAATCTTTCATTAACGCTCGAACTTTTTCTTAAATTTAGTTCAAAATGATCAGAACAGGGAGGCAGCACACACTGCGAGGCGGATGTCTTATGCTTTGCACAAGCACACGTACAGGTACATACCCGTTGACGTACCTGTGCTTGTTGTTTCTTCTGTTATTCTGCTTCTGGTATTTTCTCTATAAATGTATAATTCCAAATGTGTAAAGCTACAGATTTTGTTTCAATTGTTAAGAATAATCCATCCTTTTTATTGGATGAATTCTTTGTGGTATAGCTAATTTCAAATATGTTCCTGATGTGTTGGTTTCTTCATTTAACTTAGTATCTTGGTAGATTTTCTTTATGCATCATATTTTGATAAAATTTATATTCATAGTGCAGTCACAAAATAACTTTGTTGAATTTTAATTTACAAAAGTGTCCACTAATTATGACATATCTTTAATAGAAAAGGTATAAACCTTTCGTTTTGGTTCTTGAGTTGACTATTGCAAACATGTACCTCCCAAAAAGCAATTGAGATGGCTGGAAGGGAGGAGGGGAGGGAGAGGAGATAAAAACGGAATGAAGACATGTTATGTACGAGCACCAGCTCCCCACTGAATGCAAACATTGTGTACTGCACACATGTGCTGATAGAAAAAGAGAAAAGTAAACATTGGGTTAAAATTAAAATGATGTTTGGCTGTAACTGATTTTATATTTGAGGCATCTAATGTCACTGTCAAAAATGAAATCACCTATTTGCCAAGTTCTGTTAATGGAAATTTCAGTAACATATCATAACTATTGATTTCACTGATATATAAAAATCTTGTAATTACACAATGTGCACATTTATTTCAGAGAAACAGACATTGGATCTAAGTGAAAAGCTGCATTTACTGTGAAAAACGGAATGCACTTTCTACAGCAGAATCCATCAACCCTCATCTGGGGACGGACTGCTCACACCACCTACTAATAGACCACAGTGGAACTAAACTAGAAATCAATAGAAAAAAACCTGGAAAACTCCCCAAGTACTTCAGTGTTAAAGAGTGTACTTCTAAGAAACACATGAGTCAAAAAGAAATTTCAAGAGAAATTAAAATATATTTTCAGCTCAGTGGAAATAAACACACAATTTACCAAAATGTGTGACATGTTACCAAAGCATAGAACAGAATACACAGCACTAACATATATTAGAAAAGGAAGTCATAAAATCAAAATATAAACTTCCACTTTATGAAACTAGAAAAAAGAGAGTAAATTAAATCCAGTCTAAGCAGAAGAAAAGAAATAATAAAAATCAGGGCAGAAATCAATGAGTTGGAAATAGGATAGTCGGTGAAATCACAAGCTAGTTAGAGACAGAACACAAATTATTAACAGCAGAAATGAAAGACGGGACATCATTACAGACCCTATGGACATTAGAAAGATCACACAGGAATACTATGGCAAGCTCAATGCCCGCACATCTGGTAATGCAGAAGAAAGGGCCAATTTCTAGAAATACATAGTCTACCAAAACTCAGTGCTGAAGAAGCCACAGATCTGAATATGCTGTATCAACTATACCACAATGATGATCAATAACCTTCTGCAACAGAGAGCATCAGGGCCGGATAACCTCAATGGTGAATGCCAACATTTAGGAAGAAATTTACCAAATTAATTAGAAGACAGATGCAGAAGGAATACTTCCTAATTCATTCTGCAAGTTCAGCATCATGCCAGTGCCCAAACCAAAGAACTTTCAAAGAAATTAAAAACCAGTATCTTTTATGACATAAATGCAAAAATCTTTGGCGAACTATTAGTGAATTGAATGTAAGTATGTAAATACTGACATGACATGATGAGATGGCATTATTTACACGGTAGTTCTGCCTCTGGGATCGACCCAGGGACTAGTGAATTGCTCGAGCACACTTCTGGGTGTGTCTGGGTGGTCGTGGAGGTGTGGCCTTGGAGTCTATATCTAGTGCCTCACCCTTCCTTTCTGGTACTGTTCTTCTGTTTTGCTCTTTGTTGCCATACACTAAGCAGCTCTGCTCTGCCATGCTCTTTCCTCATGATACTCCTGCCTTGGAATCAGCTGACCATGGACTGAACCATCTCAAAATGTGAGCCAGATTAAACCTCCTTT
The DNA here is from genome assembly GCF_000276665.1 of Chinchilla lanigera. NCBI lineage: Eukaryota > Metazoa > Chordata > Mammalia > Rodentia > Chinchillidae > Chinchilla > Chinchilla lanigera. The sequence goes on along the minus strand of NW_004955470.1, from coordinate 11,230,647 downwards.
AAGTAATGGGTGCTGGGTGTTATGTCTCAGCAATGGGGAGCCTGACTGAGGTCTAGGAATAGGCGGCAGTGTCCCTCTCCCCAAGGAAACAGTCTTTGTTTTGAAATGACGTGATCATCTACGTGGAGAGTCCAAAAGAATAAACAAGCTCCTTGAAATAATTAAAAACTGTAGCAAAATTGCAGGCTAAACATTTAATGTAAACAAAATCTATTGCTTTCCTAAATATTAGCAATGAATAAGCGGTATTTGAAATTAAAAACGTATTATCATGTAACTTAGCACCACTAAAATGAAATAACAGGTACAAATTTTAATCACATGTACATACCTATATGAGGAATACTACAAAGCACTTATGAAAGAAATCAAAGAATTAACTCATGCATTCTTAGGACAGGAAGACTCAAACTCCATTTACAGATTCAGTGCAATCCCAGTCAAAATCTTACCACATTGTTCTTAGGAACTGACAGACTGATTCTAAATTTTATATAGAGAAGTAAAAGACCCAGGATATTCAGCACAACACTGGAGGTGAAGAAAGTTAGAGGAGCTGCTACTACCTCCAAGACTCTGACAGCTTGGGGTTGGCAAAATGATGGCAAAATGGACTGATGGAACAGAACAGAGAGCTATGTAACCAGAGCCAGTTTATCTTGTACGAAGGAAAAGGCGATGTCACTGAGCAAAGAGAGTTTTTCAACAAAAGATGCTGGGATAATTGAACATTTGCATTAAAAAAACAGAACCTGGACAAAGATTTCATACTCTTAACATAAAATTAATGGAAGATGGAGCTGGATGTAGCTCAGTGGTAAAGTGCTTGCCCAGCAATCACAAGGCCCTGAGTTCAATCACAGAACTGAAAAAATCTGAACTAAAAATGATTACAGTCATAAGGAGAAAATGCAAAATTGTGGAACTCCTAGAAGATAACATAGAAGACCTGGATGACGTTAGGTATGGCAGTGGGTTCATAGTTGCTGTACATAGGTGTTATCTATGAAAGAAAGAGCTGATGAACTGGACTTGACTGAAATTAGAGTCATCTGCCCTACCAAAGCCAGTCATCTACCCTACCAAAGCCACTCTCAAGAGAATGAGAAGACAAATACAGACTTGAAGAAAATATTTGCAGAACACACATTTAATATACGATTGCTATCTAAAGTATATTGAAAATTCTGGAGCTCAACAATAAGAAAATAAACAACCCATGTCTTAAAAATGGACCAAACACATTAAAATGCATCTCACTGAGAAACATACAGGGATGGCAAATCAGCATGTGAAAAGAGGCTGTATATCAGGACAGGAGGGAAGTGAAATTTAGAGTAACAGTGGGACCCACTCCACCCTGAATGAGAACGGCCAAGCTGGGATTTCTGACTGCAAAACATGGTGTTATGGTTTGTGTAGAGGTCCCCCCAAAGCCTCATGCAGCCATAGATGGGGCTTTTCAGAGGTGGTTGGAACTAGTGTGTGATGCTGGGTTTAATGACGTGAGGCTGCAACTGAATCACAGTGCATCGGTAGGACTAAGGGTGCTAAAATTAAGAATGTGAGTGCTACCTGCCCTAAGGATGGGTACAACATGAGGGACAGAAAAGGCTTCTGTTGTCCCTTGTTGCTTGCTGCTGTGCTGCTTTCTGCCTGCTCTGCCCTGCCATGAACTCTGTCTCCTCTGCTATGCCCTCTGCCATGTGCCACCCTGCCTTGGAGCCAACCAATTATGGACTGAAACTTCTACAAACTGTGAGCTGAATAAGCCTTTCCTCCTTTAACTTTGGGTGTTGGGTATTTTGTCTCAGCAACAAGAAAAGCGGCTAAGACGGCTGGTGAAGGCGTGGAGCAGCAGGATACCCAGGTCCCTGCTGGAGACGTGAAAATGTTAAGCCACTGGGAGGACTTGCGACATTTTCTTCTGAAACTAAACATACTTTTACTGAATAACCCAGTCGTTGCACTCTTTACTATTGTTTGTGCTCAAAGAAGTTGAAAAGTTATGTTCATACAAAAACCAATTCACTGATGCTTACAGCAGGTTTATGGGTAATTGCCCAAACTTGAAAGCAACCAAGATGTCTTTCAGTAGGCAGATGGATAAACTGGGGCATTGTACAATGTTAAAAATAAATGAGCCATTGAGCCCTAGACATGGGGGAGCCTTAAATGCAGATCACTGCATGACAGAAGTCAACCTGAAAAGGCTGATTCTAAATATGACATTTTTGGAAAAGGCAAAGCTGTGGAAATGGTAAAATAAAAAAAGAAGGAAAAAATTAGGCTGGTGGAAAGAGGACATGTAAGCAGAGTGCAGAGGATGTAGGGCAATGAGGTTATTCCGTACGATGCTTTCGTGGTGGGTGTTTGTCCAGACCCATCGAATGCACAAAAACAGGAGCACTAGCGTTCACTGTGGACCTTGACCATCAATGATGTGTCAGCAGAGACATACCAGGCGTGACAGATGTGCAACCCTGCGGGGGTGTTGATAACTCGGGGGCTGTCATTGGGCAGAAGGAACGTAGGAGATATGTGTACTTCCCTCTCAGTTTTGCTCTGAACTTTAAACTCTTCTCAAAAAAAGAAAATATTTTAAAAGTAGCAGAGATGTTAAATATAAAAAAGAAAGAAGAGAGGGTTCGGTCATCTGTTTTCACTCTGGATGCTGAATTGGTTTAGACAGAGAGCAAATTCCTTCCACTAGAGCGTCACTGGTCACCACCATGCCCTTAGCAATGCAGCTGTCTAGTTGAGGGCATTCTAACTGTGTCGTTGTGCAGACCTGCGCTTCTTGCACTGTGTGCCTATTGCTACCCATAGAGATAATGGCAGTGTAAACACACGGTGTGATTCTTCAGTCAGCAGCAGGAGCATGGAACAGAAGGAACCCTGGCTTAGTCTCCCCACAGCACTAGGAATTCATAGCCCATCAAGGAACAGAGTGCCTTTGTGGGAGCCTTCGGATTCAGCAATTTGGGTACAAAATAAATTGCTGGTGGAGCCCCAGATCTACTCGGTGTCTCTGGAGAGACACTCACTCACAGGGCTCCCCTCCCAGCTGTGGTCTCAGCTCAGGTGGCTGCGACCCCCGGTGGCTCGGCAGCATCCTGCCTTCCGTGTCACTGGCGTCTGCTCAGGTGGAATCACTGGTTGGGCCTCAGGAGACAGACCATGGACCTCAGGCCCAGCTGTAGACCCTAAATCACCTCTGTGAATCTCGGCTATATCCAGAGATCAGGACTATGTGCACAAGGACCCTGGGGGAGATGTGCTCCTGGAGCACCCTGGAGCACCCTGAGCCCAAGCTTATCCTTCTCCACTGGGGCTGAGGGACTCCCCTTTCCAACACCTCGGCCTGCTGTGGGTCTTACAGCTCTCCCCACTGCCACCTGGAGCAGCATGCCTTCCCAGGGACCGTGGGGATTCACCATCCATGACCCTCCAGAGTAGCCTCATGTCCTCAGTCCCAGCTGTCTCCCCTGAAGAGGCCTTGCGCTTGGCTCCAAAAGCCAAGATGATCTGGGGATCCAGCTAGGGACACAGGTACCGAAATAAACAACCCATGCCCTTTTCAGAGACATGTGTCTCTTGGTCAAGTTTTTGTGAAACAGTGCATGCCTGTGAAGGCTGGTGGATGTAAAATGTACTTCTGTACAGTTTGTGTCCATCACTGGTGCTCTTGAGAAACAAAAACATAATACTTTATTTTTCAGTAAATTGCAGTTTCACTTTTTAAGTTCATTGCTGGTAAAAGAATGGGCTGTGAAATAAAACAATCCAAGAAATACAGTTGTGTTCTCTGCTCCCCCATGAATGTGGAGAGCCTTGTAGGAGCAGCTTGAGTTCTCTGTCAGAGGGATACTCAGTCTCTACTTTCTCACCCATTGTCTGGACCCCATGAGTAATCCCCCATGTTTTCAGTGGCTTTGCCAGCAGTCACACCAGATAGCTTCCACAGGAGCAGGGCAAAATGCTGCTCCTTCCAGCACCTGAGACCAGAGAGAATTAGCCTTTCTCAGTTGCTCCTGTCTCAGCACTTGTTTTATTGAGGACGTCTGCACACAGACACCAAAAGCAACGCATTCATCATTACGCAGCAGGCAGGGCAGAACAGGGAGGCAGAGTAGTTGGCTAGCTTTCACTTATCATCTTCCAGCAGGGCGCCCTGTGCTTCCTGAGCACACATCTCACCACTGCACAAAATGCTGGCGAGGTGGAAGGACAAAGTCAAGGTCTTCAAAGCCTGGGCTGGGCCATTTCCATGCCACCATCATAGCCATAGTTGGTTTAACACATGGGTTTATCTAGGAAAACTGCAAGAGTATATGGCTCCAGCAGGAGCCCATATGCCACGTCCTTCCCAGCCTCCCTGGCAGACACTGTCTCTCTTGTGCACTGCAGAGCTCAGCCCTGGACTGGAGGCAGCCTGTGCATCCCTGCAGATGTGACTCCTGGAGTCCAGAGCCTGGGTTCTCCTGGACTCAGAGCTGGGCTTCTCCCTATCAGATGCCCTGGGTCTGAGTGTTAGAACCCTGGGCCTGGTGCCTGCCTCAGCCCGGTGGATGCCCAGCCACGCTGATGCCCTGTGCTGTGGGTAAACACACACTCTTTCTGAAGCACCGTGGTTGGAGCACTTTCAAAAGCAGCCATGAGGGCGGGACAAGTGCAGTGTTTTGATAACTTAGACAACGGCTCATGAGCACTTTGAGAAGCAGCAGGTAAAATGCGAAAGCAGGAGGGACCACACGGATCTTCTCAGAAACCCTCCTCCTTCACCCTGTATCCCAGCATTAAATCCCCATCTCCAGTAGAATGCAGGCACTGAGAGACTTGCCTGGTCACACCTCCTCACTCACTCCTTCACACCGGCTTCTAGCGGCTGTGCACCGCACCCCCCCCCCCACCGACCCTCCACAGCTGTGCTGTTTCACACACTATCTGCTACGTACAGGTGGTTTTAGAGGGGTTTTCCTCAGGCAGATCATCACCCCAGCATGTGAAAAAGGCATTTGACTTCACTATGATTTGCAGGAAAGAACACTTTTATGGATAAAAAACTGGAGAAACTTTCACAGGGCTCAGAATCTTTTACTGTCAAGACTTGGAGTTGGAACCAGGCCTCCTGATAACATTAATTTTGAAAACCATGCATGTTTTCTCAGTGCCTCTGTTCTAAGTTTCCAGGAGTTTTGACAGTGACTGAAGAGGGAGTCACAATAATGGAACTGCAAACTGCTCAGGACGGCATTTGGCTCCCAGAGCTACGAGCGGGGAAGAGAAACCACCCGGGCTGCGCCGTGCAGGAGCTCCCACTGGTGTTCTTAAGGATCCAAAGCACAGGTGCTTGTGCTGGATGCCAGGTAAAGGTGTGATTGTGCGTGTGTCCCCCACTGTGTGGGGTCCATCGGATTGGAAAACCATACGAGTGCTTCCGCAGGGAATTAACAGGTGGAGGAAAGAGCCCCAGGTCACCCTAAACTGCACAAGGACCTGCAGGGTTCTTGACCCCAGGAGTTCTTGACCTCAGCTGTGAGAGAAGAGGCCATGGGAAGTGCAGGATGCAGCACCACGACAGGGACTACCAGAGACGGAAGCCCACTGAGCTCAACAGGGTGGAGGCGGTGAGGTGTTAATAAAACACAGACGGACATCAGGAAGAAGGTGCAGGAGCCCCCTCCTGGGGGTGAAGAGCAGGATGTTCCAGAAAGAAAAATACTTCGGGGAAACAACTGGTGGGAATGACGCAAACAGCACCTGTAAGGGCTTCACATTTTGGAAAGGCAGAGGAAGTGCCTCCGGATGAAAGGGTAGTATCCAGGTCGCGGAGAACTCAGCCATTTTCCAGAAAATGACGTGCATTAGAAGCCGCACTGGTCCCATCCCTGGAGACCGCCTCTCGCTGTAAGGCTTCTGCCCTACTTTAATGTACAGGATGAAGGCTCCGACCTTCTTTATGATTCCATCAGGGGGAAAAATGTCTTAAAAACCACCATCACTAAAAATTCAGCTTCCTAAGATCAAAGGGAAAAGAGAATCACCGTCGTTACATCAGCCACTAAGGGAGCCCTAAGAGCTGAAAATGACCAAAGAGTAATTACTGCAGTTCAGTGCGTTTCGCTAAGAAGTCAAGAACGCGTCACAACGCTCAGACAAATCTCCCTCCATAGTTCAGAGTTTCAGCTGATGCATCTGCTCGAGTTGTTCTGCAGCTCCAAGTCAATTACCCTTGGGACACTTTAACATAAATGGTAAACTCGTTTCAAAATAACTGAAATGTAAGAGGATGCAAATTGCAGGTTTGTGGAGCCACACACTTCAGTTATGTGATGTTTGCCATCTCTGTATTTTTTACTTCTTAAAGTTACAGGTGCTTTTTCCGTTTAAATAAATTCTTGCCTATCAGTGCACACCAGACACACCTGTTGAAGTATCGTACTACACCACGTACACACACTGTATGTATAATTACTTCATGTTAGTCAAAAATTTAAAAAATCAGCTGGGGATTTAGCTCAGTGGCACAGCGCCTGCCTGGCAAGTGCAAGGTTGTGAGTTCAATTCCTGGTACCGTAAGAAAAAAAACAAAAAAAAAAATTAAAAAATCTGTTTAAGAGGATAGAAATACTAACTACCTGATTAGATCATTCTAGAGATGTACTCAATTAGCAGGCTGTGCCCTATACATAAGTATAGTTAAATTAATAATAATTAAGAAAGCAGAGCTCATCTTACCTGAAACAAATAGAATCATGGTCCAAGGAAAACATTTCTCATTTCAAACTTCTAAGCTATTCCTTGTCATTACATAGCTTGCAAAAGCTTTACAAATCTGACTTCAAAAAAATTAGTTCTCTACAGGGTGGAGTGATACTAATGTCTACTCATTATTCAATAAAATAAATGCCTCAGAGAGATGAGTGCAAACGGAATTTATGTGGAGTGGCTGGTGCCCTTGTCTAAATTAGTTGATCAAAGAATTCATCAACATAGCACATTATTTTTGCATTTCTAGTCACTAAACAGGCACATACCCTTGATAGCAAATTCCTACACTCACCACGGAAAGAGCTGCAACTCCTTAGGAGACTGGCTCTCAGACAGGCTGGCTCTTTTGGTTTCGCCTAAAACTCCTTGGAGAAACTTAGTAGGAATGGGCTGACATCACCAAGTCACCCTGGCCCGTTCTTTTAGGAAACCCAGTGTAAACTCTGACCATTCTAACACTCACTCCCTTGTGTCTCCGTCTGCCACTTCTCTTTCTTGACCATGTGATCATCTGCCTTGAACTGAGTGTGCTCAGGAATGAGCCTGCCCCTGCATGTGCTCTACCCAAGAAAATCTGTATGCTTTCTTTGTTTGGGGGAGAATCGCCTTGAGTATCACCCCGGTGCTCTCCTTACCTGCTGCAAGCAGTAAATCCATCTCCACTTCTGTATCTCCTGCTTGTGCTTTTCTGGTTTTGCACTTGCCCAGATGAGAATCTATGGCATTTGGTCAAGCATCCATGAGCATCCCGAGACAGTTGGGAATTTTCCAAACGTTCCCTTTAATGAGCCCAGGAACTGTGCACATCCGGATCAAAGTCTTAAGTAATGACAACCTAAAATTAGACCATCCTTTTAGCTTGTTTTAAATCTTACTCATTTTTCCAAATTAAAAGGAAAACTGCTAGTTGAGCAAGTGGTACAAGAGCTCGTCTCAGAATAAAAGATAAAGAGGATGGGAGTGTGGCCTAGTGACAGAGGACTTGCCCAGAGTTAATGAGGTCCTGGGTTCAATCCCCAGCAGGGCAAAGAACTCCTTTTCCGACAAGTGCATAAAATATCTGCTGCTAACTGTGTTCTGAAACACCCTCCCTCAGGTGCTGTGAATCTCAACCAGGCCCCACAGTAAGTGAAGGCTCTCAGATGTGCAGGTGTGGAAGGCAGAGGGCAAATTTATCTCCTTTTCAACCCTTGAGATATGATACCACCACCAGGATGTGGTCTTCTCTACTCACTTTCATTTGAGCAGTTGAGACTCTGAAAATCTGGAAAATAATTTCAACCTTTCCAGCCTCCATGTTACCCGCTTCCTCTACCTGTGGGAAATGCAGATATTGTGTCAGTGTGGTGCAGCCATAGAAAACATCAATATTCCCTTGCTTTATTTTGCTAGGAAGATTTGTGTACAGTACTAAAAGGTTTCTGGTAGGGTGTTTACCCTTCCCTTTATTAATTTCAAAAAAAGAAAATCGTAAAGAAGTGACAGTACTGAGATTTGTAAAAAATATTGATTTCAAGGTTGTAGCTATTTTTCACGACAGGCTGACCTTTTCTTGTTCTGTCTTGCTATCTATTTTACACAGCATGTTGTATATGAAGCTGCACACAACTTTCCAAAGACAGGAGAATGAATGAAAGATGGTTCATTGCCTGAGTTGGGAGTAGTATGCTCCTCTTGATGTTAGAAAAAGCAAACAACAAAAGCACAGACAGAGGGAAAAGACAGCACTAGAGATACAGGGAAGAAGCTCCAGGGAAGAGAGAAGGCAGTCCAAGCCCTCAGTACTTCAGAGACTCAGTGACATCTTTCTGCTTTTGTGGCACCAGTTGTCACATCCTCTCACTCATGTCCCCCTTTACCTTTTTGATTCTTCTCTCTTTCTCAGTTCACTGAGCTAAGACTTTAATAATTTTGTTGATCTTTTAAAAACATCACTCATTTTTACTGACTTTTTACTGTTTATTTTTGTTTATGCTGTAATACTTATTGTATGCTTCCTACTAGCTTAGGTTTTAGTGTGCTCTTCTTTTCCTTGGGGTATAAGTTTAGGCTGTTGATCTAAGATCTTGTTTCTTTTTAAATGTCAGTATATTCAGTACCCATACAAAATTCCCTCTTAGTCCTGATTTCACTGTCTTGCATAGTTTCGGAATGTTGTGTTTTTGTTTCACTTTGTCCTAAGATAGCTTCTAATTTCCCCGATTTCTTCTATAACTCATGGGTTAAGAATGTGTTGTCTGACTTCCAGCTTTTGGTGAATTTTCCAGTTTTCCTTCTGCTATTGAGTCCTAGCTTCCTCCCAGTGTAATTATATAAGACAGTCTCTATGTCATGGTCTGGATCTTCCACATCACTAAAGGCCACTTGCTGAAGGGTTGCTCATTAACCGGTGGTGCAATTGGAAGGTGAAGGAACCTCTAGGACAAGGGGCTGACTGGGAGGGAGTGAGGCCATTGTGGGTGTGGCCTTGACTCTGGCGCCTCCCCTTTCTCTGTCTTGGCTTCCCAGCCACTACGATGCTTGCAACTCACTCTACCTTGTGCTCTCTCACAAGATGAGCAGCCTCATTCCAGCCCAGAGTATTGTAACCACCAGCCATGGACTGGAACCTCCAAAACCATGAACCAAAATCAATTTTTCTTTTTTGTAAGTTTATTATGTCTGGTATTTTGGCACAGTGATGGAAAGCTAGCATGTTCTATTATTTTAGTTTTTTAAAATACATTAAAGCTTGTTTTTAAAAACTACTTGAGGCCAATCTTGGATAATGTGTGCTTGAAGAGGATGTCCATTCTGTTTCTGATATAGTGTTCTGTGTGCGGCCTTTATGTGCAATTAGTCTACAGTGTTGCTCAAATCCTGTGTCCTCATTAACCTCTAATCGGGTTGTTCTACCCACTGTGGAAAGTGGAGTACTGAAGTCTCCTGCTACCACATGGCTGTCTATTTCTCCCTTAACTTCTGCTGATGTTTCCTTCATAATATTTAGAGGTTCTGATGTTTAGTGCATAAATATCCACTAACAGAGTTGTTCCTCCAGCCATAATGGACACAATTTTTCTTACCCCAATCATCCTAAAGGGAAAGACTGGATTAACAAGACCCCTCCCGACTAGGTAAAAGAAAGGAAAGAAATCTGCACAGCAGACAAGGGTGTTGCTGCTTCTTCCTCCAGCATTTGTCAGTTCTAAAAGTAGACCTGTGAGGCTGCACAGCAAAGCTGTCTCCATGCAGCTGCAACAGCCGGGCGCAGGGTGTTCCAACAGGGCCACTTCTTCATTCCAGGCTTACAGCTGGGACAGTGAACAACTGCACTCTGGGAAAAGAGAGATCCAGACATAAAACCACCCAGCCCAGCACTACTAGGGATTACAGTCAGCAGACCCCTTGGGTCCTCTCTGATTGAGAGGAGTTGGGATTTCCAAATAAAGCCTAAATATCTACTAAGAGCAAAAGATAAATTCTCCACTGACAATAAGATAGTTCAGAAACTCAAGTTCTCCCTAGAATTTTTACATAGAAGGTCTTAGTTAATATGTCTGAGGAATTAAAAAACAAAGTGAAGTACCTAGGTCAGTAACTGAAGCTATATGAAAAATCAAAAGAAATTCAGAACTAAAAAGAGATACAAAAATTGAGAATTTAAGGAATTCATTGGTTGGGTCTGAAATCAGATTTAGAAACAGCTCAAGTGTTAAAGGTTTGTAGTATCTGTGGTTGGGCTTCCAGAGGGAGGGAAAGAATGAATGAATCGAGGCAATGTTAAAGAAGTTACTGGCACAGAATTTTCTGAATCTGATCAAGATATCAAGAAATAAATTCAAATGTATCCAACTGAGATGAATACACACACACACACACACACACACACACACACACACACAGAGCTATACTTAGAGATATATCCTAGTACAACTACTGAAACAAAAACTATAAACGCATCTAATCAAAGAGACACTCTCCTTCAAATCCACAGCAATGAGACATATATCTCACTTCTCAACATAAAGACAGGAAATAAGATGACACTAAATATCTTGAAACTGCTGAAAAAGCTAGATGCCAATCTGGAATCTATATCCAGTGAAAATATCTCTTAAAACAGGAAATGAAATAGGGTCATTTTCAGACAAACCAAATGCAGAATACTTTTTTATAAGTTTATTATCTCTGGTATTTAGTCACCAGCAGACCTGCATGAGTAGGTACATTAATGATGACCTTCAGATGGGGGAAATGTCCTCAGACTGCAGATCAGAGAGGCAAGGAGACCTTCATGATGAGTGCCTCCATATGGGTGAAACCCCGCATGCATTTTAGGAAACAGAACCATGAGAACACACGGGAATTTCGATGGTGAAGGAAGTAAAGCAAAGAAATAATAAGTTGGTGTTAAATAATACATGTGATTCAGTTTTTGAAGGTCCTTCTGTTGTTCAAAATGTGGTAAAGCATATATAGTGGCCCTTTAGAGTAACAGTAAAAGCATGTGTAATGAACAAGTCAATAGGACTAGAAAGAAGAAAAATAGAATGATTTAGAGCATGCTTAAATAATTTAAAGGAGACAAAGAGTGAGCAAAATGACATATTGAACTGGTGGGACAAATTGCACCTAGAAAGATGGAAGATTTAAAACCAAATCATTTTATTCAATTTAAATTCAATGAAAATTCCCAGCATGGGACAAATCTGGGAAATACGCCCTGGATTCTGCTCTCGTAAAGATGGATGAGCTGTCATGGTCTACAACTCATTGAGGAGAACTCACTGTGTGGAAAAGTCACATTTTTGTTTAATATGTGTATTCCTCAAGTACAAGGTTGAAAACCAAAACAAATACAATTCATTATTCACTAACATTGCAAAAGAAAACAAATATAATCATTGCAATAGATGCAGGAAAATAATTTCAGTAAAGGGAGTTTTCTGAATTTGATAGGAAATCCATATAAAAACTCTGCAGCACACATTGTACTTGATGGCAATGTGGTGAAATCTTTAGCTCCACAGTAAGGAATAAGGCAGATCACCAGCCCCCTTGACATCCCCTTAGCATGGCCAGCAAGCCGACACCATGATAAGACAAGAAAATGAGGTGAGGTTTATATGCAAGGTGTACAGTCACCATAGTTCTTGCAGACAAGATCTTTCTATATCGTAATTCCAAAAGAATTTACACTAGGATTCCAAGTGCTAGAGGAGAGGTCAACAAACTCAGGAAAAAACCATGAAGAACTGGGTAGAAAAGAAGATTTTACAGACATAACATACAATAATGACAAAACCCTTAAACTCCCAGGAAAAAGCCAGTGAAGGACATGGAAGTTTTTCTTTTTTTCTTTTTTCAGAAAAGAAACATAAAACATTGTTAAACGAATAGAATGATCATCTATGTTCATAGATTTGAAAACTAAATATTACAAAAAGGTCAGTATTCTCCAATGAATACATAGACTCATTCAACTATAACCACAGTGCCACTGAGGACTCCTTTTTTTCTTCACTTTCTTTCTTTCTTTCTTTCTTTCTTTCTTTCTTTCTTTCTTTCTTTCTTTCTTTCTTTCTTTTCTTCCTTCCTTCCTTCCTTCCTTCTTTCCTCCCTCCTTCTCTCCTTCCCTCCCTCCCTTCCTTCCTTCCTTCTTGTCTTTCCATGATAAATGAATTCTAAAATTTGGATAAAATGAAAAGACCAAGCAGTGTCCCTGTTTTTCCCCTCTCCTTTGTTGCAGAACCCTAACCTGGCTACCCTAACACCTCATCATTAGATTCCTAAATATAAAACAAACAGTGATGTGCAAATTTACACCCCAAAGGACAGACAAAGAAAGCCCATGGGTACAGTATACAGACAGCTGATGCTGTGATGGTGTGGCAGACATGACAGAAGGCAAATCCCTCCCACGGGACAGGACTCGACAGTTGAGATGAACAGATTCCTGCTTCACAAAACAATATGGATGAATCTCACCAATATACTGCTCAGTAAAGAGCACTATTCACAAAGAATACTGCAGGTGAATAAATTCACGATGCCTCTAAAATCATATGTTCAACCCATGGCAATGGTACCAGCATGTAAGACCTTGCGGAAGGATTGGGTTATGGGGTGGACCTTCACGAATGGGGTCTGTACCCCTGTGGAACAGGCCCAGAGCTCTGCCCGGCCCCTTCCACCATGTAAGAGCACTGCAGGAAGATGCCGTCTGTGAGCCAGGAAGCAAGTCCTCTCCACATCTGCCAGAAAGCTGATCCTGGACTTCCAGTCTCCAGAGTGGTAATAAGTTTCTGCTAATTATAAGCCACTCAGCCTCTGGTATTTTATTACAGCCATCTGAACTGCCACTAGAATATGAAGTTCAACTCCATTATTAAAAAGTTCAAAACCAGAGCAGCCCGTGTGTGGAGTTAGACGCCAGGACATGACTGTGTTGGGAGAGCTGGGTGAGCAGACATCTGAAGAGCATGTAGGGAGGTGATGGTGTCCTACAAGGCACTGCTGGGCAAGGTGGTGCTGCGGAGGATGGCAACTCGGGCATAACAAATTCATCAAGATCAGAGTAGGATAAAGACAGGAGTTTCTTTAGATCAGAGTGGGGGGGGATTAAAATTTTAAATGATGCCCACCAGGATGCCCACCAAGACCAAGCGGACATGTCCAGCAGGGACAATAACAGAACATTTCTTCCCTTGTTTGACCCCTGTCTTTACTGCCTTTGTATAACTGAGGACCTTGCAAAGTAACCCGGGATGTTTAAACTCCCTCAGCAACCCATGATGTCCCCCAACCCTCCAGTCATATGCGCCAAGTCTGCCTTTGTACCTCCCAGCTTGCCCTCCCTTACAGAAGCCCTGATACCCTGTGGAGGAGGGAGCTGACTATTTGGGAGGATGCCTGTAAGTCCACTGGTGTAATGAACTGCATCCTAAGCCTCCTCGGTGCCGTTTCTTCCCATGTTTGGTCTATTTTCTGTAACAAGAGTACACTGTCAGGAGGGACAGCAGGCAGGACAAAAAGACACCAGGCACGGGAGCTGGGGCGGTTGCTCTTAAAGAGAGAGGTATGGGCTGGGTGGACAGGGAGCTTGGGCCCAAGGATATGGGAAGACATTCGAGGGAGGACAGGACCATGTGGTCTTCTTCTCCTTTGGGTCAAGGACACGGGTCACCCCTACAATAAGACAGGCCAGGCCCACAGGGTGGCACAGCGGTCGCGCTATTACAGGAAGCACTGTGCTGTCTCCAGTTTCTGAAGAAGGTCATTTGGGAGTGAAAGACATGGAGGATCCAGGGTCCCTCAGAGCCTGGGATGGCCTCGCCCAGCCCCTCAGCTCCGTGGTCTGGGGGAGCCCATAAAACTGAGCTCGCTTATTTCCCAGAGTCTAAAAGTGAGTGCAGTCAGCCAGATTTTGAGTCATTTTAATAATAAAGTTAGATTTTCAGGGTCTGGGCTTCTCTTGATCACACAAACACCACCCAGCGGGCCCACAGCCCTCTTCTGTGAGGTCACTTGAGCGCGTGTTCCCAAGAGTTCACTCAAGGGTGCAGTCCAACTCTGGAATTCGGAGCCGTGGAGAAATGGGAAAGACAAACACACACGAGGGGACACTGCAGGATAAACAGGGGCGTGGAAGGAAGTGTGAACTCTGGTCAGTGCCAGTATGAAGGGGGCTGACTGATTTCTGTCACCGCATCATTTTTCTGTTGCCGATCCCTGTGTTTTTCCCTCTCTGTAACCGCACCACTGCTCGGCCCTTCTCTCCCCGGGCTGGCGGCACACGGCTGGCGGCTATGTTCCCGTGCAGGCCCGGCTGGTGGGCGGTGAGCAGAGCATCACGGTGTCTGAGGGAACAGTGGGGTGGGGCTGTGTGGGGCCCACACTGCTCAGTCCTCTCCCCCAGGTCTCCCAGTGCGGCCTGCAGCTCCCCAGGCACGGCTGTCCTGGTGGCAGCTCCAGCTTCCTCATCGGAGCTGTGCTCTTGCTCCGTACTTACCCAAGCGCCCGCCATGCTGGCTCCGTCTCTGTTTTCCAGGTGTCTCTCCGGTCCCTAATCTGCCAATAACTTGCTGACTGGGCTCCCACTCGCAGAGTGGAGGGCCGGGGCCTGCCCCAGGGGCCTGGCTACCACCACAGGAGCGGCTCCTTCTCTCCGGACGTTAGACCCGTTCCCACAGTGGTGTGTTTGCCAGACCTGTGGTGCAGGGTGCCACGGTCCCTTTCTGAACCCCCTGGTGCTGGCCTGCATCTGGGGGGCTTCTCCTTCAAGTTGACCTCTGTGTCTGACTCTCGCACTCCCTCATTCCCGGGCAGCTGTGTTCCCTGAGTCGCATCCCCTGAGCCTCCCACCCTGCTGTGGCCTCTGCTCGGCCAGGCCGGGTCCTCTATCATGTGAGTGTAGTTGAGATGTACAGTGGCCTAGCGTGTGGTATGTGCTTAAAGAAATACATACAAAGTTAATGAATGATCTCATCTCTCCCCTCTTACCACGACTATGATTGATGATACCATTAGTTGAAATGGTGCTCAAATTTCTGTGGTCTGTATTACATTCAGTGAATTTTTAAGGGAAAATCCTAAAGTTTGTTATCTATTTTGAAGCCCAGCAGAAGAAATAAAGCTTTTATAATTAGTGTAGTTAAAAATGGTTATTAATAACATGCTCCAAATTCACTATGCAATCAAAAATATTGCTTGCTTTAGCTGTCTTTCAGCTTTGCCATTTCAGGCTTGAACAATATTGAAAAGGAATCTCTCTGGTCGCCTGCCTTATCAAGATTAATGGATACAAAACAGAAAATTCCTTCTACTGCAAGTCAGCCGCTAACATCAAATAACTAAACTTTGTTGTGAAGCCAGGAAACTAAAGTTAGAGATTGAGGTGGGGAGAGATATTTTTGTGGCCACCAACCACTTATAATATTGTAAAACGTCAATTATGAAGAGTTTGCTTGTAGTTTTATGTATAAGTTTGCTTATACAAACTAATAGTTGTTGTTTAACTGACATCCAAATTCGACTGAGTGTTCTATATTTCTATTTGCTGTATGTGGCAACCTTACCTATGTAATAACCATAAGCAGATCTAGAATTGCAGTAATAAAATTCACATTGTCTAAAGAGCCCGGCTGAAGAAAGATTTTATTGCTTTTTTATTGTTACAAACTATTACCACCAACCAACAAAAATCTACTTAATTATTTAAGAAGCAGAATTTCGAGTGACTTCTTTAAAATATTTTAATACATATTGGAATGAAGAGCTTGTCCGAAGGGTGTTTGTGGATCGCTGCTAGTTTTGAACTGTTTGCTACTGCGCTGGGTGCATGGGGGAGCACACCCATTACGCCAGCCGGCGAGCAGCTCACTTTGGATTCCTTTCACTGAGAGGCTTCCTGACGAAGGAAGCACTCTGCTGACTGCGCCGGGGCCAAGCTCCTTACCCACACGGGAGCTCAGAGCAAAGGCTTCCAGAACCAGCTGCTACTTGCTTGACATGGTCACTTAGAGGAACGCCACAGGCAACTTTTCTTTGTAAGGATTCCTTCCTGGTGTGAGTTACGTGTTTCCTGCTCACGGGCCCAGTACAAGGACTTGTCTATAACAGTCAGTGACGTTTTAAAGTGTTGAGTACATCATGAAAATGTGACAAGGTTCATGCGAGCACAAGACGGACAGACCTGAGCAAATTCACTGTGCAAGTGCTGTTCTACTCTTGTGAGACGTAGCTTCATTCAGGAGGGCAGCATGACCACCTCTCTTAGAAGAAAAATACTGACAAAAATTGTAAGTGATTGTTGTGAAGTAGAGCTTGGGAGCACTCACTGTGGTCAGATTTGCCCTTGCTTTCCTTGGATAAATCTGTCGGAAATGCAAGTTTATTTCGCTCAACGTGGTCAGAAATCCAGCCATATTACTTCATAGTAGGAAATGTCAAAACTCACATTAGACTTAAGAGAATTCAGTTCAAGTGAAATTGGCAGCAAGAGTGCAAAATGACAGTAATTAATGACTTGCTTAGTTGTTATTCCCTGTTTTGTTCCCCAGTTAGCATTTAAACCTGACATTAACACAAAGGAACCGTCCACACCCAACAAAATGCAGGATGAGAGAAGGGGACCTGCTCCTCATCACTCAGCTCCAGTGTTCACCTGCAGGGCGTGGTGTTGTGGGGGTAATGACAGGGCTATGGTATGTTAGATTAGGAAACCAGGTGACAGCGACTATCAGGTCGTCAGGCGTTTCAGAGAAGGATTTGCCTGACACCGTAGGAGAAGTCAGTGCCTGTGAGTGGCACTGCTTAGGCGCGAGATGAGGCTGTTTTCTTGGTCCCAGGAGTGCAGGCTGCATGCAGTGAGTGTGAGCTCACACGTGTATGCTGGCTGTGCACAGTGGCAAAGGAACCCAAACCAGGAAGAAGGACTTGGGACCAACAGGGTCGTAGGGAGTCGCGGTGATGTCCGGAATGAGGAGAAGGGAAGGGCACAGTGTCTGAACGAGGAAGGAGGGGCAGGACCACTGGAATCAGAAGGAGAATGACATCTGACACGCAGGAATTTTGAGCAACTAGTGAGGGTCACTGGAACCAGGGACTCAGAGCAAAGTCAGGCCAGATGTTTAATCTTCAAGAATGCACATGGTGAAAGATGCCGGTTCCGCTTGTCCATGGTTTTGACCTCTCAAGTGTCGTGCAGAAGATGGTAATTCCCCCTGGGAGAAAAATAGAAACCTGAGATCCAGGAAGAGGCTTGATGACTGTCCGAGGCTGTGCCAAAGAACCTAAGACACCCCTTCTCACCCTCCAGTCCCCGAGCAGCCTCTCTCTGCTCCCACCCCATTCCCTGGGTCCCTCCTGACTGAAGAAGCAGATAGGAGCTCTTATTTTCTAGCTTCTGGCCTCCTTGCCTGCGGGACTCACAGTAAAGCTCATGCTTTTTGCAGTCCCCGGTGCTGAGGCACTGACTCCTGAGTGTGGTCGGGCAGCCGTCCCTTGCTCCTGTCAACAACAGCAGCAACGTTGGGAATGCCCATGGTCAGGAGCAAGCTGACCCACGACTTGGGAAAGCTAGCGTCATTATCAAGTGTGACCAAGACTGAAGATACTGGAGACCAGCAAAATGCTCCTGAACTGCAGCTCTTCAACACAGGGTAACTGAGCTGGTTATCTGAGGAAACAGCAGGCAGGGGAGAAGCTCTGTAAAGAGTGGAACTTACCTCTGTTGGGGAAATGTCTTTGCTGACATCTGCATCCCCAGGAGTGCCAGGAGTAGAAAGTGACCAAGTCAGAGACTCCAACCAGTGGAGAAGGTGCTGTGTTACATCTGCACAACCAACCCTCTCTTCTTCATGCTGTTTCTCCTGGTCACCTCTCTGTCACATGCCTCCTCCATGTGCTTCCTTTCTGTCTACTTTTAAGATGCTCCATAATCCGGCATTCCGAGCCATCCGTCTGAGGGTCACGTATGACCCTCGGTTTCTTCTTGTGTCTATGAGATTCACGTGTTAATAACCTTGTTTTCTTGGTAATCTGCCTTTTGTTGTGAATTTCTCCTCTCTACAAAGGGAATGAAAGGACATTTATGAGGAAGAGTTGAAGCCTAAGCCAGGTTGTGTGTGAGCATTGATGGGCCAAGTACCACTGAGTGAGTACATGAACACGCCCAGTCACGGAGGCAACTGTGAATGAATCCAAGTCCCCATCAGTGATCCCAGGTGGAGAAGAGGACAGCAGAGAACAGCTGCGCGTGGGCCGATGAGCTCTGCCCTTGAGGTGTGAGTCAAGCGGCCATACATGGTGCTTGTGTAGAGCGGTCTATGAGTAAGCAGCAAAGGAAGGAACATCACCGAGACCTGGAACGAGTCCTGTTGAAGGAACCCCAGGCATTCTAACAAGACTTCCAGCCTAATAGGCTGCACAGATGCTGGGTTTTATGCCTTGGGGAGCAGTGCTCAGAGTGAAGTGGGCTTTTACGGGCACAGTTTCAAGAGCAAATCGAGGGGCCAGGCTGAGTGGCAGCGCGGGGTGAACAGCAGCTGGCTTTGCCGTGGTAGAAATGATTAAGGTGATCATGGGACCGATGTCAATCAGGAAAGGTTTCTGCTGACAGGTTGAGGGGCTGGGATTAAGATTTAGATGGATCATCACATGCTGGCCTTTAAAGCTCCACAGGAAAGGAAGGTATCAGCCCGCTGCATCAGGGCTCTTGGGATAAAATGACAGGCAAATCCGACCAGCAGACACTTAATAGGGAAAGATGACATGACCTGCTTGTGGGTCCAAAAACTAAAGTTAAAAATGGAAAGTGGGACAGATACTCCTCCACTGCCACACCCAGGAGCGCAGCGTGTGTTCACCAGACACTCACGAAAAGCGGCTTTTCCTTCCAGTGGCTGCCAGGAAGGTACTGAGTATGTGGATGGAGTGACTACAACACAACACCTGGTCACCAGAGCGTAGCTGCACACTGGGTGCAGCGGGCTCAGCGGCCTCCAGGGGGGCAGACCCTGCCCGACAGGAGGAAGCACAGCTGTGTCAGGGCTGTGAGCAGGAAGACCACGCACACGCCCTCAGGGTCTGCCAGGATGGGCTGAAGCCTAGGGCTCTTAGAAGGCCGCCTCTGGTGTCCTGCTCTTCCTTGCTGCCTGACACGACTGTCACACCCAGGAATCAATTATGAGAGGCTCACAGAACCCCCTGATATTTCCCTTGTGCATCTGCATGAGGCCAAACAAGAAATTTCTCGTGGCAGAGCCAGGACCCTGCAGGCACCAACCCCTGACCTTCCACCACTCTGGCTGCCCTGGGACCAGCCTGTGCCCCGACTGGCCAGCCCAGAGGACAGCGCCTGGGCTCCTGGTTCAAGGGCCCAGCAGATTTCGTGGTGCAATTACTTGATTTTCCAGAGCTGTGAAGGAATCTGGGTGTAGCTTATCCTCGAGCCCTGGACATGGTGCCTATCAGTTAGCTGAAGTGCTCAGATAACACAAGTAACATTTGTAAAAAAAAGGAGAAATGGCGAGAGAAAATAATATGTGTGAGGTCCAAAACTAAGAGACGTACTCAGAACAGATGATGAATGCTCAAATTTTAAATACTTCTCATAGTAGAAGACATATTGCAACTAATCCTGCCCCAAGTCCTCCCTCCAGTTTGAATACACTTACACTATGGTTCCTGCTGCTGTCTGAAGCAGCTCTGGAGTCCCCTTTCGTGAGTGTCTTTATCAGGTGTGATAAAAAATACAGTGAACGCTGCCAACGAGCACCACCCAACGGAAAGACAGGTCGTAAAAACATGATGCTGTGTCCTCATGCACCTTATTCACCAGATCTGACACTGTAGCTTCTGGCTGTTCCCCAGAGTCAAAATAACCATAGCAGGGAAAGGTTTTGAGTGGACTCAGGACATCAAGGCAGCCACTGTCACCGGAAAATCGTGTCCTGAGGCAGTGAGGATCTGGTCCTGGGTTCCATTGTCCTCAGCTCTTTGTCCTTGGGGAAGGAATTCAGTGGAGACCCACAGCAGCCATGAAGAGGACCGGTAGCATTTGCTGTGAGGTGGGTCCAGGGAGAGTCCCGCCTTCCAGCCAGAACTTAGGCAGTGCCATGAAGGAGTTTGGATGCATTTTGCACACAAGAGTTAATCATCGGGTGCAGGAACTGAGGTAGTTCTGACATGTGCTGAAATTTTACTTAGAAGTCACCTTGGAATTGCAAAATGTCTTCCTGTCTCTTTTACATGTCAGTGCTTCCCCAGGGGCTTTGATCATGTGAGGAACTTAGGAAAGAAAATTTGGAAAGAACAAGCCCTGAGATTGAATTGGTCCCAGCCCGAGCAGGAATGTCTTTAGGGATCATTCCCTTTCCTGGTGCCATGGGCTGTGTGTGGGCCACGGCAGCCACGTGCCTTGTCCTGGAGTCAGGGGCCAGGTGGCCGGATGCAGAAGGGATGTGCAGAACGCGCCTCCTAACGATGTCACGTTTGCAGCTCTGTGGGGTCTCTGTGAGCCTGAGGCCCAGCAAGTGCTGATAGATGTGCTGTCCACTAAAGTCTTTAACTGGCGGTGCACACTACTGCACCCCTCTGCCACTCAGGCCTGCTGATGTCTCTTCCCCTGCCCAGTACCATGACAGTGAACAAAAGACCCCCAGGAAAGGGGACTTCCAGAACCGCTGCGGAAACGTCAACCAGGATGGGACAAGCGCTTGTGTTAGGTTTGGTGTGAGTAAGAGACAGAACAAAGACAAAGAAAGCCTTTATTGCCCCTGCACAGGAGGGCAGCTAAAAAAAGCAAGGGCCCCCTGAGGGAGGGAGCTGGGAACAAAGCACATAGTGGGCTGGGTTGCAGGTGGAGTACATGGGGGCGGCTTAGGTGGTGCTACAGCACGGATTGGGAAAGGGTGCACGCGCACGCACAAAAGGAAGTGGGAAGCAGTGGTCAGGCGGGGAGAGGAGCAGGTGGAGGCAGTCTACATGGGACGCTTGTGGTTTTGCACCCCACGCTGTGCTGAATCGCACCATGATGTTCGGCAGAATTTTGTACGGGCAGAAACCCACCACTTGAAACTAAGCAATGCGTCTTCTGTCGCACATTTTCTGTAATGTTAGCTGTATTTTACAGTCATTCCTGGTATATTGGCCCCACACCACTAATGCGTGCCCCTTCCATGCTGTAAGCGCACAGTGCCCTGAATGCAGATTAAGGGAGTTTCAAACTTTCTTGTTTCCGGTTAAATGCTCAACAATGTTGGTCTATAAAATAAACTGGTAGCAATCAGATCAACAGGGGAAAACCTGGAAGAAACGTGCAGAAACACAGGCACGGCCCCCAGAGCAAAGACATGGAGAGAGACTGCAGAACAGTTCTGGTGTCCCACGGCACGGCGCGGTGGCCTGGCCGGCGATAGGGTGGCACGTTCCAGAATAACTAGACGTTGTTCCATCACAAAGAAATAGCAAGGGTTCGGTGTGCGAGATGGGCTCACTGCCCTGACGGGGCGACTACATGCCGCATATGTGAACTGATATGTCACCTCGCTCCACAGAAATACACACAAGTATCAGGGATGGATTAAAATTTTGAAAAAGCAATTGTAGAGGAACGAACCCCAGAGGAGGCTGTCCCGAGCCCGTGGTGCAGCACGAATGTGTGGGCAGCGTGCAGGCCACATCCAGACAGCTGTTGCCACGCTCATCGTGGCTAGGAGGCTCTGCCTGACAGCGGGGCCCAGGGCATCAGTTCTAAGGAGGGAACCCCTCCTGCTCTGCCGCCGCCCCCTTCCCAGCACCATCCCAGCCCTGGCAGCTCAGCACAGGCCCCCTCTACCCACTGCCCAGCCAGGACTCCCTGTGCCCTGTGTGGCCCTGGACACTGGAGACCGAGTGGGAAAGGGTGCTCGACCTCTGACCCCGCTTTGTGTTTGGAAAGGGGATGGACAGTGAGCCACAAACCCGGGGGAGGGTGCATGGGGCAACAAAAGCAGCCCCAGCCCGGAAGCTGAGTCCAGCGGAGTGCCCACGGCGTCCCGAGCTCGCCAGACCAGGGGTGCTGCGGGGCAGGGGCGATTCGGTCAGTGAGGAGGACCACAGGACTGTGGAAGTAGCTGCTGGGAATTTACCCTTCCACAGAGCGTGAGCTCCTCTAGGCAAAGCAGGACTCAGCTCCTGAGCCTGCACAGCCCCCGGCCCAGCACTCTGGGCTGCGTTAGTGCCACACCCATGCCTGTAGGAGCTGGAGACCAGCCACTGTGCTTGGGAAGAGAAAGTGAAATGTACTTGGCAAAAAGAAAACACTAAGGTGAGGTATGGAGGTGTATGCCTGTAACCCCAGCACTCTGGGAGGCTGAGGCAAGAGGATCCTGAGTTTTAACCCAGTCTAGGCAATGTAGTGACCTAGAAAGACCTTGTCTCAAACAAAACAAAACAAAAGAAAACAAAACAAAACAAAACAAAACAAAACAAAACAAAACAAAACAAAACAAAAGATCATGTCTGCAGTGTAGGTCAGTGCAAAGGCCCTAGTATCAATCCACAGTACTACAAAGAAAAAAGCAATACGTGTGTCCATTTTTCACTTTCGGGCTGTTTTTCAGCTTTGGTAACCCATCCTGCCGGTCAGTAAGTTCTGTGCATGGGGGGGGGGGGTCATGGAGTTTTGCCATCGAGTCCCACAGGCCGTGCAGGACGGTACCTGAGGCTTGCAAAGGGTAGAGAAAGGTAGAGAAAGGCCCCTGCGACCGAGGGCAGTTGCTGTCTAGTGCCTGGGAGGGACTGGGGTTTTCTCTCCATGTGCAGGGGAGGGAGGAAAGGCTGGTGTGGGAGACACAGTGCAGGCATCACCGCCAACAAAGGCTGTTCCGATGCTGCCTGAGAAGGATGTTTGTCCTGCAGACCTGGCAAGTTTCCCTGGAAAGAGGAATCAATAAAGAGCCTTTGTCATTCAAAGTGAGACTGGGGAAGCCCTGAGGTCGGAGATCAGCACTGGCAGCTCCAGCTCCAAGTCCTTGGGAGCAGCCCCTTTCAGCAGCTCCTTCCCCCATCCAGTGAGGATATCTTACCCAGGACAGTGACGTGGCCACACTGGGTGTCATTCAGCGAAGGAGGCTTGCCCTGTGCTGACTGATGGAGCCTGTGATTGGCACTTACTTCTTCATTCTCTGATTAATCAAAGCAGTCACTCCTCAGGGACAAATTACAAAGGTGGGTTGTGCACGCTCCTCATCCGGGAAGCGTGTGTGGTCCCGAAGGCCGTGCTGAAGTGGAAGGAGGGTGCGAGAGAGGGATGTGTGTGCAGGGAGGGGGTCAGGGCAGCTTCTCTGGGGCCTAGGCCAGTGGACACCAGAACGGAGTTCCGTAGCAGGGGACACCAGGCCAGCTTTCCCGAGGCTGCTGTGATGTGCTCCAGGATGGCCTGGAAAAGCACCATGGAGACACCTGCCTTCCCTTGCCCAGGCCAGGTGTGCAAGGCCCCCATGGGCCCCGTCTTCTGCAGGGAGGTCACAGCCGTAGGTTGGAAGAGCTGCTCCCGAGAGGAGTGGTTCAGAGTGGGCTGCGTGGAGGCTGCCTGCTCCCCGGGACCTACTTCTGGCAGACCCTCTGCTGTTATCTGAGTAGATGTGGCCAACCTCTGGGGATCAGGGGTATATCAGCCCCCTTGGGACTGGCCAGCATGTGTACAGACCCAGCCACCAGTGGGGCTTGTTCTGTGGGCTGATACACAGCAGTGGGGACTTTTCTCCGGGGGCTGGCTTGGCCCCAGCCCTGTGCCCCAGTTCTACATGTGTGCTGGTTTCCATCCACTGTGGAACTCCCAGCCCTAAGACGCCAAGGAGGGCACAGTCCACAAACACAAGCATGTTCCGTGATTTCACACTAGGAAAGCTGATTCCGCACTTCAGCTGCTGGCTAGATTTAAAGAACAAAATACCACGTTGTCCTTTTCCGATAGTGAAAATTGACAAAAGTCACCTTCCAGCTTTGATGTTACAGGTTTTAAAGTCTCCACCTCTTTCCAAAAGCGAGTCCATTGTTCCCTGGGAAACACCAGGGGCCATCCTGCTAGATTCTGGGGCAGCTTCCCTGCCCTGGAATGAGGGTCTCCATCATGACCAACCTCCACACAAAATTCCAGAGGAAAATCTCAGTGTCACACCTGCGAGGTATGAAAAGTAGAAATCCAGGAAAATATAATTAATTGTAAAAAATGGTTTTTGTTCTGTACAGAAATGCCTGGTTATAATTGCATTAGAGGTCAAAGAGAATACTGCATTTATACTCATAGGTCATACTTAATCATAAAAGGTTGTAAATAAAACAAGACAGAACATATTCAACGACTGTCAATGCTTTGCTTTTCTAGCCTTTTTAATCAGTGTGTGCAGTGCACAGTGATCACATTCCCCGTGGCGGATGTGTACACGTTCACGGCACACCTTCACTCTTCTGCTTTGGGGTCCCCTGCTTGCTCTAGCCCTTCTTCCTCTCCCTATTTACAAGCTCTGCTTCCACTTTTTTCTTGCCATTCTTTCTTTTCTTTAAATCCTCCTCCTCCCCTCCCGCATCTCTTGTTCCCCTTCCCATTTGACCGGGCTGTTCCCCTTCTAGGTGTCCTCTCAAAAGAGTTAGAAGCCCCTAGCACATAACACATAACATAAATCAGCAACATTAAAAACCGTCGAAGTCATCACAAGAAAAGAATTTTAAATGTATCAATATCAAAATATTGAGAAATATTAACATCAGTCAAAAACTCAATGTAAAAAGCACATCGTAAGGAAAGAGAAGGCCAAACGACAAACGAGGAAGATGGTCTGAACCCTGATACAAACAACCAATCTGATGATGAGTAAGAAAAGGACGAAAGACACAAAGCAAGAGCAGGCAAAATGGGAAACTGCAGTCACAGGAGAGAAACCGGAAATGGCACTGACCCCCGAAGGTTCCAGCCCCTTACACCACCCTGTTCCCTGGAGGGGAGCAGTGGCACTTCTGGGCCAAGTTGGTGACAACCCACGCTTGGTTCTGCATGCTCTTTTCACTGCTAGAGAACCCCAGGAGCCCCTGTTCCCAAGGCCATGACTGCAGGATAGTGGAGCCTCCAGCAGCCCAGAAGCCTGGGACACACAGGGAGCCTGCAAGATACAGGGCAGATGAGGCGGGAAGCACACCCGACCCCTCACCTGGAGCATGCTCCTTCCTTTCAGTCACTCCTGCCAGCCAGGGCAGGAAGCAGGGCAGCTGGACGCCAGGGCCTGGAAGGCCTTGGAGGGGAAGATTCGCACTTCCTCTGCTGGGGGATCACGGGTGAGTGCAAATCCAAAGGGACACAGAGCGATGACAACGAAAATGTCCAGTACGTTGTGCAGTGGTTCAGAAGTTCCACGTTCAGACACACTGCCCACAAGTATGTCAGTGTGAAACAAGGCTGTTTATTGCAGCATTGTTTCTAGTGCGGAAAACGGAAATAGCTTTTCTGTCCTCCAGCGGCAGGTCGGCTGTGGAAATCAGTGTATTCACATGGAGCAGTATGTAGCTGTGGAGGGAAAGTGGTGGCATGGGTGTGAGCTGGGATGCTCTCAAATCACGTGAGTAGGGAAAATAAGCAAAACAGAGAGGTGGGTATAGGACAGCTACATGAAGTGGAAACTCAGTGTGTGTGTGTGTGTGTGTGTGTGTGTGTGTGTGTGTGTGTGTGCATGCACATGCACACACACACACGCATGTGGACCATAGGGTCCTGCATCTCTTAACAATGGGAAGCCATCCTGAGAAATATACAATTAGGCAATTTTGCCATTGTCCAAACATCAGAGTGTACCTACAAAAACTAAGACACCCTGCTTTCTAAGATGTGACCTCCTGGGTCACCACTGTTGTTGTGATCACGGGTTTTTCTTCTTTAGAACACTAATATGGTGGATTAGACTTGCTGATTTCACAGTGTGAGCCAGCCTTGCATAGCTGTTATAGTTCCCTTTTGCATGGTATATAATATTCTCATATTTTGCTGGATGCAAACTGTCAATGTTTGTTTGAACATTTCTGCATGTGTGTTCATGAGAGATATTATTCTTTAGTCTTCACTGTGTGTAATGTCTTTTACACACAATATTTGGTGTAAGGGAACACTGGCCACATAGAATAATTTAGAAAGTGTTCCCTCTGCTTCATTCTCACCATAAGTGATTGTAGAGGGTCAATATCCCTTCTTCCTTGAATAGGTGATACAGTTCAGCTGTGAAACACTCTGGGCTAGCCTGGTGGTGTTGGAAGGGTATTAGCTCCATGGAATATTTTAAATAGATATGACCCTATTCAGATTTATGCTTTCCCTTGTGCAAATCTTAGTGAAGCTTGTGTTGATTCCATCTTGTTGAAAGGACTTGGTTCATTTAATTGAGGTTACTGATTTTGCGGGAAAAGGGATTGTCATAACATCCCCTTACACCTGCTTTATGTCATGAAATCAGTAGCATTCAGCTCTCATTTCTGATACTGGAAGTTTATGTCTTCTCTCTTTCATTCCTAGTCTGGCTACAGGATTATCAGTTACATTGATTCTTTGGTTTCATTTCTTTTCTCTATTGATATCCTGTTTTCAATTGTGTGGAATTCTGCTCTAATTTTCTTCTTTTTTCTGGTAGCTTTCAGTTTCTATTGACCTCTTTCCTAGTTCCTAAGGCAGAGCTTTGTTAACACTGTGCTTGTGGTGTACATTTCTGTCTAACACGCTGCCTTCACTACAAACCACAGATTTGATCAGTCACATCTCCCTGTCATTTAGTTCAAAATACTTTTACATTTTTATTGAGACCTCTTTTAGACCCATATTATTTACAAATTTGTTTTGTAATGTCTAAATATTTTAGAGTTTTCTGGATGTCTTTCTGTAGTATTTTAACTCCACTGTGGTATGGAAACACATTTACGTGTTCTTCTCTTTACACTTATCAAGATGCACTTTATGACTGGGCATGCCGTGTGTCTTGGTGAACGTGAGTTTGTGGACAGTGTGTGTCCTGCTGCTCGTGTAGGAAGTTGTCATAGATGGCGATTATGCATCAGTGAGTGATGATGCTCTTGGGGGGGGCTGTGTCCTCACTGACTTTGTGCCTGTTGGATTATCCTTTCCTCACAGAGGTATCCACGTCCTCTGCTATCCTAGTGGGTGCTTCTAGCTCTCCTCATAGTTCTAGGAGGCTCTTTGGCATGCATTTTGATAATTTTCTGTGAGACACATCTATATCCACATCCACAAGTGTTGTTAGGACCCTTTTACCGTTATGCACTGGTTCCCTTCCTCTCTGATCTGTTCCCTTGGTGTGATACTTGCTTTCTCCAAAATTAACAGAGCTACTGACGCTTTCTTCTTATTAGAGTTTTCATGATATAGCCCTCCCTATCCCCTTGTATTTCAGTCTATGTGTGCCAAATATTTAGAGAGGGTTTCTTATAGGCAACATGCAGTCAGATCCTATTCTTTTCTTTTCTTTAATCTTCTTTGTATCTTTTTAAAATAGGGTCTTTGTTACTTACTTTTCTCATTGCTGAGCTAAAATACTCAACACCCAAAGTTAAAGGATGAAAAGTTTATTTGGCTCCGAATTTGTAGAAGTTTCAGTCCATAATCCAACATAGGGTGGCTTCACAGAGAGCATTTCACGGCAGGTAGAAGACAGCAAAAGCAACAGGAGAGCTTAACAGCATCTTTCTGCCCCTTTTATATTGTATCTAGACTGCGGGAACTAGGATGGTACCAGTCAAATCAGCGGACTGATCCAGCAATCACCTGCTCTGAATCTCAGCATTTCACACACTCTAGATTCAGCCACCTCCCGAAAACCCCATGATTACATGAGGGTTTAGGGGGACATCTAGACACAAACCATAACATTCTGCCCCACACCCCCAAAGATTTATGCATATCCCTTTATGCAAAAGGCATTTAGTCCATCTGCAAGTGTTGCCAAAGTTCTAACAGTTTCAGCATTTCTGAAAAATCCATGTCCCAAGTCTCTGAGCTTTAAGGCAAACTCTTCCCTGTGAGCTCTTGTATAAATGGAAAGAAATTTAAACACTTCTAACATTTAATGGCACAAGATAGACATTTCCATTCCAAAAGTTACAAACAAGAGGATACAAAGAAGTGGACTAAAGCAAGTCCAAAATCCAGCAGGGCAAATACTAAATCCTGTAGTTCCATGTGCAGCATCCAAGGCAATCTGTGACAAGATGTGAACTCCAAAAGGCTTATGTGGCTCCACCCCTGCAGCACTTCTGGTGGTTGTAGCTCCCATGGCTTCCCACTTGGGCCTGCTCTGCTCCCTCCTTGCAGTTTTCCTCAGACAATCCACATTCCTGGCTTCACCAAACTTCTGGGGTCGCCACTGCACCTTTGGCTTCACACTCACAGCTTCATGCACTGTCCTCTCAGAGGCACACTGCCTAGCCTACAGGCCTTCTGAAGTCTGAGTGGAAGCCTTCCTGACCCCACAACTCTTCCATTCTAGGTGTACCTAAAACCAGCACCACATGGATGATGCCAAGGTCTGCTGCCAGCAAAAGCAGTAGCCATGCTTCCCTATTTCTTGGCTGCAAGAGTCAAGTACCTAGATTGTTGAACAGTCTGAATGCAATTCTGAGGAACAAATTCTCTTGGCAGCTGCTTTTCTGGATTAAGGTGCTCTGTAGCTTTCTTCTCAAAGCAAAGTCTTCCACCTTTGCAGTTTTGAGGCTGCAGAAGGTGGTGTCCTCCTGCTTCTTGTGATGTTCCTAGGCCAGTCAAGGTCTCCTGAGCTCTGTCTTTTCAACCCACAGCTTTACTGGAACTTTCTTTCTGGCCAAACTGAAAATGTCGTAAATCACTCTGCAGGCCTTTGCTCTCAATTATCAACATAAATTGGCTGAAAGCTCCCAACAGCCATCCTCAGCAACAGTGAGGAGTCAAGCTCCTCTCATGATGAGAAGAGCTGAGTTCATATCAGGAAAACAAGCTTCTCAAGGAGAATCAACAGCACCATCCTCCCTTCCAGTTCTCCTTTTATGCCATTTTGGCAACAACCCCCAGGTGGGTCTTCCATACCCAGAACCACGCTGACTCAGTTCAGCTGGTTGCTCCAAGTTGACCATGAGTTAATTCACTACAGAGTGCTTAAGCCAATCACATTCAAAATGCTTATGCATACAGTTGAATTTACATTTTCCATTATTTTAACTATTTGCTGCTCACCTATTCCTTGGTTCTAATTTGAACTTTCTCTGACTCTAAGTGGGCATTTTAGGATTCTGTTTTTTCTGTTTGCTACACACCACTGCGTTTTTGAAATTTTGACGTTGCCCCATATTTTACAGGGCACATGTCTCCTAACCCAAGTCCACTTTCAAGGGGCACTGTGGCTCTTCGCAGCATGCACAGGGCACCCTCAACCCCTCTGTCCTGTCCCTCCCAACATGGCTGTTGCTTGACTGCCTGTCCATACTCTCTAAGCACCCAGCATATTTGTGCTATTCCTATTTTGAACAAAGAATTGACCAGCAAATCAAAGGAAAATGAGAAAATTAAAGGTTTTATTTAGTTTCACTTATTTCTTCTCTCTCTTTCCTGATGAAGGTCTGAGTTCCTGACCTCTAACCTCTGCATTCTTTCTAAAGTTTTTAAGAAAATAAATCTGTCAGGACTCAGGCGGCAAATGCCCACAGTTTTTATTTGTTCAAAACATCTATTTCTTTTTCACTTTTGAATGATAATTTGGTGGTATACAGAATTATAGGCTGGTGAATTTTTTTTCTTCCAACACTAAATATTTCACGCTGCTTTCTTCTTGCTTGTGCGTATTCGAACAGAAGTCTTACTTAATTCTTACCCTAGTTCCTCTTCTGGGAGAGAAACTTTCTCCCTCTTTGGCCTCTGGCAAGATTTTCTCTTTGTCTTTGATTTCTCTACAGAGAATATGAAATGCCCTGGTGTCCACTGTTCTTATTTTGCTTTTTTGTTCTCTGAGCTTTCTAGGTCTTTGGTCTCTTACAGTATGTAGGAAATTCTCAGTCATTACCTCCAATATTTCTTCTTTTCCTCCTCCCTTTATCCTGCTTTTGCCATTCCGTGTATGCTTTATCATTTGTAATTGTGATTGTTACATGATCCTTAGATATTTTGTTGAATGTTTTTCATTCTTTTTTCTTTCCATTTTGCTTTTGGAAAGTTCTCCTGGCACATCTTCAAACTTCCTGATTATCTCCTTGTTTGTGTCCAGTACACTGAAAAGCCCATTGAAAAGTGTCCTTAATTTTTTATGATAGTTTTCATTCTTAATATTTCCTTTGATTCTTATGATTTCCATCTCTTTGCTTAATCAGTCCTTTGACCTCAAATGGTGCCATGTTTTCCACTGGGCTGCTTCTCGTGTGAGTCAAAGTCTGTCTGGTCCCCAGTAGCACCTGGCCAGCATCTCTGCCATGCCCAAGTGCTGTGCCACACTCTGTCCTCTGCCCCTGTGGACTTTCATGGACCTTGCTGCTCACATCACTGTCCAGGGAGCCTGAGAAAGGGCCTTCCATGGTCTTCCTTTCTATGATTCTTGGTGTTCCAGTCAGGTAAATGTGCCACTTGGACAGAAAAGGATCGCTGCGTGTAGGTGGTTGTGTCTGAGTCGACCCCAGCTGCTGTGTGTCCCAGCCGTGCCGGGACCCAGCCTGCTCCTAGCACCCTGTGGCCGCTGCCTGGCAGGTGGGGAGCCTGTGCAGCCAGGAAGGAGGAGACCCAGAGAGATGTGACTCCCGCTCCGGCCACAACGAGCTTTGCTCCCTGGTGGATGCTTCATCTAACACAGGCTGATCTAAGCAGTGTGTCTCACTTTGTGATTTGAGAGGAAGATATAACTCTTATTTTTCCTCCAACGCTTGTCGCTGGATTTATCTCCCATGCCAGGGACCATGGCCTCCACTCCTACCCAGTGTGCATGTAGAGCTGGTTGTTTGTTCTTGCAGAGCATGGGGTGGAGCTAAGCTCCTGGTGTTTAATGTGAAACACTTTCAGAGAACTGCAAAGAAATATCTGCCCATTGGTGTGGGTGTGCTTTTAAAATGGAAAAATACATGAGGTGCTAGCAGACTCCCCCCATCTTGTGAGTGGGTTCCATTTTTTGCCACGAGACTGTTACCTTCCAGCAGGCATGATGAGGCAGAGCTGTGCCTTGTTCTACTAGAGCTGCTGCTGTTGCACCAGCTTGCACATCACGTGTCTGGAAGTTCTGTTTAGAAACGAGGCGCATATGTCTCCAGATTTGCTCGTTGTTCTGTACCATGTGAAAGTTTGTTTAATGTTTTTCTACAGACAAAAATGAACCCGGAGTGCTGTGCTGGGGCACAGATAAGGAAGGAGGGGGGAAGGGCCTCCGGTTTGCTTCGCAGGGCAGAAAGCAAGTTTCCTGCCTTCACCAGGGCGTCTCCTCCTCACAGCAGTGCTGGGAGCGTCACTCGCTGCTGCCAGGGACGGAGAGGCTTAAGAGAAGGAAGCGGTGTGCTTCAGCCTCCAGAGCCGGGCTTGCTTCCTTGCTAGACTCCAGAAGGAGCGCACCTCCTGGCCTCCCGGCTGTGGGCCGAGGGCTCTGACAGGAAGGTGCCCAGGACGCACCTGCAGGCGCTGCACAATGCGCAGCGCGGGCACATGGCGGGGACGGCCAGGGCCAGCGCGAGGCCCCAGACCGAGTGCCCGGGGAGCCGCCACCCAGAGCCGAGGAACTGCAGCCCGGGCGCGCGGGGCGGAGGACAGGACAGCGGCCGGCAGTCTAGACTGCTCTCCCGGTGGAGGGGCCAGGAGCCCGCCTGGGGAGCCCGCCGGAAGGGACATCAGCCGCTTCTGCTGGGTGCACAGCCCGCACCGCCCTGCCCCAGGCTGTGACCTTGTCTGACCTTGAAGCTGCTCCAGGCCGGCTCCTTGGAGAAGGTCCCTCCCGGGAGCAACGTGGGGTCCACGCCTGTCCCCCAGCTGCGCGGAAACTGCTTTGAGAATTCATGGAGGTGAAACCCGAGCCAGAGTCCACATGTACCCCAAATCCACAGGCAGAGCGCAAAGCCTCACCACCAGCAGCAGTGCCAGGGCCTTCAGGAGACGACTAAAGCAGCACTTAGGGCTTGGGAAGGGTGGGAGTGACCCCATCCACCCAACACCGCCCTAGGAGGACGCTGCTTCCTTTACAAGCCCGGAGAGAGCAGTACAAGGCCTCACTTCGGAAACAGAAAAGGCCCGTCAGCCCGAAACTCTTGTGCCTTGGATATTTTCAAAGCCAGGGATTTTGTTGTAATCCTGCAGTGCTAGAGTCTCCTGCGTGCCTGGCATGCGCTCGGCCCCTGGGATACAGAGACTCACCCCCCGCCTGCCGCTGGCACCTTCATTGTCGGCTTTCTGGTCTCCAGAGCTGTGCAAAAGTAAACTTCTGTTCTTCATAAATTACCCAGGCCTTGGTATTTTGCTACAGTAGCAGGAATGGACTGAGGTCATCCTCTTGTCTTGACCTTGTTCTCTGCTCAGGTGGAGAATCAGACCTTATGCTGTGACACTGTGTGTGACAACTGTTACAGTTTGTGTCTGGTTGTCCCCCAAAGCCTCATGAGGTCATGGGGTGGGCTTTTCCCAGGCAGCTGAATCTAGAGTTTGTGATCCATTCGTGGTCCAATGCTGGGATCAAGGGTGTGAGTGCTGCACCCGCCCGGGGGCCTGCATACAGAATAAGGGACAGGAAGAGGGTTGCCCTGCCCTCCTCTCTTGCTGCTTTTGCTGTCTTCCCCAACTGTGAGCTGTTGCCCTGTGCCATGTGCCACCCTGCCTTGGAGCCAGCCAACTATGAACTGAAACCTCCAACCTCCACAAACTGTGAGTTAAATAACCCTTCCCGCATTTTACTTTGGGCGTTGGGTATTTTGTTTCAGCAACGCGAAAAGTAACTAAGACAGCGGCCCTGGTGGCATCTCCGTCTGCTTCCTGACTGGGGCCGTGGCTGCAGGTCTGCAGCTGTGCCTTTGGCTCCACAGGAAAGGGTGACCCACACTCCCTGCAGCTCCGCACGGCTCCACCATACGGTCCCCACGGTGGGACATCCTCCTCCACCGTCTGCCTCCTATGTGTCACCCGTGGGGTGGGAGCCCCCTCCTTCCTGCCCTCTTTGGGAAGGAGAGAGGGCTGGACAGCTAGGGTTCAGAGAACTGGGCCTGACCACTGGAAGCTCACCAACAACTGAAATGATGCCACACATATCTACACAAGGAGGAATATTTTAAGTACAAGAGCAGGGAAATAACTAAGCATGGTTGTATAGGGCCCCAGAGGACTTGCTTATTGCAAAATATAATCCCTTGTCAGCTTGCTGAAAACCCTCTGCCTTGATTATAGGTATGGTACAATTTTGTGTGTGTAACAAATAATTCTCTTGATTGTAGGCACTGGTAGAATATTGTGTAGATAATAAATAATTGACCCTTTCTGAGTCTCTTTAGAAAATGGAAACATTTGAAATTTAAGTACATCTGTGGATGTGCCTACTCTGTCACTTGCCTGTGGATGTTTTTAACGCTAAGGGAAGCAGCACTTTTTCCCTAAAAATACTTCCCTCCTCGAGAGAAATGCAAACAGCCCATCAGATTGTTCCAGTTGTGCTTTCCTCCTCACCGCCAGCTACTGTAGCGTGAAGAGCAGGGACACTGGAGTCAGCCTTTGCTGGGTCCTGCACCTAATGGAATGTGAAATCCAGCCGGCCAGTGCGAAGCCCTAGGCTCAGCTACGGTGTGTAACACTGCTTCCTCCCAGGGTCATCATGGGGTTGGGGAGGCCGCGTGTGGGGATGTGGTGCAGAGCTGCGGCCCATGAATGGAGCCGATGTGAGTGGCTTTGTCTTTATTGAAGACAGATGTGCCCTGAGTAGTTTGTTATATCCCCAGGCCCCTGATGTCGAATCGCTGCTACACTATTTTCAAAACTGTGTAGGTGGCATCACTTTAATCCATTTGGTATGATCTAAAAGATAGCTAATAATGAAATGTGTGTGCCTTTTAAAATCCTGACAAACAAGACCTTTGTGTTCACTCTTCAACAAAATGAATGAAGGGCCTACTTCAAAACTAATCTTATGTGACTGCATGCTTTCTTTTCTGAGAAAAAACAAGGGATGATGAAAATATAGGGAACACTGAAATTTTCAAAATTATAATAGTAAAAGATACATTGCCATTAATCCCCCTGAAAATCATTCCTTTCATTTCAAGTATAATTATGATGTCATCCTTGTCCCCCTCTGAGGTAATTCTGGAAGTCCTTTGTCCTGAGTGTCTTTACAAGAAGAATTGCAAATCATAATGACGAAACCCTCAGTAAGATTCCTTTGATAAGATCTATACATAAACTGCAATTAAAATATGGTATGTGTTCTAACTTTGTGATGAAAAATACCATGAAAGCAGCTATCACGTGACACCCAACAGAAAGGTAGGTTCATAAGTAGAACACAGTGTGTCCTCATCCACCTACTCAATGGATCTGGCACTATGCAACTTCTGCCTCTTCTCCAAAGTTGAAATGATCATGAAAAACAAATATTTTGAATCACTTCAGGATATTGAAGCAATGGCACTACTACAACTAAAGAGTCATGAAAGGGGACCTCCAGAACTTCTGCAGAAAGTGGTCAGAATGATGGGACAAGTGTGTCTGAAGCAAGGGTAGTATTTTGAAGGGGAGTCATGACAATGTTTTTTATTGTAACAGTTTTTTAAAAAGTTAGAACACATACCATATTTTAATTGCAGTTTATGTATAGATCTTATCAAAGGAATCTTACTGAGGGTTTCATCATTATGATTTGCAATTCTTAATCAGGTTACAAAGTTGCTTTAACTTCCTATCAGCTATAAGGACAGAGAAATACCTAGGCTATTCTGCAGGTTAAGGTCTTGCTGCAGAACAGGAAACAAGCAATAATGAGCTGCTATCTTTTTAAAACTGATGAAACTGATCATTTTCCTATACAAAACATGATTCTAGCTGTTATGGTTTAGACCTGAAATGTCCTCCCAGAAGTCTCATTTTTGGAGGTGGGCCCAGGTCAGAAGGCACAGGTCACTGGGAATGTGGCTTCAAAGGGCACATTCTTATCCCCAGCTCCTTCCACCTGTCTCTGCTTCCTGGCTGTCATGATAGCTTTCCTCTATCATGACTTTCATTGCGTTGTTTTGCCTTGAAGACATCTATCCATGGAATGAAGTCATGAGGCAAAATAAACCTTTCCTCCTTTAAAATGTGAGTTCCATATATTTTGTTTCAGCAATGGCAAAGTAACTAAAACAGAAATTAGTATCAGAAGTGAGGTGACTGCTATGAGTGTAACCTGACTTTGTGGATCACAAGCCTTTGAAACTAGTTCATAGGAGAAATTTGGAAAGGTTTGGAGATGCTAGTAGAAAAGCTTTAGAATGCTGTAAACTAAACTTAATAGGAGAATCTGGTCAGAGTTTACAAGACCAGAATGCTGATAGCAATGCAGACAGTAAAGGCCAAGCTAAGGAGTTTTGAGCTGGGAACAAGAACTTCATGGGGATTGAACTCAAAACCATGTGTGTTATACTCTGACCAAAAATGTCCATAGTTTGACCATGCCCTGAAAATTTGCAGCAAACTGAAATTAATGGTGGTGGACTAATGTATATGACAGAGTAAATTTCAAAGCAGCCCAGTGTTCTAGCTGTGTCATGGATACTGCTGGCTGATTTTAGCTGGATCTAAAGTGAAAATTAGGGACAAAAAATAGATGTACAAAGTTGCTGTTTTATCAGAAAGGAAACATCTGCAGAGTTGGGGATATTGAGAACTTGGTTGCTGAAAAGATTAGTGTTAAAAAGAAGCCAAGTACTTTGCATCAGGACAATAGGAAATATGGGTTGAAGACACATCAGGAATTATCAAGAAACCATGCTTTGTAGGCTCAAAGTTACAAAACTGTACATTTTCATTTGAAAGGGCAGCACCTAAGTCCCCAGCTCCAGAAGGACCACCTAAAAAAGTGATTCCCCAGGAGTCATCTCTTCATGCTCAGCTGTCTCAGAACTCAGAGCCCTCTGCAGCCATTTTCAAGGGGATCTGCTTGTGCTTGAGATAGCAGCAGACCTTGGCATCATCTATGTGGTGCTGGTTTACAGTCACACAAAATGCAAGAGTCATGAGGGCATAGCTGTTTCTATTCAGATTTCAGAAGAAGGCCTGTGGAGCCAGGCAGTGTGTCCTTGAGAAGACAGTGTGTGAAGCTGTGATTATGAAGCCAGAATTGCACTGTAGAACCCAGGAAATTGGAGAAGCCAGGAATGTGAAACATTGGCTAAGGAAAGCTGTGAGCTGTGATCGTATCCAGCCCAAGGGGCCCTGAGAGCTGCAACTGGCAATGCTGAGGAGTGGGGCCACCCACACCCTTTGTAGCACATCTCATCACAACCTGCCCTGGGTTTTGGACATGGAACTTCAAGAGTTAGCATTTGCTCTGGTTTTGGTCTTGCTTTGGTTGCATCCCTTTCTATCCCTCTATTTATCCCTTTTGGAAAGGGAATGTTTGTCCTGTGCTACTGTATGTTGTAAGTCTTAAACTTTCCTTTTGATTTTTACAGATGCTCACAACTAAGAGTTTGCCTTGAGTCTCAGAGGACACTTTGGACTTGTGCTTTTCAGTAATGCTGGAACTGTTAGCAACCATGGGCAACTCTTAGCAAGGGACTGAATGCATTTTGCATAATCAGAGGGACGTGAGCCTCTTGGGGGCCAGGTACAGAATATTATGGTTTTGACCTACTGTGCCCTCCAAGAAGTCTCATGCTTGGAGGTGAGGCCTGGTTGGCATTGGGGCCCTCAGCTGAGACTTGGCAGTGTGTGTTCTCACCCTTAGCCCCTCTTCTTCCTGGGTGCCATGAGTTGAAGAGCTTCCCTCCACCAGGTGCTTCCTTGTTATTTTTGCCTTATAGGCATCCAGTCATGGACAGAACCCATGAACCAAACAAAATAAACCTCTCCTCCTTTAAGCTGAGGTTGTCAGATATTTCATCCCAGTGATGACAAAGTGAGAGGAAAGTAATTAAGACCCTGGTGGAGAAGAACAAAGGGGTTTTATATCAATCATTAGATTTTTGTTTCCTAAAGTGTCTCCTTACTTTGATGCATGCATTCTGTTTTTAAAATATACAACTTTTATTCTTATATTCCAAAAGTAATGTTTGTCTGTGTGTGTGTTGGGGGTTGAGAGAGGAGAAAAGAAATGCTTCACAGCCAAGTGGAGAAAAATAATCTAACCTTGAGCCTGTTTCTGACATGGGGTACACTTTTAGACTTTTTAGTATGTTTCATGTTATAATTTATTTTAAAATAAATTTATTTTGAGCTATTTTATAACTTAATTTTTTTTCCGGGGAAATATGCAACCAATATCTTTTCATGTCAAGAAAGAGATTTCTATTAGGTACTTTAATAGCTGCCTATTTCCTACTATACGACTATGCCATAATTTATCTACATAATAGCCTATCATTAAAGATTTAGGTTGTTCTTTTTATTTCTTCCTCCCCTCAAAACACCATAATATAAAACCCTGTGCATACACTGTGATCCTCTTGGGGGTGGATCAAGAGAATGAACGTTTACTAATTTAGAGCTTGAAATACAAGGTGACATCCTTTCTCCCACCCACCGGGGTGTTAAAGGGGTTGTGTGTCCTGTGCTGAGCTCCCTTGCATTCTTAACTTTGGATTCTTACAGGGAAACATTTGATTGTTATTGCTGAACCAGGCTTTTCCTGGTGACAAGTCTAACAGTTGTATGATGATTGCCCATGTGTACTGAGTTTATAAACTTCTTACCCTTCAATGCAAACTCTGAAATGCATTGTTTTCTTAATTTATGTATGTTCTTCCTATGTTAGAAATGTCAAGACATGACTTTATATGTTAATATTCCGTGCCTGGTTTTACTTGGTTTCTATTTTCATGTGGTTATGTTAGGTCTAAATCGTTTAACTTCATGCCATTAAATATTCTCCTTTTCTTCAAAGCAGCATGAACCTAGCCAGCCTCCTTATGAGCAACCTAATTTCAGAAGGTAGTACATTTTGAGAAGAAATCACAGAATGAAGTACCAAGGTGACAGAGTCTGGAGCTCTGCCCAAACACATCAGCTCTGTTATTTTTATAAATAAGGATTTGCTGCAAGGCTCAGTCTTTAGAGGAACAAGCAGATGAATATACATAATAGCACCCTCAATAGATCTGTGATAATCCTTTGGGCACATATTGAAATTTCTGCAAAGCAGCTAAGTGTGTTTCCAGGATTTAAAAATGCCTAATATGTTAATGTGGTGATAGAGATATCTCTCTGGCAAACAAAAGATGTTTAATAAAGTTCTCAATGGAGAATTTAGAGTGCAGTATCTTTGGCAAACCCTAAATTGCCAGGGACCATAAATTGCCAACAGCTGAGCTTATCGGCACATCTGGTCTGGATACCACAAAGTCACTCAGTGCTATCCATTTGGTTTTAATTGAATGGTCTTGTTATAATAAGGGAAATGTGTTTAATTGGTTTAAAGCAGAGTAAAAGAGAATATTTACAAGGTTCAGTTCTAACGACTTATCATGACAGATGTGCAGCAAAACATAGATGCTAAGCCAAAATGGCCCAGGAGCACCATAGCTATACACGGACAGTCACCTTGAGCTGTCCATTCTCCAGTGACACAATTCAGCTGGCCACCAGGCCCTCTTTCCAGACCAATTGTAGACACTGTAGAGCAGACTCTGCAGGGTTAATTTCCCAAACTCAATTAACCTGCCAGGGAAGCACTGACAGACAGTGATCTGAACTGTTAACTTAAACAAGGTGAATGTCACTTATAAAGTTACAAAACTGGAATACATTATTCTCAAAGGAATAATTCTCTTTACCATTATGCCTACCTAGACAACTAAAATCATATGCTAGTGCCAATTATGTGTGAAGCAAGCATTGATTCCATTT
Source organism: Chinchilla lanigera (assembly GCF_000276665.1). Classification (NCBI taxonomy): domain Eukaryota; kingdom Metazoa; phylum Chordata; class Mammalia; order Rodentia; family Chinchillidae; genus Chinchilla; species Chinchilla lanigera. Next base: position 11,191,346 of record NW_004955470.1, on the reverse strand, counting down.
TCCCAGAGTGAAACTCTGTGGCATTGGAAAGCACGGTTAACTACGTTGTTTATATTAATTATATGGACACTGGAGGCTGATAGCATAAGATTGATTGTAATTGAGCCATAAATTTAACATATAGCAATGCCATCCATTTACTGGACAGTGCTGTGCTGAAATATATTTCTCAAGCTTGGATCGGAGAAGAGTCTAGCGATAACAGATGATGAATGTCTCTTTCTATGGCCAACTGAAGCTACCCTCAGCAGAAACCCAGAGCTACTGGGCCAGGGACGGTAGTCTCCCATCATGAGCAGCGTGCAAGGTTGGAACATTTGGAGGACTATTCATCACCTGAGAGTTCTATGTCTGGCAAAAGACCTTAAGGATTCTAAACTTCTGAAAACAGAAGGGTTTCTAAATAGTCCAGGCATTCTGCTGCCTTCCACCTCTGGCCAGCTGTGCCAGGTCTTTGTGAGGCCAACCCAGATGCCCACGGAGTGTTGACACAGCAGCAGGCCTGAGGTTTTCCACTAGCTTCACATCTGAATGACCAAGGAGGCCAAGGCAGCCCTGGGACCCAGTGCCAGAACTTGACTGAATTCCTAAGATTGGTGTTAGTCCACAAATCAGAATAGCACCTGTTGTTTGACAGTGGAGGGGAAAGGAGACCAGAAGAGGAGGGTGAGCGTGTGTCCTTTCACCCTGCCAACTCCAGGCCACTAACTCTCCATGCACAGAGAGGGGAGGAAAAGGCCCAAGACCACATCACAAGTCTGGCCCCAGTGGGAGGGGGCTGGGGTGAGGAGCCAGGTCCACAGTGCTATACCTGGCCTGGACACTGGGGTTCTAAATTCTACCTTGGGCTTCTCAGCTTCTGAGAGGGCAGAATATCTGGAGGGGGCAGGTACCGGCCACCTCCAAGACAGGTGACAGGTGACACTGCGATGCCAGGAGACGTGCCCAGCCTTGGCACCCGAGTGGAAATACAACTGAGAGCAGGTTCTCAGATGGGCCAGGTCTGCATGGCATAAGAAAGCAGTGAATCGGTCCCGACCCCTTCTCAGCCTGGCCTCACTGAGGAGGGAAGCACATGGCATTCTCAGAGTGACCTAAGACACTGCCTGGCCAGGAAACCCAACTTGGGGACAGGGGCTAGCTGACAGAAGTATGCCTGCCCCCTGCCACCACAAACTGAAAATTACCGTCTGTAAACTAGACAGGACAGCGACCTGACTGTGTGTCAGTTTAAGGGCATGACCACAAAGAATAGAAGTATTTCTTGTGACTCTGAGGTACAGGAATTTTAGAGCATCATCTCTCTGTATCTCGGTCTCTATCTCTCTCTTTCTCTGTCTCACACACGTACACACACATACACACAGAGGAATTTTTAACTCCTTTTAATATAGTTTTAAAAATACAGGTGTTAGGGGCTGGGGATTTAGCTCAGTGGCAAAAGCGCCTGCCTGGCAAGCGCAAGGTCATGAGTTCGGTTCCCGGTACCGGAGAGAAAAAAAAAAAATACCGGTGTTATTTTGAAATGTATATATGCATGATGAGGTAATATGTAATTTTGCAAATAATTATCAAATTGTTAAAAAAAATAGGCAATTAAGTTGATGTAGTGAAGATCAAAGTTTTTGGTGTAAGAGAAAAGAGGTATTCATACAAAATCAACAACATCAGTGAGACCTCTATCATCCTAACTTTGAATTAGAAGTACCACTAGAAACTCATGATTTCTTTTCTCTCTTATGAAACAGACAGCCCTGGCTCTGTCCAGTGGGAGGACCTGGAAAAGGCAATGGCGTTCTTGTAGTTCTCAGCACCCACCCACACACACACAGATGTGGCCTTTGAGTCGTTTCCCACTAAAGTAGCTGTGGTCCAGGTCCACAAGGGAATGTAAACTGAGAACTTCTCCAGTGGGCTGAACGGCAGGGCTTTGGCCACCACAAGGTCGCATCGAGAACTCTGCTCAAGGCATTCCCCAAATCCAGAGGAGCTTCCTAAAATCACAGACTCTGATTCAATAAACAACCTCTGCCACTGATTAAAGCACTGAGCCCATGACAGCGCACACATTCACAACAGTCTGAAAGAAAATCACTGGTTACTCTTGGAAGTTGCTAAGCAGCTTATTATTTTGAAAATGGGTAAATACGGGCACAGGAGCATTTATTCTACTTTTAGAGAAGTACATTTCCAAATTCTGTAGAATTGATGGTGGAATTCTTTTTTTTCATACTGAGAATCAAACTCAAGGCCTCCCACATGCTAAGTGAATACTCTACTAATGAGCCACACCCCCAACCCTTTTTTAAAATCTTATTTTGGGACAGGCTTTGCTAAGTTGTCCAGATTGGCCTTCAACTCTCAATCTTCCTGATTCAGCCTCTCAAGTAGCTGGGATTGCAGCTGCATGCTGCGGTACCTGACCAATGGTTTAAAATTCCTGATAGAAGAATCTAATTATTAAGAGCCAAGATCAGAAAAATCAGCACTTTGCAGCTTGGAATGTGCTGATGGATCAGCTGTCATCAGAGGCTGTGGGAAGCACTTCAGGAAAAGTTAAAGAGCAACGTGAGAAAGTCGGGGGAGGCTGCAGGCACTGGAACCCCACTCAGACCTCAGCAGAAGACACAGGGCCACCCAGAGCAGCCTGTCCTGCATCAAGGAGCACAGCACCTGAGACGACTCCTGCCTGCACTGGAAGAAACAGCTCCCTCCTGTTCCCAAAACGTGCTCCCGACACATGGTCTGGTGACCAAGTCTTGAGGAAGCCCTCACCAAGACAGAACTCTTAATCCTACTTCATTTAAACCTCCTGGTTCCCATGAGTGACAGCTGTCCATGGATTGGGGAGAAAGAGATGGAAAAAGAACTGTGACAGAGAAAGTCATGCTAACCTATGCGATATGGACACCTGTGGAGACTGAACTCCATAGATCAACTCTAAAAGGATGGGGATTTTTTCTGGAAAAGTAAGAATTTGTACACAGACTGGGTATAGAATAATACTAAGGAATTAGTTTTTGTTGGATGTAAAGATGCTATTATGGTTATGTTTTAAAATTTCAACTGTTAAAGAAATATACTGCTGCATTTACAAGGAAGTGTATTATGTCCGGGATCTGCTTTCCAACATGCTAGGGCCGGGGCTGTCATGCAACACGGTTAGCAAAGGGAATTGCTGAAGTTTGCAATGTACACATGGGCTTACTAAACTATCTTCTACCTTTGCGCATGTCTGTATTCATATAATAATAATAATAATAATAATAATAATAATAATAATACCAATCATCCTGGCAACAGAAAAAGACCCAGAGATTCTGCATGGGAACACATCCATAGTGGGTCTGGCCCTAGCCAGGAGAGAAACTCGATTGCAGTTAGTGTCTGTAGCATCAGTCCTTCAGGCATTGGAATACAACACTGGACACTCCCAACTTAAGGAAAGAGAGATTTATTGCCTGACAGTTTGTAGAGGTCCAGTCCATGGTTGGTGGGCTCCAAGTCATGGTGGCATGGCAGAGGGGCCTGGTGGGGGAGAGCTGCTTACAGCATGGCAAACAGGAAGCAGACAGAGGGAGACAAAGGGAGGAGCCAGGGAGGGAGACAAACCCTTCCAGGTCAAGGGGACCCACCTCTTCCAAGCAGACTCCCCTCCTAAGGGCAAGTCAGCTCTCAGCCCCATAATCCAATCACCTTCTAAAAGCCCCACCTCTGAGCACATGAGCTCTTGGAGCACGCTGGGTACAGACCATAAGGGTCATGCTCAAAACAAACAACAGACAAACCACAGGAAGGACTCACCATACGGGCAACGCCACCAGGACACAGGAGCCTACCGAAAGAGGTCTCCATAGCTTGGACAATTTAAGACACAACGTGGTGCTGGATGAGAGCCCAGAGTTTCAAAAAAATTGTATGAACTAAAGAAATATATATGTGCGTGTGCTTCAACTGGAATACATAAAGGAGTCACTGAATTATTAAGTAAATGGGGGAAAAGGAACAAATTTCCCATTCAGAAAAGTTGCAAATGATTTCTGGAGAGCATGACTCCTCGTCTCTTCAGAGTGCTGGCCTCTGAGTGACTCCTTCTGAGGAGCACGGCACGGGGCGTGGGGTCACTGGAGAGAAAAAAGGTGACTGATATCACTGTCTCTGCCAGGTGATTTGGCCAGCCCCCGGATGAGTCCTGGCGGTAGCTCCGCGCCGATACGACGCTGTGAAGATGGCAATCTGTGTCTGCGGCCTTTCTCCCAAAGACGTGCGACTCCCGTCCAGTCAGGGGCGGAGCACCGCATAGATCCAAAGTGAAGATTATGCAACACAAGTCACCGGGCCAGTGTCCCCAATAACCGTCAAAGTCACCAAAACAAGGAGGTGTGACTGAGACACAGCCGCAGCCACGGGGACTCTGAGGGGACCGGTGACTCAGGGTTACAGCGTCCTGGTTACGGGTCACAAAAAGGACATTAGGTAAAACTTAAGAATACGGGAACAAAGCAAGGACTTTAGCTAGTAAGAACATACAGTGTTGGCTCACTAGCTGTAACAAATACCCACCACAGTGTAAAATCTATTAACAGAGGGAGCTAAGTACAAGGTATGCAGAAACTGTAAATCTAAAACTGTTCAGAAAACATATTTTATTTAAAAATCAAGTCATATTTTAAGCTCTATACACAGCGATAGTATCTCAGTAATACTGGCTTCTACCACTGTCCCTGTCTATGAAATTTTATAAGAGTAAAATTAAGAGCATATGGGTAAATCATAATAAAACACATCCTAAATGCAAGTTCAAATTTTACAGGTATGCCTAAAGAGGGATTAAGAAAGTTCCATTGTCAACCTTCTCTACTGATTTCAAAGTTAGAGAATTAAATTAAAAGGAAAGAAAGGCTTACCAGTAAAATCCACACTAGTTAAGAAAGCAAGCAGAAAACAATATGCTGAGCAAATGCCCTTTCCTTTAATTACAAAGCTGGAATAGAAGTGTCACCCAACACTGACAATCATGCAAGGGGACACTTGGAAATGGACACATGATGCCAGCAAAACTAAAGAGGTCTTGACCCCAGACCTGAGCCCCATTCCTGCTGCGTCCGTGCCACACAGCGAACCTCGCAGACAGGGCCCCCACCGGCACCCACAGCTGCACCGTGGTCCTCTGAGGCCCCATCCCTGGCTGTCGGTGCCTCTCCTCCTGCACCATCCCCGGCTTCCCCCGTGCCTGCCTGTGTCCCTGACTCTCTTCCTGTATGGGCACAGTCAGATTGGGCCGGCGCCACCCTCATGACTTCATCTTGTCTTCATTACCCCTTTCAAGATGCTGTCTCCAAATATAGCCCCATTCTGAGGTCCTGCAGCTCAGGCACCACTGCATTATGGGAGGACACAGTTCAGTGGTCGCTGTGGTCTCTACTGTGGGTTATGGAGAGCGTGGATAGATTGAAGTCAGTGAAGCATTCAGGAGAGAACCTGGCACCCAGCACAAATCTGAGGGAGCCAGGTTTGCATCCCTGCAACAGACCTCTGGCATCATCCATTTAAACAAAGGAAAGGCTCATTCTGGTCCGAGTTCAGGTCTCGGGCCATGGTCGGTTGGCCCCTTGTTTCGGGTCTGCATCATGGAAGGGTGCCTGGCAGAGCCAGCTGCTCCCCTCACAGTGGCCAGGAAGAACAGAAGAGGTGGGAAATAGTGGGTCCCGGTATCCCTTCCAGGGCCGGATTCCAAGGACCTCATTTCCCCCACTGGGCCCACCACCTCCCAAAGGCGCCACAGGCCGAGATCAAACCCTCAGCTCTGGGCCTCTAGGAGACACCTACCAGACCACTGCAGCACCCAGTGGGCAGCCGATATGCATCTCCCCAGAGCCCGGCATCCAGGCCTGGGCAGCCCTTCCTGTGCATCTGCCCTTCCCCAATGCACTGTGAGTCTTCTCCCCCAAAGGTGAGCAGATGTCAGTCTCTGGGGCCCTTGTGCTTCTGTCTCCTCATGCCCAGAGCTGTAGCTGCCCCCCACAGGAGCCCAGCACTCAGTCTCCTGGGTCCCAGCCTCAGAAGTGGGGTCCTGGGAGGGACGGAGGCTCGACCACCTGCAGGGACCCTCGTGTGCTGTTCTTTCCACACACGCTGGTCTGTGCTGAGCTGAGGAGCTGAGGCTCAGGCTCAATCCAGGAGTAGGGCAAGAAGTGTGCAAGCGTGCATGTGTGCAGGTGCTCCTTGTGTGTGTGCAGGTGTTGACTGCACGTGTGCAGGTATGCATGTGTGCAGGTGTTCCTTGTGTGTGTGCAGGTGCTGCTGTGCATGTATGCATGTGTTCCTTTTGTGTGCAGGTGCTGATGTGCATGTGTGCAAGCATGCATGTGTGCAGGTATTCCTGTGAATGCACTGGGAGACCAGGGTGAGATGAGAGGCCGGAGGACCCAGTGGAGAAGCAGAGATGCGCTGGGCTCCTGCAGGCTCAGAACAGGCAGGTGGCCACCCACGCCGAGTGCACATCTGTGCCAGGAGGGCCGCCTACTAGGCCCCAGCAACTGCTCTGGAAAGTGGTTCCCTCAGGCCAATGCCCAGGTGTGGATTTGTCTGACTTTTTTATTCATGCATGCTAATCTCTCAAAACCTTTAAAAACTAATAATTACACATATTTATAGAGGCATTGAACCTTTCATACCATTTATGTATATATGACCTAATTTTCTTCTCTAAACAGCCATGTGCAATGAGGAATATAAATAACCCTGGCTCCTTTTACGTGGAGAAAACAGACCCAGGAAGATGCTACTTGCTCAGAACGTGGTAACAAGAGCGTCAACCTGAGTCTTTAGAATTCTGCCCCAGGAAGCCAGAGATTTCTTCCTGCCAAGAAGAGAAATGAGCAGAGCCCTAAAACAGAATAATCAGACTTTTGCTGCATTTGACGGATGGGTCTTAAACGTGAATTCCCAATCATTACTTTCATACCACAAGTTTTTACTATTTGAAGTACATTTCTCACTATATGCATACGACATCACACCCATGCATGCTGGGGTAAATGTGTGCACAGCGTGTGTGCTTGCTGTAAGACTTCACCAGGGATGCACACATTCACAGCTGTGCGACAGCAGTTTCCACATACAATGGAACTTCAGCAGGTTGGTGTTTCCAACTGGTCTCTGGGGAACATAGCACAGTGTGTGGGCACCAAAGGCTCGGATTGATGCAAAACAACAGTGTAAAGGAAGGTTGAACCCCTCAGCTGAGCCCCTCCTAGCAGCCACTGCTGCGGATTCAGGAAGAGAGAAGGCCCGTCTGTGAAGCCAAGGAGAGTCTTCCAAAGCCACCTAAACATGCTGCACCTTCTGCTGTGAAATGATGCAGCTCAGAACTGATTTCAGATCCATCTCGGGCTGTGAGGGAGCAGTTGCAGCAAATCAACTACCCAGGAAGAATAGCCGGAAACCTGGGATCACAAGCTACAGAGAGGAAAGAGGACAGGAGGAGGAGGAGGGCATGAGCCGAGGCGTGGGGTTTTCTGAATCAGAGCTGGGTGCAGTCCTGTGGTTACACTGCTCACTGGGGCATCACCAGCTTTGTGGAAGTACCTGGAGAGGGCAGGGGGAGGCTGGTCTGAGGCCACTGTGGGAGGGACGGCACAGGTGACACTTGTAGCCTTGCAGGCTCATGGTGCTGGGTGATGCCTACTGGAATTTGAGACTGCTGGGCCAGCAGGACACAGCCACTGAGGGCAGGTGGTCAGGCAGAGACAGTGATGCCCCCTACCTGTGGTCACACCTGCTGACTTCTGGAGCTGGAAAGGGCGAGAGGAACAGAAAAGAGGCAGCAGCTGTCAAAGGCGCCGTGAGGTTGTTGCTGTTGCTGCTGTTGCTGCTGTTTCCTGCTCTCGTGTACTGAGAGCAGGTTCCACCACAGAGAGGAGACCTGTAGGTGCCCTGGGATACGGGCTGGAGTTCCAGGGAGGGGAGGGATTGATTAGAGCGAGATGTGATGTCCAGAGCTGTAAGTGAGCTCCAGACTGCTGAGTTTCTGTATGGCTCAGATGCTCCGTCCTGATCTAAATGCTCCCAGGTGGGAGAGAAGCCCCTCTCCAGTGTCCAGTATGGTCACCCAGAGCCTCCAGGACTTAAACAGAACACTCAGCATTGAGAGAAAGATGTCCACATTGGCCTAGGAGCAGGAGCAAGAGGAGAAAAGAAAAGCAAAAGAAACTGACCCAGAGAAATTCCAGCCAGGTGTGGTGGTGCAGGCCTGTAATCCCAGCACTTGGGAGGCTGAGGCAGGAGAATCACTTCAATTTCGAGGCCAGCCTAGGCTACAAAGTTCAGGCCCAGCTTGAACTGCATAGTGAAACCCTGTTTCAAAAAAAATGTTCCAGTGAAATGTACAGTAGAGACAACACATATCCACACTGTCAGGACCTCCTAAGGATGTCACAGCCAGCAGTGGACCGTCCATGTGACTGCTGGACACGCAGCCTCAGGGTGTCTGCTGCACTCATCAGTATGTGCTGTTTGTGCCACGCTGAGGGTTCCTGGCATCGTGGAATGCATCCCTCACTGCACGATGGTACAGACCTGCACACAGAGGGACACCTGCCCATGTCTGTCCTGTCTGTGCAGGGCAGGGCTCCAGAGGTGGGGTGGGGAGGAGGAGGAGGTTTGGGCTGAGTCTCAGGTGATGCCAAAGAAAGGGAAAAGGCTGGCACACAGAGATGGGAGAGAGCAGGGCGCTGGCACCCATAGCCCAGCACACCAAGGCAGGTCTGCTGCTGAAGCACCTAGAGGGCAGGGATCTGGGGACCCTGGAAGAACCCTGAACGTGAGACTCATGACTGCAACTGTCTTGTGAGGAACTCGGAGCCCAGCGGCATCATCTGGCCAGGCTGAGCTCAGGGAGAGGACTGGAGGCCAGGTGGGCAGGGTGTGCATGCCGGGCTGGGCAGGAGGCGGCCAGGGCATCTACAGCAGGTGAAGACAGGTGGCGCTCGCCCATGGCTGGAGTCGCAGAGTGATGAAGCCGATGGAAGGTGCCTGGTGATATGTTCGGGCCGAGACCCACACAGAACCAGACCAGACCTTCTGACCCGAGAGGAGTCTATTGCGGGGAGCAACATGGCGGGCTGCCCAGCAGACTAGGACATCCCCAAGCTGAGCAAAGCATGGGGTTTTTAAAGCTAACTTTCGGGGAGGGTGTCTGTGGGCCAGAACATTTTCCGGGAGGGGGTGTTGGTGGGCCAGAACAGCCCAAGCAGGGGGTGTCTGTGGGCCAGAACAGCCTGAATGGGGGGTGTCCTTTGTCAGAGTTGAATATCTGGTCCTGCCAAGGAGGATGAGGGAGGGGTTGGCTTTTGTTGAGGAGAACTGGAGAGGAACAGGTGAAGAGGAAGGAGTTTTTATTAACTCCTTAATAAAAGAGCTTAAATCTCCCTTGGGAGGGCAGGGGTTGCCTTACCACCTGGCAGCAGCTGTGTGGGTGGAGGAGAATCACTGAGGATGACGAGGTGTCACCGAGGCCTGCAGGATGTGGTCAGCATCAGCTGACGGGCAGGTGCAGTGCAGGGCAGAGGGCCAGGTGCTGAGAATGGCGCCAGGTCACCCACAGAAGAAATGTCCTTGGAAGTGGGGGTCTGAGCCTGCAGGAGGGAGGGGGACGGGGTGTGCGTGCCGCTGGCCTGGAGGAGGCTGTGAGCACAGAAGTGTGAGTGTGCTCCCTAAGAGCTGAGGGCCAGTAAGACTCCAGGCCAGAGGAGCTGTAAGAGGCAGCCTGGCTGTCTTGACGGCCTAGCTACTCGGGAGTGGGCTGTGCGCTCAGCACCTGACCTCCTGAGCGTGAGGCTGCCGAGGCCCAGCAGGCAGAGGCCCAGAGGAGGCTCTCCTGGTGTGGTCACACTCACACTGACTCTTGCCCTATGATCACAAGGCCAGGAGACGCAGGGTGCACAAGCTGGGAGTAAAGCCCCACAGAGTAAGAGGCTTCTTGTCTCCCCATCTAGGAGGGGAAGTGTTGCCTGATCATTAGCTCTGCGGTCAGGCTGTGCGGAGGCTCCAGTTCCTACACCGTGGTTGGCTTCAGTAAGTCACACAAACTTGCCATTCTCACTGGGGCGGTTCGTGTACTCAGTAAAAATCCACCCTGGTGCATGGCTTGCAGACAGAGCAGGCGTGGGTCCTTGTTCAGGGGGCATGTGATGGTCCTGGCTCTAAGGTCACTGAGGGAAATGAAGGGAAGTGTGAAGCCTGGGGCAGCTGGCCTGGGATGAGGGGCCTGGACAAGGTGTCACTGAGCAGCTGCCTGTGCCAGGCCTCGGCCTTCGGGAGCCTGGCGCTCCTCTTCCTAGGGGTGTTCCTGGTGTTAGAGCAAGGACCCTGGAGAAAAGCCTTGGAGGGACAAAATACATCAGTTACCTGCAAAGCCCGCCACACCACCATGTTCCCCGTGAGAACTTCCCCACATGAAACGTGAAGCACCACTGCTCCGGTCTCTCATTACATTTATTCATCTTGGACACAGAGAAGGCAGCTTGGCTTAAACTGATAAAGAAAATTATTAAAGTTTTAATATGGGAGTGATTTATCCTATGCACCATTTCCCAGTGATAGATGACATCTTGCTGCAGTGCGGGAAGAGTCTCCAGCAGGTGAAAGCGCCCCGGGACCTCCTTGCAGCTGAGAGATGTGTGCTCCGGGGCTCATTCTCGAGGATGGACGCTTTCTTCAGCGGCCAAGAGGCACCGCGTGGGAGGACTCTCAGGGCTCCCAGCCGAGCTGCACACGTGGGAACAGATGTGACCAGATGGTGAGGGCACAGTTAAGAGAGCTTCTCTTAAAGAGTCCAGAGGTAGTGACGTGTCAGAAGGTGAATGCTGCACGTGGTTAGGCTCTTGCACACTGCTGGAAAGACTGGGGATGTGACTTCCTGCAGGGACACAGAAGGCCAGGCCACCCCACCCCTGGCACCCCAGAGAGGAGGTACACATCAGGCCTCCCACAGCAGAGTTCTCCTCCAGCCCAGACTGCCCAACACAGGGACTCTGCCTCCATGGGGAGACCAAGACTGGGACAGCCTCTCCCATGCCTTACGTGCAGACTCCCCAAGAGACACATCTGATGTTCGGCCACCTTACACATAGCGTGGCACCCTGACCTGCAGGGCACTGCCCCTGCCTAAGGTGGGGATAGTTTCCAGCACAGTTAGCGAGCTGCACCCAGAGCTAACATCTGCCCCTTTCCTGCACAGACAGGTTTCCATGATACACTGGGGCCCAGCTTCTGGCAGTGCCTGGCCCGGAGGGCTGGAGTCTGGGTCCCTGGTCAATGACTCAGGCTGCCTGCCAGAAGCCACATGCCCACGTGGCAGTCAGGCTCTCAGGGAGTCCCACCAGATCTGCGTTTTCAGGTGTAAAAAGTGAAAGCAAGCACCATCCCCAGCCCACCCCAAGGCTCCTGCCTCAGCCCACCAGATCTTGTCCCGGGACCACACTCTTCCTTTAGCAGTGCAACATTTGAGTTCATGAATACAATGTGTGATGGTCAGATGAAGGTAGCCATCACCCCCAAACACTGATCATTTTGAGGTGTTGGTTGCTAAATCTCTTTTAGCGTGTTATGATTTAGATCAAGAACAGTCTCCAAATTCTCCACTGCTCGGAGATGGGTCTTTGAAGACAATTGGTCACAAGGTGCTACATCTAGGAGGTGGGGTTTGGTAGGAAGAAAAGGATCACTGGCTGGGCTGTGACCAGCAGAGTTTATCTCCTCCCTTCCTTGCTCCTCCATTCTCCCTCTGCTTCCTGGCCATAATGACATAGGCAGCCTTCTTCCCATGGCAAGACCTTCAACCATGCTTTTTTTTGTGCTGCTTGCTGTATATAGGAAGATTTGTAGTGAGAAGCAGGAGCAAAAACCTAAACTGGATGATTTGAAAAATTTTACTGGTGGCCAAAAAGAAAGGGCCTGCAAAGTTGAACTAAGGAGAGCTTGGTTGCTGAAAAAAAAATTATCATTAAAAAGTTATTAAGGGGCCAGGGATATAGCTCAGTGGCACAACGTCTGCTTGGCAAACATGAGGTCATGAGTTAGATTTCCTTTACCAAAAAACAGTTAAGTATTTTGCATGAAGATAATAGAAAAGATGGCTGGAGGGCATCTCAGGAATCAGCAAGACCCCAGGTTTCATAGGGTTCAAAAATAAAAGATTTTGAGAAGAGCCTCAGGGTTCCCTGCTCTAGAAGGGCTGCCTGGGGAATTAATTTCCTAAGATTTATTTCTTCATGTTCAGCCATTCTAGTACTTGGAGGCCTCTGCAGCCATGGTGCAAGAGAACCCAGCTACTGCCTGAGCTGGCAGCAGACCTTGGCATCATCTGCATAGTGCTGCATAGGGATGTGTCTATGACAGACAGGTATGGTAGCTTCTTGCCGCCAAGCATAACAGAGGGTGCCACATATACACCCTTTACTTTTCTACCACAAATTTTTACTTTAGTGTAACACTAACCAGCTGTGTGTCAGTACCTTTCCCTGAGGAATACAGGAAGCAAGCTTTGTGTTTACCCACTTGGTATGATGAAAGGCAAGGACTGTGCACATGTACAAAATTGCTAAACTAGGATTTACACATTATGCTCCATGGGACAGTTTTTGCATATGTTTACCTAAGCATCACAGAGGGTATAATACACCCACACCATTCTAGGATTTTTTTTTAAAACTTTTACTTTGATTTTTATGGCAGTAGTAACCTTATTCAGTACAATAGCACATGAAAAACCAGATTTGGAAGTTTTAGAGGTCATAAGTGAATCAGATTACTCATGCATGTATGATGAAGAGGATACATTATGGTAAAATACTGTTTTCCTAACAAATGAGTGTGTGAGTGAATGATGATGATATGATGGTGATGACGATGATGACTCTGACGTTGGCCATGTGAGCTAAAGTTCCCATGACAGCAAAATGGAGCAAGAATGGACTGATACAGACACAGGGAATGCAGACTTCCTTGAGTCTGATAATGGAAAAAACAGCAATGTGAGTACATATTTGACTAGTCAAAACGTTGTAAAATGGCCACACAACCAAATGTTGTTAAAACAGGGTCCAAAAATATAGTGAGGGTCTTGGCAGGGGTGAAATGTATTGGACAGAATGCCAGCACTGCCATTCATTGTTGGAAATTGTAACAGATGAAATGCGACAAGATGTTGTGAAATGCACAAAGGCTTAAATGCAGGTAAAACGTTCCATTTGCACCAGTAACCATATTAAAATGTATTTATTATGGCACCTCACTAGCTGAACTGCAAGCATTCCTAGGTCTGCTGTGCATAGCAGGGATTTCTCATGGTGATCACAGGAATAAAAAAGATTTATGGAAGAGTAATGAATCAAAATATGGCATAAAAATGTATACCCTTGTAGATGCGAAGGCTTATTACGCTTTCAATTTGAACATTTATCCTGGAGCTTAGACGTCAGGTCCTTATTCATACAGTAATAAACCAAAGGATGTTATGAACAGACTTATTATTCCCATCTCCCAAACTAATCAGAATGTGACACTGGACAGTGGTTTGTTGGTTTCCAACTGATGTTACATTTGCTAACAGAGCACAAGTTGACCAGCGCAGGAGCTGCATGCAGGAACAAAGCAGAAATTCCGAATTGAATGTTGCAATTTCAAAGCAGAGAATTATACAGTACAATCTTTGGATTTCAGAAAGATTAACATTGGCCTCATATCTAGCAAAGAAAATCAAACTGGTACTGCTGATATCAACTTTGCACCATGATGAAAATACTGAGAGGGAAATCTCCACAAAGCAGAAGCCCGAGATAGAAACTTTCTACAACAAAACCAAAGACAGAGTAGACGTTAGCAATGAGTTATCCAGCAACTCTGATGTCACTCAAAACACAAAGCATTGGTCAGAGGTTGTGTTTCACTTGATCCTAAATATATGTGGTATAAATAGTTTGATAGTTTACAAAGAAAGTAAGAAATGTAAAATACCATGGAGAAATTTTCTTAGAAGATTAGGACTAGAACTTACAGCCAAGGAAAAACTACATAAAAAAATTGTGGACCACCCTGGTGAGCTGACAGGTGAACAGGCAGGTGTAGCATCCCAAAGAACTACTAGGACAACAGGAAAAGCAAAAAGATGCCAACTGTGCCCTACAAGAAAGGACAGGAAAACAAAACATATGTGCAATCAGTGTAAGCAGTACGTGTGTATGCAACAGGCGATTTTCATGTGTGAAGACTGGCTTGGGTGTGACAATTGAAGTAAAGATTATTTTTGTTGTAGAGTTCTAATGGTATTTTCATTGTAGTTCGCACAGGTTTTTATTTCTTATGTTATCTCTAGGTTTTGCAAGCAAGTAAACAGCTAATTTGAGAATGTTGATGTCTACATATTTTATTTTACTATATCTTGTTTCCATTGTACAACATAGTAGGAAGCTCCTAATAAAACAGGAAGAGAAGAGAGGTGAGAAGACTGCCACATAGGAAAGCAAAGCTAAGCACATGTCCTGTCATTGTAAGCAAGATGTGTCCATGGAACATGCAGTTGTCATGTGTGAAGCCTGTGTGGGGTGTGACAGTTGAAGCCAAGATTCTTTCTGTGGTAGGCTTTTGTCTGTATTTACACTGCAGCTCATGTAAGTTTTTATATTTGATGTTATCTCTTAGGTTTTGTGAGGAAGCACACACACATGTAAAAATGCTGATATTTATTCTAAGCACTCATTACACATTTGATGTTTCATTTTATTGACATCTTATTTTCTTATTATTTAGGTGTGATAATGGAAGCAAAGATTTTTTTGTAGAATGATACTGGCATTTTCATTGTAGTTCATATAGGATTTATTTCCAATGTTATATTTTAGGTTTTGTAAGCAAGTGCACAACTGATGTGAAAATGCTGATGTTTATTCTAGGTGCACAGCACATATTAAGGGTTTCAGAATTTATTTTATTGATATTTTATGTTCCTGTTAACTATATATTGCACAATATAATATGAACCTCCTGACAAAACAGCAAGACCAGCCACATGTCAAATATGTCCGACAAAAAGACCAGGAAAGCAAAACATGCTGTCAGCATAAGCGATGCCTGTGTATGGAACGTGCTGCTGTCATGTGTGTCTGCCTCAGGTGTGGCCATTGAAGTTAGGATTTTTTTGAGGAGCAGTGTTGGTATTTTCATTGCATTCATACAGAAATCTATTTCTGTTGTTCTTTTTTTAGACTTTGCACACCAAAAGCTAGTTGATGCTGAAAATTTTGATGCTTTTTTATGAACACTCAATAAATATTAAAAATGCAATACTTTTTTGTGATTTTTTCCTGATAAGCACACATTTTTCAATACAGTAAAACTCATAAAATTAATAATTCATCAATAGACATATTTGAAAGAATGAACGTGGAAGTGACACTCCCATGGCTGTGCTGTGAGACAAAAGTATACAAAGTGTGTCAGCCCAAGGGTGTAAGCGAGGGAAGACCCAGCCAGATCGTGAAGCTAGAAGTGTTGTTCAGCAAAGGGGCCTGAGTGTGCAGGGGCTCTTGTGTGCAGATAAGGGAAAGAAGACCAGCTGATCCGAGGATGAGAGTCCATGACGCGTCCTGGGCTTCGCAGCCTTCTGGGCCCAGGTCCTACCAGCCCTGCATAGTGACTGACCCAGAAGCATAGCCACAGTGACCGCAGAGCACCATGAGGGCCTGCACCCCACAGGACAACTTCACGGTGACCATGTCACGTGCACTATAAGCAGACCAAGCTCTTTACAGTGAAGTAACCAGATACAAAGAAAAACAATAAAAAGACATTCTGTTTAACAAAGTATCCAAAAGTGAGACCAACCTCCACAGAGAACTCCACTTCACTGTGATTTTCATGCATGTTTAAGTACCAATAAGGGCAATTCAGACTTCTGCTTTTTAAAACACCGGTGCGAGGTCTGGTTACATTGTAAAGATGCGTGGGTGTTCCATTCTGTGGCATCCCTCAGTCCTACCACTTCCCCTCACGTCCTCCTAGGCCAAGAAAATAACTGCTTTTAATCAGCCATGAGAAAAAGCGCTGTCAGTTTTTCTTTCTGCACCATTAAAAAAATGGTACTTGTTTAGAGGGAAGAAAAAAAAAAAGAATTTTAATAATCTTTACTCTCTTTGTTTGGTTTCCGAGCTATTTTTTATCCCCACTTTTAAAAGGTGCATAACGCTCACGTCTGATTCTAGGAGCTCATTCTTTGGATTATGGAGAGGGAAGAAGGCAGCACATCGCCACCCCTCCCGACTCCCCTGCCCCTGGCACGGGAGGGCCCGCTGTCTGTAGCTGCAGCTCCTGCAGCCCCCAGCTCCGCTGAGCTTCCTCCTGCAACCCAGGAACGTGAGGAACCACAGCTCTGTGAAGTAGACTCTCCCTTGGGTCTAGGTACACACGTCCCAGTCTGGTCGTTCCTGGGTGGGTTCACCTTACACAGAGCTGCCTAGGGCCATGAGCTCCCGGTTCCCCACATCATTAGTGGGCCTGGCTGACCTGCAGGAAATGTGGGGCTCAGGAAGGCATGGTAGTGTGCAGTACATCCCCAACCCCGGCCTCAGCCTCACCCTGCTTCGCTCCCGAAAAGCATCTCTGCAGCCTGGGGCTGGATGTGCTGCTTCCTCCCTGGCCCTGGACCAGGCTTCCACTAACTCTGGTGACACCAGTGCCTTCCTCAGGCCCATCTTGCAGGGAAGCAAGGAAGACTTTCTCGAGCAAGGTCCAAAATTGTAAGCCAAAGCCTCCCACTTAAGAGACCATTTCTGAGCATGAAACTTGGTTAGATCCTGACGTAAAAATTATGTTATAAAAATTGTTCTCCCTCTCTGTCTCAAAAAATATTTCCTTTTTCCCTCCATACATGAAC
Source organism: Chinchilla lanigera (assembly GCF_000276665.1). Taxonomy (NCBI): domain Eukaryota; kingdom Metazoa; phylum Chordata; class Mammalia; order Rodentia; family Chinchillidae; genus Chinchilla; species Chinchilla lanigera. The sequence goes on along the minus strand of NW_004955470.1, from coordinate 11,174,413 downwards.
ACGTGCTTAAATAAAAATACTATTATTTTCTTGCTCCTGTTCCTCCAGATCTGGCCCTTGAGTACGTTCCTCAAGTCTTAGCACAATTCTTGCTTTCTGGCTTGGCAACATATTTCAAATGTACATCATACTTTCTACTTTTGGGCTGGGATCAACCATTTCCCCCACGATGCTGGATCCTGTAAGCGGGGAGGGCTTTAGAAACAAATACCTGATGCTGGATGTGTCCAACACTGTCAGGTTGGAATTGCAGGCCTTTGCACTAGGTGGTTCTGGGAGCAGGTATGGGCGCACACGCGCGTGCACGTGCGCGCGGACACACACACACACCCCTTTTTGAATTCCGAAATCTTCCCTACATATAACAGTTCAGAAATGGTGGTGGCAACGGAGAGCTTCTGAGCCCGTGTGTCAGGAGCTGTGGAGCACCCAACCATGATCTGGTGCGAGCCCTGGGAACACAGAAGTGCAAGAGGCCACGGCCCTGCCTTCAGGAACCTCCGTTATGGGATAGAAGAGCCATGTACTGATATAAATACAATGCCAGGTAATTATACGTGATATGAAAAGATTCAACAAGATAAAGGAATATAAAAAGAAAAACATCTATGTTATAGATAAAGGGATCAGAGGTGTCAAAATTTGGGGGGAAATAAGAATAGATGCGAAGCTCGGAAAATACCAATGCAAAGAGATCGTCAGAAAGAGAGAACCTCGAGGGAGAGGCCCCGGAGGGGGAGAGGGGCTGAGCAGGTCCTCTTGGTGGGAAAGTCTGCGTGGCTACAAGGAGTAAGGCAGGGGTCCCAAAGGAGAGGGACAGTACACAGGGCCAGACCGCTGAAGAGTCCTAAGCCACAGTGCAGGCTGACCCTTCCGCCATATTGAAAGCAGGTGTTAACGCCAGGCGTGGTGGTGCACACCTGTAATCCCAGCACTCTGCAAGTTCAAGTGTAGCCTGGGCAATTTGGGGACTTAGGGAGACTCTGTCTGGAATAAAAATCATTTAAAAAGGGCTGGGGATGCAGCTCATTGTGAAGGTCTTAGGCTGAATCGCTAGTGCTTCTAAGAGAAAAGGAAGGCAGGACGGAGGAAGGGGGGATGAGAAGGGAAGGAGGGAGGGCGGGAGGGAGGGGAAGCAAAGCAAAGCAGTTCTGAGCAAAGGGGCATGACCTGGTCTCCCGGCCACTGAGTGGGCCAGATTTCACTCAAGGCAGGAACTGGCCACAGACTAGTGTGGTGAATCAGGCACCAGGGCGTCATCCTGAATGCGCAGGACAGCTAGCAGTGACTTCGGGGGAAGTGACAAGATGCAGGAACTACGCAGAGGGTGGAGTTCTTAGGATTTGCTGATGTATTAGGTAAAGACATGAAAGAAAAACTTAAGAACAGGTCCCAGGTTTTCAGGACCATTGGCTCAGAAGGGCAAGCCTGGGGAAGGCTGATCTGTGGGGCCACGGGGAGTCTTGGGTTGGAGCAAGCTGAGTTTGACTCCCCTGCGGGAAGTGCGCGTGGGCAGCGGTGGGACCAATGGGTCTGGAGCTGAAGGCGGGAGATGGAGCCGGGAGGGTGACTCTGGCCGCCCTGGGCTAAGACGCACTTGGAGATGTGGGCTGCGCGCTGAGGGCAGCAGAGGACCCAAGCACTCCGTCTCCAGGTCCTGCACCCCGCAGGAGGCGGGCGGAAGGTGAAGTGTGGTGGCCCCGACACATTGTGCTATGCTGGACGTGCTTTGACTGTGTCCTCCACAGTCATGTGTGGACACTGGGAGGTAGTGTGTGGCAGTGACCCTTAGTCGGCAGGGCCTGGAGGAAGGAAATTTATGCCATCGGGGTCCATCTCCTCTGAAGAAGGGACGGATGCTGTTCCCTGGCTGAAGGGTCAAGGGCCCTGGGAGGGGTCACCGCTCTCTGGAGCAGGGTGTCGCAAAAGAAGCCACCCTGCATGTCTGGACTGCCCTCACAGAGTCCCCAAACTGAGACTTAAAGCAAACCCCTTTCTGCAGGAAGTACCTGGAGTGGGAGATTGTGTCCTGGCAGCACGCAGTACACCGAGCCACCACTGGAGGCAGTGGTTCCCTGGGAGCGAGCCCGTGTCACGTGGCCCACAGGTGGTGAGACAGGGTTTACACTGACGTGGTTGGTGACCTTCAGATGGGGCAGGATCTAAGCTAGGGGTGACTATGACGGAGAAAAGGTTGGTGTTTAAAAAACCCATGGACAGAGGGGACAAAGGTGTGGGGCGTGAAAGTGCAAAGAGAACGCAAAAGAGGTGGAACAGAGCCGCTGGGGGGCTTCTGCTGTGGAGGGAAGCGGAGACGGATGGGAACAATCAATCGGGAAGGGAAACCCGGAGGAGCTCCACAGGGAGGGGGAACCTCCGCCATCACCAGGACCCCAGTAATTCCAAGGGAGATGCGGCCTGGGGTGCCACCTGGCTGGGACACAAACACATGACTTGCTTGGTGAAGCCTCATGACGGCTGACAGGGTGAAAATCAAGAGGGTAAGCAATAAAATTAATGCCCAAGCCATATCTGAATGTGATAGTAGAAACTTTCATTTTAAAATGCCGCACGTCAAGTTCTCTGGAAGCTTTCTCCCAGGAGAAAGCTTGCATACCAGACACTCTGGTTCAAAACCAGGCACGTCGCCTGGCAGTGAGCTCTCCAAGCTCCTAAGCGGCGGCGGTGAGCGTGATTTAGAAGAGGCTGCTTAGTTGCCTGGAGCAATGGACATTTCCTTCCAAAGACTGTTTTCTGTATCTGGAACTTTCTTACTTAAAATTCCAATGAAGCCAGGTCTGCATAATGTGTTTGCTTAGATACTAAATACTAAAAGCCAACCGCTGCGTTTTGTTCCGAAAATGGCCCTGCTTGAGAACTTATTTTCAGCCTCTCCTCTCCCTCCCTCCTGTTCTCTCTCCCTCTTCCTCTTCTGCTCTCATCTTCCCGCCTCCCTCCATTCCTTCCTCTGTCTCTCTCTCTGTCTCCCCCATCTCTAGCTCTGTCCGCCTCCTCTGCATCTGCCCATTGCTTTGGTTTCTGGGTGAAGGTAGTCAGACCTGCAAGGCCAGGTCACGTGGAGATGCCACGTCCAGAACCTTCCTGAAGAACCTTCCGAATTTCCCTGCCTTCCCCCAGTGACACCATCCCTTCTTTCCTGTTGGCGTTTTCCTCACCACTCCCTTCCAAGCACACAGACCTTGACTTCTACTCACCTCTGTTATTTACCGTTGTCTTCGCCTTTCCACTCACAAAGCCTTTTCTGCACTCGCCCAGCTGCAGGACAGGGTCTGGACCACCTCACCTGCTAACGGCATGAACCCTTCAGCTCTGTTCTCTCCTGTGTAATGTAGGGAAGAGAATTCTGCACATGGTAAAGGATGGTTTTGACCTTTAAAAGGAATAAAAAGCCTTGAGTTGTCTCTGTGATCACAACTCTGTTCCATTGGTCCACAAGTCTGTTTTTGTGCCGGAATCATGCTGTCTTATCACCATAGCTTTGTAGTGTAACACGAAATCTGGGATTTTGATGCCTCCTGATTTGCTCCTGTTGCTCAGGATTGCTTTTGCTATTCTGGGTCTCTTCTGCTTTGATATAAATTTGGGGGCTATTTTTCTAGTACTGTGAAGTATGCTTTTCATATTTTGATTGAGACTGCATTAAATCTACATATTATTTTTGGTCTTATGGTCACTTTGGCAATATTGGTTCACCCTCCAGTATTGTCAAAATGGAGCTTTCTTTCCATTTCCTGATATCTAATTCAGTCTCTTTTTTCAAACTACTGTACTTTTTGTCATAGCGCTTTCACTGTCCTTTGTTGGATTAACTCCTAGGTATTTAATTTTTTTGAGGCTCCCTGAATGAAACTGTTTTCCTGATCTCTTTCTGGGCAGGTTCGATGTTGTTGTACAGGAATGTGACTGATTTTCGTGTATTGATTTTCTATCTTACGTTGCTGAATCTTGTTATTAGTTCTGGGAGTTTTTGGGGAATTTTTTGTGCCTTCTATGACTTCCTCCTTCCTTTTATGAATCCCCTTATTTCTTTTCCTTACCTGACTGCTCTGGCTAAAGTTTTAAGTATATGTTGAACAGGAGCACTGAGACCCTTGTGTTGTCCCTGATTTTGGAGGAAATGCCTTTAGATTTTTCCCATTTAGAATGATGCTGGCATTGGATTTGTCATAAAAGGTTTTCATCAGTTTGAGGTAAGGTCCTGCTATACCTATTTTCATCAAGTTTTAGCATGAATAGATATCAAATTTTGTCAAAAGCATTTTCTGTGTTGATTGAGATGACCATATGACTTTTGCCTTGGGTTCTATGTATGCAATGCATTACATTTATTGATTTACATGTGTTGCACTCTCTTTGCATCTGTAGGGTGAAGCCAGCTTGGTCACAATGTGTGCTCTTAGTAATGATTTGTTGGATTCTGTTTGTCAGTATCTTGTCGAGGATTTTTGCTTCTGTGTTCACTAAGGAGATTGGCCTATAGTTCTCTTCTCTTTTCCTTCTTTCCTTTTTTCTCAAATAGTTTCTTGTACTGTTTTGGTATCAGGAAAATTCTGGCCTCTGGGAATGAGTTTAGCAGTGCTTCTTCCCCTTCAGTTTCACAGCATTAGTGTTAGACCCTCCCTGAAGTTCTGGTAGAATTCTGTGGCAAATCTCCTACATCCTGGGTTTTTCTTAGCTGATGGGATTTTTATTACTGCCATCTGCTCTTCAACAAAAGGACCAAAATATGCACTGGAGAAAAGACATCCTGTCTAACAAATGCTGCTGAGAAAACTGGTTATCCACGTATAGAGGAATGAAACTGGACTCCTGTCTTTCAAAGATCTAGACGTCAAAACAGAAACACTCGATCTGCAGGAAGAAAAATGGGAAAACTGTTGAAGACATAGGCATAAGCAGAATTTTGTTAGCAGAACCCCAAGTGTGCAATAAATAACACAGTCAATAAAAACTGAGATTATATCAGATTAAAAATCTGCATATTAAAGGCAACAACAAAATGAAGGGACAACCTACATAATGAGAAGAAAAGTAACCAGCTTCTCCATAGAGGGCTAAAATCTAGAATATATAAAGAACTAAAAAATTAAATCCCACTTTAAAAAACCCGTGGACTGTTATGGTTTAGACCAAGTGTCCCCCAGAATTCTCCAGTGTAGAAGGTGATCAGATTTGGGGATACCATGCTGACTTGCTGTTAGGAGGTGCTGCTTGCTTGGAGGTAGGATCCTGAGGGTGTGGCATGGAAGGGCTATTCTTGCCCCCAGGTTTTCCTTTCTCCTCTTTCTGGCTCCCAGGGGCTGAGCACAAGTCTTCTGTCCAGGCCATGCCATTTCTGCCTCACAGCCTGCCGACCGTGAACTAAAAACGTGAACCAAGGTGAACTACTCCTACGTCAGGTTGTGGGCTTTGGGCACTGTGTTTCAGCCATGGGAAAGAGACCAACACAGATTTCAGTGCCTAGAACGGGATCCCTACCATGAACACACTGAGCAAGTGGTTCAGATGCCTTTGCAAGCGACTTGTGGGTGGCTTTGGAAAGGTTTGCAGATGTCAGAGAAGCCCTAGAATACTATGAGCTACATTGATGGGAGACTCAGGTCAGAGCTCAGAAGACCAGAATGCAAGCCATAAAGGCCAGGCTCAGAAGGTTTCTGATAGGAACAAGGACTCCATTGGTAGTTGGACTTGTGACCATGCTTATTATGCTTTGGCAGAAAATTTACCTACGCTTTGCCTGTGTCCTGAGACTGTGAGAAACCAAGATTAAGGGCAGCGGACTAATTATTCTGTTGGAGGAAATCACAAGCAAGCGAGCCCAATGTCCAGGCTGTGGCATGAGTACTGCTGGCAGTTTTGGGCAAGACTTATAGTGAGAAACACGGAAAAAGAGCAGACCTGAATGATTTGTGAAATGTTCTGTTCTGTCAGAAGGGAAGCACCTGCAAAGTTGGAGCAAAGGGGATCATAGTTGCTGACAAAATTTGTATTCAAAAGAAGCCAAGTGCTTTGTGTCACTACACTAGGAAAGACGGCTTGGAGTTACCTCAGGAATCAGCAAGAACCCATACTTTGCAGGCTCAAGTGTGCAAAACTCTAAACATTCACTTGAGAAGACAGCCCCCTGGGCCCCTGCTTCACAAAGACTGCTTAGGATATTCATTCCCTGGGATTAATTTTCTGTGCTCAGCCATCCATCCAGGCACTCAGAGCCCAGAGTAACCATGGCCCAAAGGCACCAGGCTACTGTTCAAGCTGTTGGAAAACCCTGGCATCATCTGTGTAGTGCTGGTTATCAGAATCCAAGTGTTGTAGGAACACGGACACTTCCAAGGGTGAAGAAAGAAATGCAGTGGAGACCCCAGGAAATTGAAAATGCCAGGAACACAGAGTATCTGCTGAGGAAAGTGCAAGCAATGTGCAGAGCCATCTCAAGCAAAGGACCATGAGTGGCACATCTGACAATGCTGTCACTAGTGTCTTAACAGATCAAACAGTGCTGAAAAGTCCAAGTGCAAAGCCTCCTTGGAAACTGCGTGCAGACTCTTAGCTGTGATCCTGAAGCTGCACAAAGTCTTTGGAGTTCACATGTTGCTACAACTTGTCTTGGGTGCTGCCCATACAGCTGCAGGATTTAACTTTTACCCTGCTGGGTTTCTGTTTTGCTTTGTCCTGTTCCTTTTTACCCCATTTCTCCATTTTAGAATGAGAATGTTTACCCTGTGCCATAGTTTTCAGCAGAGTTTAACTTTCTTTTTTATTTTTACAGAGCTCATAGATAAGAGTTTGCCTGGAGTATCCAAGGAGACTTTGGACGTTTTAGCAGTGTTGGATCTTCTAAGACTTCGGTGATTCTTAGAGATGGACTACGTGCATTTTGCATAATGGGAATGAGTCTTTGGATGCTAGGGGAGGGATGGTAAGATTTAGATCTAAACTGTCCTCAAAATTCTCATATGTGTTTGAAGGTAATTGGATCATGGGGATACTATAGCTGACTTTCAGGGGGTGGGGGAGCTGGCTGGAGTGGGTCCCAGGGTGTGACTTGGTGGGTGTGTTTGTCCCTGTCTCCTTCCTTCTTTCTCTGCTTCTGGCACCCAAGACAAGTTGTGGGCTGAGCAGCTGTCCTCGGCCAAGGCCTTCTCACCATGGTGCTTCTGCCTCAGAGCAGCTGACCACAGCCTGAAAGCAAGAGCCAAACAAACTTCTCCTCCCCAGGTTGTCAGCTTTGGTATTTGTCCTATGAGAAAGTGACTGAGACAAAGATCCATAAACAAATGGGCAAGTGAAATGAATAGACACCTCTGAAGTGCAGTACAAATGGCCCTCAGGTATATGAATAACACTTAGCAACTTTCACCACTACAGAAATGCAGATCACAACAGCACTGGGAGTCTGTCTTGCTCTAGAAAGAATTGTTGTCACACAGAACTCCAGAAAGAAATTTCTGTTGGTGGGAATGTCAACTAATACAGTCACTATGGAAAACCATATAGAGATTCTTCACAAAGATAAAAATAGAAATTCCATTTTTCCATACCTCTTCCATACCTTTTCTATACCTCTTCCATCTTAGTGAAAAAGTTGAAATCATCATTTACAAAATACTTGCATATCCATGTGTAAAGTACCACAATTCATAATAGCTAAATTATGGAAGCAATCTAAATGCCCATCAGTAGACAGGTAGATAAAGAAACTAGGGTGTACATACACAGTGGAGGACTGTTTGACCATAAAGAAGGATAGATTTGTGTCACTGGTGAGAAAGTGGATGCACTTTGAGACTGTAACACTAAGTGAAGTAAATCAGACACAGAAGGGTCCACATTGTTTCCCTTATATGGGAAACCCAAAGTATAAATAATCTAAAGAGAGAAATAAAAGAGATACAGCAAACAGAGGTAGATTTTGTGAGATGGGCGGAGGATCTCTGGATGAGGAGAGATGGGAAGGAGGAAAGGGGAGCAAAGAAAAGGAACAGTACAAAGTGCGTGGCACAGTGTCTGGCCTGTGCTCATGAAACGTCTGTTGTTATTTTTATCATTTCCTTGAGTTTTATTATCTAAGTCATTTTTACAAAAGCCAAATTTTTAGGGACAAAACTCCAATATGAACTTTACAATTCTAATGAGTAATATCTTCAAGGAAAACACACATAGCTAGCTCAAACCAGATAGCTGGAGGAGAAAGAAAAGATGAGAAACCCGGGTGGATCATGAGGAACAAGAGGAGCTGTCGCCTAGGGTCAGCGGCCAGCAGTCAGCAACATCAAGGAGGCTTCATCACTGCCACCTGGGAAGGAGTTTGGGCAGGGGACGGACAGGAACCAAGTCCCAGGTGCGACAGGAGGCACAGCTGTGGGCAGAGGATCGGATTGCACGATTAGGCTGATGTGGCTGATGTGATTAGGCTGATGTGAAGGAAGAGCTCTCCAACCCTCCGTCCTCCGCTGTGACCCCTGTGTGCCCCACACCGGGTGAACCCAATGCAGACGCAGCCTCCCAGTTGTCAGCTGCTGCAGGAGTGAGCACATGGAGGAGGAAGGTGAAGGTGAGGAAGGTGAAGGGTGGCTCTAGGGACAGGAAGCCTGACTTGATTTCAAGTCTTTCACATGAGACTGGGGCTGTGGTCCCTGGCTCCACTACAAGTTACATACCTTCTGTGAAAGGAAATGGGTTAATAAAATCCATATCGTCTGGGTTCTTTGTCTTCTCAGACGATCACCATCTCTAACTCTGAACTAGAGACTTCACCATGAATTATTCTAGGCACTGCCTGGAGAATCCCACCCACAGTTACGACCCAAGCTTACAGCTGCAGTTGCCATTGTATTTACATATTTATTATAATTACTAGGCAATAAGGGTGCTTTAATTAGATGATGATATTGTAACTAACAGCCCTTACCACTTAATCCAGGAGGAAGATTAGAAACATGATATCATGTGCAACTTGTCTCAATTAGCTCCTCTGAAACACTGTAGGCCTTGTACGGTATTTGCACTTGAGACAATAAGAGGAATAAATCTATGAATTAAACTTTCATGTGTATATAAGTGTACGTGTTTCTTAAGACTTAAATTCTCAGTGGCCACACAGAACCAACTGGGAAAAATTAATTTGTCTTTTTCTCAAGAAACCATATCTCCTCCATACTGATGGCTGAAGGCAGGGGATCTGAAAGGAAATTTAAGGCCCAAAGTATTTATTGTTTGCTAAGATATAGCTTCTGTTTAAGAGCTGCAATCAAAATACTTCATGTTTTTGGTTGCTTTTCTTTATTTCCCCACATTATATCTCAAGTTTGATTTTCTTAATTTATTTTTTCTTACATAATCTGAAGATTTAAGGGTTTTGGCAACTCGGTGATAAACAAAGTAATTTTTTAATATTTGGAAATTCCCTATCAGACACATTTTCATAAGCTGTGTGGGTTCTTGTCTGATAGCTGTCAGTCCCAAAATTGCAGAGCTCATTTCTTCATGGAAGATTGACTTGGTTATCAAATGACATCAGAGTTGGTGCAGTTAGTGTCTATTGCTTTTCTGTGGAGTTGAAATCAACTACAAACTCAATTTTATGGCTGTATAATAATAACAATAGCAGTGAATGAAAACAAATGCAAAAAAGAAAACCCTGGAAGGTTCTGCTGGGACAGCTCCCTGGTCTGACGGGCCTGACATCCGGGCTGGCAGGTCCACCCGGGAGCAGATGACGAGGGCTCCTCACTCCTGCAGCACCCGACACGACTGGGCGAATTCCATTTGTCACAGCTCCCTCGCGCTGGCACTGAGAAATACGAAACCTGTCCATCACATTAATAATCAAAAGGAATGCTGCTACATCCAGAGCAATTTAGACTCGAAAGTTATTTGAAACTGCAAAGCTTTTATGAGTGGGTCAGATGTTCCATGACGAATTGTTCTAAACAGCGGAGCCAAAAACATTTCAAGTTTGCACTGTGAAATTAACTTTCCTTATTGATGGGAACACGAAGGTGTGGAGCTGGAGAGTCTCTGTAGACGCATCCATCCACCTCACCGTGCAGAGCAGGCCCAGGAGCCTCTCCTTCCAATTTGCTTTAATCCAAGTGGATGAAACGTTGGACACTGAAATATTAGAACCTGCCACATTAATTCTCCAAAGGCAAAGCTTTTTAAAACAATTGCGGATGGAGGCTCCAGGAAAAGTGAGAAGCAATCTCCTACTTAACTGCCCAATAAAACACACCCAGCATCTCTCAGAGCTTCCACTTACTGAATACTTGGTGCAACCCAATTCTCTCACGGTGCACACAGCTAAAGACTTTGAGAGCATCAACCGTGTTTCCCGCATTAGGCACCGTAATCCTGATTTGAAGACTTTCTACCAGAGCTGCCTAAATGAGAGGGAGGATTGAGGATTAATGGTTTACATTAGAAGGTGGATTAAACAAAGATATAAAATATGCATTAGACTGCCCTCCACTGATTTTGCTCCAAAAGGAGTTTATTATTTTAGGCTTCCCATGTCAGGATAGAATTTCCAGACTTTCAGGGTGGTGGATTAGTGGCTTTGATGCAGAAAATACATTATGGGAAGAAAACAGCAGCCTTCTCTTGCCTGATAAGGTTATTACACACAAAAAGACAAAAGTTTCCCTTTTTAAAATGCACAGGGTTCTATTTTTAAAATGTTTGCTTTTCATGATGCTAGTATTAGCCAGGAGGTGGGTCAGGAGGCATTGAGCTCATTTCCAGCAGGGAGCAGTGGCTTGGGAAGCAGCCAGGGTCTTGCCCCGGTTTGGTCTGACTCACACATGCTCTCTCCTGACTACTAAAGGGAGCGTGAGTTGCTAACCTGTGGCCTCTCACCTGGCCGACGGTCCACAGTGAGAAGAAAGGAGAGCTCTGTGAGTTGACCCCAGCCTGCTTGCACTGTCCTGTTGATTTTAGATTTAAGACCTGTGGATTTAGTTCAGCCTGTTCAGGATAATTTGTCTGAATATAACTCCTGGTCCTGACTTCAGCTACCAGGTAGGTCTTGAGCATTTACAGGTGCAGCCATGTGGAACTAAATATATTTGTTATAAGAATGGCTGGTAAGAATATTTGAGCTCAGGAACACCATGAGAAAACACTGAGTTGACTAATGTTATAGTTTCTGGTAATGCTACTTGTTTTATGATCTTGGTCCCAACTTCTAATTCTTGACTTACTTCACAGAAGTTATTCAATATTTCATGGTTTTCTTTTTTTTTTTTGGTTTTTTCTCTGGTACCGGGAACTGAACTCACGACCTTGCGCTTGCCAGGCAGGCGCTTTGCCGCTGAGCTAAATCCCCAGCCCCTATGGTTTTCTTTTTTTTGTGGAATGTTCAGCTCTAACTTTGGAAACAATAGAAATAACAAAAAAGCAATTCTCTTACAATGATCAGGATAATAAAGCGAGAATTAATCACACAAAAGCCAGTGTTTTCGAGCTTAGCTCATATAATCTTCCCCCAGACTCCATGATGTAACCTCCATCGTTATTCTAACTTTACAAAAGAGAAAAACCAAAGCAAAAGAAGATGTTGTAACTCACTCGAGTCCATGCAGGTAACATGGAGCAGAACCAAGATTCAGGTGCAGGATGCTGGGCTCCAACCTAAGCCCTTAAATATAGCTGTGCACACAATACTGGGATTTTCTGGGTCCTAAGCCAGTAGCTTGGTAAACTTTCAAAAGATTCACATGACATCTTTTTATGCAGTAGTCTGTGGGGTTAACATGGTGCCGGGTGCCATGGAAAAAACATTTCAAAGGCTAAGATCCACTCTCAAAAATTGACCCATCTGATGGACTGCTAAATATCAAACTTGGAGATTAAAGACAAGCTGTCAAACTTTGGTCAACATGTATGGTGCCTCCATGCACACATGCAGATGTACACACACTCAACGACATCTAGACCAATCACTAAATTTTTGGCTCCCAGAATTGTCAATTGTTTTAGGTATCTTAATGTTGTAAAAAGTGTATTATGCTGACAAAAGGGAGAACAGTGATCTCAGTATTCTTAACGGCTACGAAAACAATATTCCATAAATGCTGGCCATCATGAGTGAAGACAGCCACAAATACCAACATCAAGTCATCGCCAGAATCCTCCAGGCAGCAGGCAGGAGACAAGCACAGCACTATTATAAATGTAATAAAGTCACCAGACTTTGAAGGAGTGAGGCAGAGACCTCCTACTATGCCCAACAACAGACCTGGGAATTATGGTTCATGGGTTTCAAGGTTAGGAGGAAATGCTTTTAATGAAAACTAATTGGTGTAAATATCCTTACATTGGCTTAATTTCTGCTGTGCACACATGTTGAGCTCCCGTGGGGAGGGATACTGGCATTCCCACCTTTGGGAAGGTTCAGGCAAGAGAAGAACCTGACCACCCTGGGCCCTTTGCCACTCCCTGGCTGTTATCGTGGTCTCCCTCTTCTACAAAAGGACAAGACTTCTAGATCTTTGGAGGGGTAGAACTTAGCACCAAGACAGCCAGACATCTTTAGGATGCTGGGACACAGGAAACGCTCCACTGCCCACACAGAGGTGAGCAGGGCAGGGGTGTAGCCTGGCCATACGAGCCCTAACAGCACAGCACTGTGCCCAGCCTGCAGTGGCACAGGAGCCAGTCCCTGGGGACCCGGGGTGCCTGGGAACAACCTGTCTGGAGTGTGGCAGGAGACAGACCTGGACCAGAGTTGGAACCCGGGGGTTCTGTGACCTGTTCTGGGCACCTGGGTACCTTGGCTCTGCGAGTCTTTCTAAAGCTGGGAAAGTCCAGGGCTGAAAATAAGTGTACCCTGATTTGTTCCATTTTTTCAAAAAGAATTAATTTCCTATTAACTTTTCTATTCTGTTTCTGTTATCCCTCAAGAATATTGTAAAACCTTAACATGAGTTTGCAGCTGAAACCACGACAAAACGCAAAGTGGAAAGAATTAGTTACCACGTCGCCAAGGGGCAGAGCACATCCCAGGAAAGGACAGAGCGCCGGATGCTGTTCCGATGGGACGGATGTGAGTTCCTGCTTCACTCATGCCCCCGAGCCCCCATCCTGTGAGCTCACAGAGCTCTCTGAAAATGGCAAATAGGCCCCGGCCCCCAGAGAGACAGACTCCTTGACTATTCAAGGAGAAGTCTGCTTACATTTGCAGAGGAGCCGGCTGCCCAGAGCAGGAGCACGGCTGGGGCTCCATGCTGCTTATAAAAGCAAGATGAGAAGACGTTGCTTTCTACTTCAAATAACAGATTAGGACAAAACTGCTCTGCAATTTGCCACATTTTCATGCCTTACTTTCGGCAGTCACTGTGACCTTTTCCCTTTAAGTTACAGGGACCGTATTCATTAATCATTTTTCTTCATAAGGCTGAATTCATTTGCTTTCAGAGCTGATACAGATTCATAGCTGTTTGTCATCGTTAGTTGCTCAAAAGGGTGTGCTGGCATCAGTGCCCCACCGGCTCCTTTCGCGTTTCCACTAAAATGTGAGGAAGCAATTAGGAAGCTAAAGGGAGACCAGAACATCCTGCAGAAACTGAGCCATGCTAATAAATCCGCTGACATTTTGTACTCTGTCCTGCCCCCAAGTTCGTGAGCTGGAGCCCAAGCCAGCCTCTTCCTGAGCACGTGCGCAGGGCTTGGAGACGGTCACATCGAAGTCTCTGCCCCAACCTCACATGCTGACTGCGCTCGGCCCTGTCCCCACCGCGCTGGGCTGACCGTGGCTGAGGGCAGAGTGTGGTCGCAGTGCCCTGCGAGGGGCCCGCCTGGCTAGGAAGGTGGCGGAGATGTGTGCACCAGGGGTGGTCACAGGACAGTAGAGCGTGTCACAGCTTGGGCAGCAGGGTGGGCAGGTGACTGGGTGTGTGCACGTGCGAGGAGGCCGGTTTTCAGACTTGCACTGTGCCCTTTATGTCCTCAGTCTCCTAATTCATCTGTCGGACTCATGCTTTGAGAAACTATGTGGAAAATACTCGTAGCACAGCACCTGACAGTTCTGCACGGCGGCCGTGGAGCATGCAGGGCACATCCTTGTCAGCACACGCGTGACTCAGAGCCCTGGCCGGGGACTGACTCGGCCCGTGGAGCCCAGCATGGGGGAGACCGCACTGTACTCTTGATCCTCCTCAGGAAGCCGCGTGGGCACAGTAGGAAGCTGTCCTCTGTGACTGCAGCCGCCCAGGGGCTGCCCCGAGCCACTGCGCAGGCGTCTCCGGCATGCAGGGGACGGGGTCTCCACCCTCACAAGTGCTTGCTGTGTGTTGGAGTTCGGACACTCTGCAAGCCCAAGCTGCAGGTCGTGGTGAGGACGGCGGTGGTGGTGGGGAAGGTGGCAGCTGTGAGGGTGCTCTTAGGTCCCCCAAGATTGGGCTAGCTTGAGCACCCAGCCTTGGTTTCCTCACTTCCAGTGTGGGGACCAGATGCATTCTTGGGAGGCAGCAGGATGCTTGAGAGGGGAAAAAGGAACAACCTCAGGCTCAGTGGGCAGGGAAGAGGCCGTGCCAAGGGGAGATGAAGGCCCAGGACCCACCTGGCACGAGGTGGACACCCACACTGTTTGCAGCTGGGCAGGGGAGTGCACGGTGAGCGCGGCTGGGCCAGGTCAGGTGCCTGCGCTCCCAAAGCCAGGCCCGGTGAAGGCGGGAACTGGGCTGGGCGTGGTCCTCCCAGGCACAGCGCTCCTCCAACACGCTGAGGCCCCGCTCACCTCTCTCACACAAGAAACAAACAAACAAACAAAGCCAGACTGGTGACTGGAGTTTAAAAAGAAGGTTCGTAAAAGCACAAGATTAGCACAGTTCTCAGCACAACTCTGATCTGTGAAGCCTGTTCTCCTCTGTGGCCCTGGAGGCCTCAGAGCAGCTGTTGCCACCTGCAGGGTTAGGAGGCGAGACGGAAGCCCAGGGGTGACCTTCCTTGAGAGGCAGATGGGCCCGGTGCCCCGATCCCAGGTCTCTGATGACCCTCCCAGTGCCTCATGGAACACAGGACGGCTGACAGGGGAGCGGTTCTGCATTGCGTGAGTGGTCCTCAGCAACATTTTAATCTCATTCACATTCAGAACAGTCACTGCGGATGGGGTGGGGATGTGCGTGGTGCAGCCCCTGCCTCCCTCAGGGTTCCGTGTCCAGCACCACAAATAACTAAATAACATGAAAGATGCCAGGCTGGTGCCATCGTCTGTGTTTTGCAGAATTTGCTGCCATCTTTTGCTGTTACTGGTTGGAAGGAACACACGTAATTCCCTTTTCCTCAATTTCTGCAACTCTGAAATTAAACAAGGTCCCTACAAAGTGCCTCTGTGAACTGATTTGGTTTTTAGCCAGACTTTTCGGGCACATTCTCCAGGGTTTGTGTTGTCAATCCAAGTTCTTCTGTGATTTTGTAACACAAATGGGTTTGTCTGAGAACTCAAGGAGAAGGTGGATGCGCGTTGAAACCCTCAAAGGCTGACGTTCACAGAGGCTTGCTGGGAGTCCCATACTGCTCTCCGTACTGGCACCGGGCCCGCAGTGATTTAAAATGTGCAGCAAGCTGATGAGGTAAGAACGGCTGTTACCCACATTTTGCAGAAGACAAAACCAAGACCCAGGATGGCTGTGACACTCACTCCAGTTCTCCCAGGAAGAGGTGAAACGAGGCTGGGATTGCCATGGAAATCACCAGGCACGCACTGCAGCTCCAGGAGGAGAAATGATTTAGGACAGAAGTCATTTTGCACATGTGTGTATGTGATGGGCGGGGGCATGGGGGGTGGAGGCAGAGAGATAGACACAGAGACACAGAGAGAGACGGGCGGAGGGAGAGAACAGTGAGACTGAGAACCCCAGCCTCGTGAGTCTCCAGACTAATCCTCTGTGTCAAGTCTGACCCTGGGCCCAGTCTCCACAGACTTATGTCTGAGCTCTGAGAAAGGCTTCAAAGAGAAGCTGGGGCTCCCCTGACCTCCCAGGACTGCTCACCGTCTTCCTCGGGCATCTGGAAATGGGGGCACATGCGGTGCGTGGAGTTGAAGGGTGGTGTCCCCAGGTAGCGAGGCCCTGGCAGAGACCAAAGCCAGAGGACGAGGCGCCAGGAGGGCAGTGGGCACTGCCTTAGACCGAGGTGTCCTCAGAGCACACAGGAGAGCTTCCGCCAAGGGTACTTCCTGGACCCTCCGGACTTATCCGCTAAGACTTTGGAGAGTGAGACAAAAGGCCAGGGTGGGGAGAGAGGCTGCCAAGACACCGACTTCCGCCAGTGTGGGTGCACGTGTGCCCACGGGCACCACCCCCTCCCTGCCTTTCCAGGGACCCCAGGAAGTCACCGCCTCATCCATGCTTCAACCCAGGTGATGGCTTGAAAACACACAAACACATCTCAGTCAGGAGGTGAGAGAGGGATGGTAAAGGCTCGGGTCTCTAAATGCACACAGGAAGTAAGAGAAACGATACTGTCCAAGAACCTTTGTCAGCATGAAGAAATTGCCTTTGTCTCATAAATATTCAGGATTTATTTTCTGAGTATCACAGAAAAGCCATTATTTATTGTCAGGAAAGGTGAGGATATCATAAATTCCTATGAGGAGGATTTGTTGGCCTTTGACAAATCTACCTGAAGCGGAAACTCCCTCAGTCACCCAGGAAGGACAGGCAGATGGCACCGCCTCAGGAGCCTGCTCGCGCTGTGTTTAGGGGACACCCAGAGAAGAGCAGAGCTTTGAGAACAAGGGCTCACAGGAGAA
The DNA here is from genome assembly GCF_000276665.1 of Chinchilla lanigera. Lineage (NCBI taxonomy): Eukaryota > Metazoa > Chordata > Mammalia > Rodentia > Chinchillidae > Chinchilla > Chinchilla lanigera. Next base: position 11,157,639 of record NW_004955470.1, on the reverse strand, counting down.
AGGGCCACTCGGCCTTTTCTGATCTTTACTCTAGCTGGAAGAGAAGAAACTACCTTGGCGTGAAGTCAGAACCACTCCAGGCTGATCCACTGCCTCGCAGCTCTGTCCTTTCCCTTCCATTCCAATCAGGGAGACCAGGGGAGATCAGGCAAGAGCAATGGTGCTGCTGGCTCTGCACCCCAACACCACAGGTGCACCCCAGGCCCAGCTGGCTGTCCTGGCTGTCCTTGGGGTGTGAAGACAGAAGCACAGCCCCTCAACCCTTCCTGGGGACACAGGAAGTGCACAAGAAGGAAAGGACCTGTGGAGGAGACAGGGGAGCTGGTGCGCGAGCCCGAGGGTGTCCTGTGTCTGCCCAGGGTGCTTCTCACTGACATGGTCACAGCACGGGAAATTTCAGTCAGGAAACCCTGGGCGGCCCCCCGTGAAGACTTCATATATAAATCCCCAGCTCCAATAGCCTCTTAGCTTCTTCTAGACAGGCCACACATCCTTGTCTGCCCAGAGTGGCCCGGGACTGTGTGTACTGCTGCAGCTTCATATCCACAGTGTCCTCCTTCACCTGAGAAGTGTCCCAGTTTGGAGGGTGCTCTTCACAACAGGCCTAGTTTCTAGTCTCCTGGAACAGACCTGTGTGTCAGATAAGACCGCTCAGAGGTGGGTGAGAGGATCAGCAGCACTGGGGGAAGGGGTCCCCAAAAGGCACAAATGCCCCAGCAGAGAGCTAGGTGGAGAAGCCAAGAAGCTGGGATGTAACCCCTTCAAGCCTCACAGCTGTTCCTCCAGCAAGGGTGGATCTGAGCACTGATGGATCCTCGGGACTAGACCTTATCCGAGGTTTGATCAGCGCACACAGTGGATGAATGGGGGGTAATTACTGGCCTGTGACCAGCATGTCTTTTACTTTAAAAACTTTTTTAAAAATGTAAACCTTCACCATATTGTTCTATCATACCTCTTATTCATTAATCTTTAGGTTAAAGCCAATGTATTCTGATTTCATTGTTTTATCTTCAAAATTGTCAAATTCTACTTAGGATTTTGAGTTGAAGAACTATAAAACCTGAAGTGAACTAAACTACACTGTTCTTTGAGAACATTTTGACCAAAGTCCATGAGCTCGGAGAAGCTGAGACAGCCTTGCGTGTGAGGGAGCCAGGACGAGCATGCACCAGCACAAGCGTCTCTGGGTCCCGAGCTACCATGGCTGGGCTGAGGGCCGTGGGGTCCACGTGCACGGGAGGTGGCACACGAAGGTGGCTGTGCACCTCAGAGCTCTAGTACACTCACAGAAGCAGTGGTCAGCTCTACATGTCCTGCGTAGCTGGAGCCTACAGCAGACGGCAGACACGTAGGGTGACGTTCAGTGTCATTCATCTGTGTAACATCAACTCCACACTCTCACACACCGAGGATCTGTATTCGTACAGTTATCCATACCTTGTGACGAGAAGCATCACAATGAGCAGCTGATGACAGGAATATAGCTAAAACAGAAGTGAATAAAATGTGAGCCTTAAACCTACCAAGGCGGCCAATTGGAAAATAAAATAAGGGGCCACAGTTTTATTAAATTTGCACATCATTAAATGAGTTTGCAATTTTGAGTAGAAAAGTCAAGTTAGGTCTGAAGCATTCCATGCCTGTTTATTTCCTTGTCCCCTCAATTAAATGAAAAGGAGTCATTATGTGCAAGAATCAAATGCAGCTAGAAGACTTGGAACATTTCTTTTCAAGGTTTTTTGCCTCAATCATGAAAGCAGAATAGAGTTTGAAACTCGGTGGGCGAGTTCCTACCTAAAGGTAGGTAGGATTAGGTGCAGATTCTAATGAGACACTGTCTCACCCACATTAACTTCATAAACTCGACAGTTGGAATAGGAAAAAGATATAGACGAAACACAGAATGCAACTAGTCTACAGCTGATAAAATTTAAACACCAAGACTGAGTCATGAAGAAATACAAAGTCTGACCAGACCTGTAACTAGAAAGGAAATCGAATCAGTAGTCACCACCTGCCAACAAACAAATGCCCAGGACTAAGTGAGGCCAATTTAGAAATATACCAAACATTTAAAAAAGGATCAATGCCAATCCTCCTGAAACTCTTCCAAAAAGCTAATGATGAAGGAACTCTCCTAAACTCATTGTATGAGGCCAGCATTTCCTTAACACCAAGCCAAACAAAGACACTAAAAGAAAATAAATGACCAACCAATATCCTCGATGAATAGTAATTCAAAAATCCTCAAGGAAATACTAGCAAACCAAACTCAACACATGAAAAGGGTTACTCACCACAAGCAAGTAGGATTTAATCCTGAAATGAAAGGTGACTCAACACAGAAAATCAGTCTGCGCAAGCACCACACTAACAGAATTAAAAACAAAAAATCCTTGGTCACTTCAACTGAAATAGAAGAAGCATTTGAGAAATTGAAGAATCTTTCATGATAAAACTGTTTAACAGGTTGGGAGCAGAAGAAACTATCTCAGTGTTACAAAGGCCATAGATGGAGCGTCCGCAGTTGATGACATGCTCAGTGGCGAAAAACTGAAAGCTTTGGATTTAAGACCAGCAAGAGGAAAAAGGGGTGCTGGTGTTTGCCCCACAGCTCAGGGGAGGGAGCCAGGCCCTGTCTGTGCTGGGGAGTGCCCAAGCCTGGAGCTGCACCCCTGCCCTCAGACATCCGCACTCCCACTTCTGTTTAACTCAGTAATTAGGCAAGAAAAAGAAACAAAAGCCACACAAATTAAAAAGGAAGAAGCAAGATTATCTCAGTTCATAAATAGCAGGACCTTCCATGCAGAAATTCCCAAAGATTCCATGAAAATCTTTAAGGTCAATGAACAAATTAAACAACGTAGCCATTCATGAAGTTGACCTGGAAATTCAGTTGTGTTTCTAGACACTAATAATCACCAGTTCAGAAGTAATTAAGAAAATAATCCCTTAAAATAGCATTAAAAACCCCAAATACGTAGGAATTACTTAAACCAGGGTGACAGAGACCTATACACTGAGAAGCACAAAACATTGCTCAAAGAGGTGAAAGAACGCATAAATAAATGGAAAGGTATCCTGTGCCCATGTGCTGGAAGAGTTAATATCCCTAAAACCTCCGGATTGCACAAAGCCATCTACAGCTTCATGAACTACTGATTAAAATCGCTAACATAGTTGTTCTACCGTCTTCCATTTCTTTGCTGAAACTGTGAATGAGTCCTTGATTGATCAATACTGCATGTCTCTTTTTTCATGAGAAACCACTTTGACGATATCAATATGTAATACAACAAGCATTGTTAATTTCCTACCACTTTGTAACTCTGCATTGTCTGTACTGTTCTTCTGCTATTTTGTAAAAGGTTGTCTGTCTGTTAATGTTTTCCTCCTTTTATTTTTAAAATAAAAAAAAAATCCTACTGAAAGTTTTTTTTTTTTTTTTTTTTTTAAATTTAGTTTATTAGAACATGTGCATAATGTTTACCTTCCTTGCGGGAAGTTGGTGCACACACAGAACACATCTTCTTTAGTTCTTTCATCCCTTCCCCGCCGCTCCGTCCATCCCTTGCGCCTCTCCTCTTTTTCTGGACCTGCTTGCAGTACACGACGTTTGCGTTCTTCACGCGGCGTGCGTGCACACGACACCTCCCCCGTCCTCCTGTCAGTCCCTTATCCCTCCACCTCCCTGCTTCTCTTCATCCCACCCCTTCCCATTGTCTTTTACTTTGCTGTTTATTTGTACTCTGGGTTTGAAAAAAATAGAAAAAGATTCTAGAATTAGTATGAATCTCAAAGGGCTTCAAGCTACCAAAATGAACTTTAAAAAAAGAAAACAAGCAGGAGGCCTCATATTTCCTATTTTCACAAGATATTACAACGTGGAAAAAAAACCAATATGGTACCGACACGAAAGTGATAAGCAGACACTTAGAACAAAATAGAGAGCTCAGAAATAAACATGCACATGAGTGGTCCAATGATCGTCAACAAGAAAGGAGGTGCCAAGACTGCACGACGGGGAAAGACAGAGTCTTCAGCAAACGGTGCTGGAAAAACACGCTACCCTTATGCACGGCAAAGGACTCAGAAAGTCAGTGGAGAGGGCGTAGGCAGCATCCGCACACCGGGGAGCACACTCCGCACGAAGTGAGACAAACCCGAGTCACTTGCAGACAGGGGGAGCCCCTCTGGCCCATATGTCACATGAAATAAATCAGACGGGCTGAACGCTGCATGCTTTCTCTTCCATGAAAACCCAAATCATAAATAACAAGCGATGTGCTAACCATCGTTATCTCCTACAATCTTGTTTTGAAATTTTATGCCATTGTTTTTATTATTTTTCTTTCCTTCAAAATAAAAAAATTAAAAAATAAAAGAAGCAAGGTAAAACGTAGATAATAGGAAGTAGGGAGACAGACCCTTCCGGAAGGGAAAGGGACCAAGGAGGGAGGAGGGAGGGGCTGGAGGGAAGGGGGTGACAAAAGGAGCGAAGAGGCCTTATGTGCAGGCACCGACTCCACACGGAACGTAAACACCGTGTCTGCAGACGTGCACTAGTAAAATATGTTAAAAATTTAAAACACATAATTAATGGTCAGAAAAAGGAACTAAACATAAGATCCAGAACTAAAAAGCTCTCAGAAGAAAACAGAGACGAATGCTTTGCCACTGTTTTGGCAGTCATATTTTGGGTATAACTCTAAAAGCACAGGCAACAAAAGTGAAACAAAACCAACGAAACCACATCAAACTCAAGAACTTCTACGCAGAAAAGGCCGTAATGTAAAGTGCAAAGGCAACCTGCAGAATGGGAAAATATTCTCAAACCATGTATCTGAAGACAGGTTAATATCCAGACTATATAAATAGCTATTACACCTCAGTAATAGCAAGAAAACAAGTATTCTTATTTTAAACTGGGAAATAGCTTGAGTAATACTTCCCAAAGGTGGTATGCAAGTCCTGGGCTCACGGAGGGTTCTCAGCATCGCCTGCCACCTGAGGCAAGCCTGTCAAAGTCACCGAGAGCTGCACCCCCCCACGCCAAGAGAAATCATCACGGACAACGGCCACCGGAGAATGGAATGTTGGCCAGCGTGATAAGAAACAGAAGGTTTGGGCGCTGTGGCTGAAAGGTAAGATGGGAAATCGTTATGGAAAACAATAAAAATTAAAGTAGAATTACCACACGACCCAGTGATTCCACTTCTAGCATAGATTTTAAAACGTGAAAACAAGATGTGCATGAGTGTGTGTGTGTGTGTGTGTGTGTGTGTGTGTGTGTTATACTAGAGATTAAACCCAGGCTCTTAACACTGAGTGACATTCTGAAGCCTGTCTTATCTTTTATGTTCTTTCCCTGTTTTTTGTTTGTTTTTGTACTTTGAGAAAGGGTCTTTCTAAGTCAATAAGTTGCCTAGGTTGGGCTCAAATTTGTGATCCTCTTGCCTCAGTCTCCGAGTGCTGGGTGACAGGCCTGCACCACAAGGCCTGGCTGAAAACAGGCTCGTGGAGACACTTACACACTCATGTTCACTGGGGCACTATCCACAATAGCCGAGACAGAAGCAACCCGAGTGCTCACAGACAGACGAATGGATAAACCAGATGTGGAGCGCACATGCAATGGAATATCATTCAGCCACACACAAAAAGATAACCTTCTCAAATGCTTCTCAGATGGAGGGTATTATGATAACTGAAATAAGCCAGTCACCGGAAGAAGAGACTGCAGTGTCCCACCTGTAGGAGTGTCCAAAGAGCAGACTCAGCTCAGCAGTGGGACACAGGGAGTCAGGGCTGGGGACAGGGACAGGGAGCTGCTTCATGGGCAGGGTATCTGGAGTTCTCTTGCTCAATAATGTGCACTTTGTTACACTACCATATGGTAAACTTTAAAATGGCTTAAATGCTAATGTTTACGATTGTGCTTCTTGCCATAACTTTAAAAAGAGCAAAGAAATGACCCCAGAAAGAGCCAACATGGTGATCACAGAGACAGCATGGGCCGAGGCACAGGGCTGGAAGAACACAGCTCAGGGCAGCCTGGTGAGGCTGGGCAGTCCCTCCCTCACCCCGCGTGCTCCCTCCTCCTGCCAGTGACCAGCAGTGTGGCTGTGGGGGATGAACTAAAGGGCAACTTGCAGCACCCAGCTAACTGAGTCAGCGTGGTGGGGGGCGTGGAGGGCCCACCTGAGGATTGGTGCTAACAGCATAGAAAAGAGAACTGGAGCAGAAGATGGTGGGGGGGTTGATGCTCCTGGAGAAGCTTGTCGCACTGGCTTTCCTGATAGGGCAGAGGAGCTTGGGTCCTCACTGTTGCTGAGGATTGCTACAGTTCTTTGCGGGGAGCTCTGGTCCTCACTCTGAGTGTCGCTTCCTGGCTCCAGGGCAGATCCCTCAGCCTGCTGGCACAGATCCTTCATCCCAATGGTGCGGACTTTCTAGCTTCCACCACTGGCCTTTGGGCCTTCCCAGTGCAGATGCTTGATACAGACTTGCATGAGGCATTGTCCTGGGCCCTAGGCCTCCAGCTGGGCTCACGTAGGATGTTGCCATGGGATGCAGGTCTTCAGTGGCATTCTTTTCTCTAGTGCGTGGACAAACCATTTGTACCCTTCTGCATTTGATTCTTTGTGTGAATATTAGAAAATAATTCTATAAATTATGTGTCCTGTGTTATCTATTCCCTTGCAATTATCTATTCCCTTGCAAATCCCGACTACAACAACAGTCTATAGTACAAGTATCTTGTGTACACCTTTCTCAGAGAAATAACAATGTTTATATCATGAAAATAATGTCTTTTAGGAAGTAGAACCAAAACTGAGGAAGAGAAGGGGAGCTACCATATAGGGAGAGGAGAAGTGGACAGTCTACAGTGCCAGCATTTAAAATTCTAGCTTTAGGCATTGTTAAACTCACTGACCTCTATGCTTAAAGGATAATTTGGCCCAAAGCAGCCTCCATACATAGTGAAGTGCACTCTAGCTTGATGTGTACTCTTGCTCTAGTAAACAAATTGTAACCTAACCAAAGAATACATACTTACAGCTAGGCAACTGAGTCTCAGCCAACCACAGCAGATGAGCTTCATCCAGTCGAGGGCTGTCAGCTACTCAGACTATTTCCACATAAAGAAAATGTGACTGCAGCCAATCAGGTTGTTTGTAACATCACTTCCTTTGCTCGGGCTGAGTGCAGCCTGCAGGTGGGGTGGGCCGTCCCTATCCATCTCCCATTGGCACTGCTGCTGGGTTCTAGGAACTTTTTTTGTCTTAAACTGTTACATTGAACTGGTCTTGGTTCTTCTTTCAACAATCTGAGTATGAAACAAGATGTACTCAAGGAAGCTCTTACCAACAGTCTATGGACCAAAGTCGGGAAGACCAGGTGGAAGCCAACAGTGAGAAGCCATCAGCATAACGAACAGAATAAACCCAAACCCTCACATCAGCAGGACTTTGAGCTACAAGCTTCAGTGAGCTGATGATGACATTTAATTTTATGTGCAGGGTGTCATAACTTTTAGAGATGCAGAATGCTATGGATAGTCTTTTTCTTCAACGTGTTACTATTATTTTAATTAGCATCTATTTTTGAAAGTGCTTAAAGTTTCTGTCATGTCCTTGGTCCCCCAGGTGTCCTTTTCCCATTTAATATGTAAGGTCTTGTTATGGTTTGGACTTCAGATGCCTCCCAAAAGTCTCGTGTGTGCAGCAGTGGGGCGCTTGGAAGGTGAGGACAGCACAGGATGTTCATGGCTGAGCTGCTCCACAGAGGTGGGGCCAGAAGAGGCCATCACCCAGAAGGATGCATTCTTCTCTCCCAGTCCTCCCTCTTCCCCCTATTGTATCCTAACCTACTAAAGGGTATCCTTTATATCCAAGTCTTGTGGTGGATACATTGTGTCAACTTGAGGAGTCTAGAAGCCTAACTAAATAACTCAGCAGTTCTGCATGTTGGGGTGAAAATGACAGGCCCTTATGCTCTAGGATGTTGTTCGTTGTGTCAACTTGAGAAGCTTAGAAGGTTAACTATGTGGCTCAGTAGGGAGCCAGGGTGCTCACTTTGTATTCCTCCTGAGCCTGTGCAAGAGCAGGGCGTGGGGATTATGTGAGTGTTACATGGCCTGCGGGTGGGGGTAGTCCACTTGCAATGAAAGGGAGGAAAAGAGATTTGTTCTCCCCCTTGTGCTCTTGGTGCTTTGCTGTCTGGTGCCACCTTGAAGTGTTGCCCCTGTGCCATGCCACCCTGCCTTGGAGCCAGCTGATCATGGATTGAAACCTCCGTAAACTGTATGCTAACTGAACCTTTCCTGTCTTAATTTTAGGTGTCAGGTATTTTGTGCCAGCAATGAGAGAAGAGTTACTAAGACACCAAGCAACTGAGTCTCAGCCAATTGAGCTTTGACTAATCACAAGGTGAAGCTTTCTGGTTGCCATGGATTGATCATCTCTCTTCTTCCTCACCCTTTTACCATGATGCTTCCATCTTGGAGCCAATCATGGACTGAACCAGGGGAAATGAAAACACAAAGTTCCACCTTGCGTTACAGAGTATGGGGAAATTTGTCCCAGCCACAGGAAAGCTGTCTACATACAGATGTTCAAAATCAAATTTTTCTACCCAAGTATTTTCAGAGACATAACACTTGTAAATGAAGAAGGAACGGTGTTCCACTTTAATGGTGGCAGGAACATCAGAATACCATACTTGGCCATGTACACATTGCAATAGTCAGTGTAATTTGTGGTGAGAAAAAACTGTACACTAAATTTAAGAAATATTTTTATAAAATTTGATAATACCTTCAGGATAATAAGAGGATAATTGCAGGTTACATAGAATATTCACCCACCCAGGATGACACATTCCTCAGCTTTCTAGAACAAAAGTTCACAAATTCTGGGGCCTAGTTTTATAACTACCATTTTATAGCATGTGAAATTATATAAATTACATCCCACTGGTCTCACACATTATTTTAGGCACTTCCATGAATGCTCACAGCAAGTCTTATAAGATAGGGATTTTGAATCCCAGGTACATTGAAGTTGAATTGAAACTCAGATGAGTGAAATTGAGACTACTTTGCTGGCAGCTCCCGGATTTCTCTATGGGATAACTTCAGAGTCAGATGGAGAAGTTGTGTTTGCACAGCAAATAGATTCTTCTGTAGTTCTTTTGAGATTACTTCCTACAGGGATGGGCTATGGCAGAAAGTCCACATCCCTCCCAATGCCCCCAGTGGCTGCCATGGCCTGAATCCAGAATCGGTGCATCTTGCACAACAAAACTGTGCTACAAGAACAGGGAGAGGAAAAGAGAGAACCACTTCACATTTTGTGTAAAACCTCGCCTGCAGCTCTCACCATCACGCCGTCTTAAGATTGGGATGATAAGAGGCAGCCACAGCCCCTGCTCATTTTCTAGTCCTCTCCTGGAGCAGCGTGAGCCCAGGACCTTCTGTGGGGTATAAGAGCTTTGCAATCATGGGGTATAAGAGATTTGCAATCAATGGCCTCGCTCTCCTGCACCTCCCTCATCAAGCAGGGGCTGCCAGCCTCCTCCTCCAAGGCTGCACACCTGCAGATTTCCATTCCATCTATGCTCTGGATTCAGTCTTCACAGTCAAGGTCACTGCCTTGATTAATGACTCAGGGGGTAAAATTAAAGCAAAGGGGAGAGGCGGGGTGCAGGGAGGCAGGCACAGAACCTCTGCACTCAGAGAACACACTCGCCTGAGGAAGACCAGTGATGCGGGTCCTGCCATTAGAAAGCGCCAGCAGTCCATCATCTCCAGCAGGGAGACAGATAGCACCACTGTTTATTTGAGAAAAGTCACACAGCTTGACATATTCTCTGTTTATTCCTCCAGAGAATCCTCCACACCACAATTAAGAGAAGTTACAGTGTTAAAGGCAACAGTACAAACACCCAGTTTTCCTGGTCTCTCTGGCAATTCCTTTTCTTAAATGGTCATTTATTTTACCTGTGTTCTAGGAACAAAAGAGCTAATCTTCTGACAGAATTGTATCAACGGCAATACAGTTTCATAGTGAACTGACACGCCTCAGCTGCTGTGCTTAATAGCAGAACAGCACCTGCTCTCAAAGTGGAGCAGAATCCAAGCAGACACAACCAAGTGTTAGGCATGGTTTTCGGTCCTCAAAGTCTTCCCGGCCTTTTTAATAAGGACGGAAATTTCCATTATCCTTCGGTCATTCTCACCTGCTGAAATGTTGTGATAGCCACCTTGACTCAAAGTTGAGGCAGAGTGATCCCACTTACTTTAGCTGACTTGAGGCTGTGTTCAGACGTCTTCATCAGAATACAAAAGAAGAAAATCTAGGTTTAGAAGCTAAGACCTGGCAGAGCAGAGATCAACAAAGAAGCCACAAAGAGCACCTGCAGATGGTAAGGGCACAGAGCAGGAAGGAAGAGAAAGCGGGCATCCTGGAGAGATCTACACAGAGCAAATGCAGTTCAGATCCACTACAGTTTAGATACAAAATGGCGCCCCCGAAAGCCTAGTGTGCTCCGAGATGGCACTTTGAGGTGACTGGGTCAGGGGAAACCTGGGGGCTGACCACTGACTTGCTGGTGGGGATCAATCCAGTGATGAGCTCAGAGCTCAGTGTGCTGGGAGGAGGGGGAATATGGCCAGGAGAGGCAGGTCCCTGGGCACTGCACCCAAAGAGTGTTCTCTTGTTCCCAGCTCTTCTCTTTGCTTCCTGTTGCCGTGGTGTGGTGGCTTTTGTCTAGACGTTACCCCAAAGCCTCTGCATTCGGGAGGGGCTGTGGGAGGTGAGTGAACCATGGGGGCTTCTATCTGATTTGTTGCGAGGACCCCTGTTGGGTCAGGGAGGTGGGCACTGGGGCATGGCCAGACCCCACCTCCTCCCGTCACTCTGCTTCCTGTCTGCCATGGTGTGAGCAGCTTTCTTTTGCCAGAACCTTCTACCATGCTGTCCTGCCTGGGAGCCAGCCAGCCAGGGACTGAAACATGAGCCAAAATAGACCCCTCTTTAAGCCTCCGATGTCAGGGGTTTTGTGCCGGTGGCAGGGGTTGAGCAGCTGTCCTCCAGCAGGTCCTTCCACCACGCTGCTCCTGCCCTGAAACCAGCAGACCATGGACTGAAACTGGGGTCCCAATGGGCCCCTCCCCTTTCAGGTTGTGGGGCTCAGGGATTTTGTCACAACAAAGGGAAAGTGACTCAGATACCAGCCTCTTCCACAAAAGTTATGAAGAGTTCTGAGGTGATGACAGTAGAGCATTAATCCAAGTGCAGGGCTTCTCCATGTGGGTTCCCATAAGCTGCACAGACAGCTTGCCCACGAAGCGAGCTCTGAAGGCAAAGGCTGAGGAGGGAAAACACAGACCTCCACCTGCCCCCAAATGTCTGTGCACCAAAAGACACAGTCAGCAGGGAAAGGGAGGAGATACTTGCAAAATGTGTATCTAATAAGGGTTAATGTCCCAGATATATAAAGAATTCCTACCACTCAACAATAAAAAATTAACTTGACTGAAAAATGGACAAAGGATTTGAATGGACAGTTTTGCAAAGATGATACACAAATGGCCACGTAGGTAAGATGTTCACCATCACGAATAATTATAGAAATGCAAATAAAAGCCACAGTGAGGTAGCACCTGCCATGCACAGGTGTGCCCACTGTCGAGGAAAATGAAACAGAAAATACCAAGTGTTGGCGGCAGTGTAGAGAAAGGGGAAGGCTGTGTGCCATTTATGGGAATATAAAATGGTGTGCCAGCTATGGAAACCAGTGTGACCTTCCTCAAAATGTTAAAAACAGAATTCTCATTCTCCAGTACTCTCAGTCTGTGTATGTAAGGGGTGATCAAAATATATGGTGAATGTTTAAATATTTCAAAATTTAGTACAAAAGACACATTGCCATTTATCCTTCTCAGAAAGCTCCCCAGCTTTGCATGCACTTATCCTGTCATTCTTGCCCTTTCCGATGCAGGGTTGGAAACTCTCTTTTGTGAATGTCTTTAGAGGGTGTGCTAAAAAGATATAGTGCATGCAGGTGTGGAGTACCTTCTAACAAGGGGGCAGGCTCATGAAAACATTACAGCATGCCCTCAATGACTTATTCATCAGAGCTGGCACCATGTGAATTCTGGCTTATTGCGGACCGGCTGTGTAAGGGTTAAGTTGCTGACCACAGAGCTCTCTGGATGTATTGGAAAAGTCCATATTCGCAGAGTGATAAACTGCCCACCTTAGAGATCAGACAGTTCTCTCAACTGGCAAGATATACTGCCTAAAGAATGTCTTCGTTCTGACTTCTAAAGGTCTTGCTCAGTTTCACATTTTTACTTCAGCTATTCCCTTCATTTCCCTCCACACCCCCTGAATTTGCTTGGAACCCAATAGATACAAGCAATCCAGGGAACCTTTGTCTTAGCTGGAAGAGAGTTCCGACCTTCCTCAGCCCCCAAACCATAATACTTGTCTCTTTTATTTAAGCCTTCACTCTACTGTATACTTGTTTTAGGAGATTGGAGGGCCTGACCAAGCTCCCAACACTGGCTCTTCCCCAAAGTCAAAATAACCATGAAAGGGAAACGTTTTGGATCCTTTCAGGGCATTCAGGCAGCCAGGACTGTGCAACCAAAGAAACTCATGAAAGAGGACTCCAGAGCTGCTGCAGAAAGTGGGAAGACGATAGAGTAGGTGTATCTGCAGCATGGGAAGCATTCTGAGAGGGATTCACGGCTATGTGTCTTTTATCACAATATACTTCTCTTTAAAAATTTACATATTCACTGCACTTTTGGTCACACCACACAAATTTGAAAGAATTGAAAACAGGTTTCAAAAAGTCTTGCTTGCCCTTGTCCATGGCAGAATTATTCACAACAGCTGAGAGGAAAAAGCAACCTAAAAGTCTGCCAGTGGGTGGATGCGTAAGACGTGCATGCACACTGACACACGCGCTCACGCACTCCACAGCGGCATCCAGCGTTCAGAGGGAAAGTGGGTCTGTGTGCACGCTCCTCACAGTGTGCTGAGCATCGTGAGTTCTGTGCTTAGTGGAAGCAGCCGCTCGCAGAGAGCTGGCTGCTATGGGATGGCACGCGTGTGAGGCAGCAAGCATCAGACCCACGGGTGGACCGATGGACACTAGGGCTGCAGAGAGGAGGGCAGTGTCCGAGGGGCAGCTTCCACTGTGCACGAGCAGGACCTGAGAGCCTGGCTGCCCAGCAGCGAGGGTGTGCACCTCTGCCCCCTTTCAAGTGCTCCCCAGGGTAGTTTACGTTACCTGCGTTTCACCACATTGAAACATTTTAAAGTACTTAAGCAGTGAGCAAACGAGAGCACAGCCGAGTTTCTCTTGCTGTCCAAGGGCTGTGCTGACTCTCAGACCAGCCTGGTGCCAGTGCAGCAGCTCCCCAACCGGCCAGGCCACCCCCTGTGGGGACCTAAGGCTGCTCCTGCCACGGGCCCTTGACAAGCTGACCACTGAGTGTTAGTCCCACCCTGAACACTGCGTTTCCTGGAAGCCCAAGGAACTCTGGGCCAAGAGGGCGGCTGTTTCACTCTCAGAACCCCCAGGTTTTTGTTCACATCTTTAAGCCAGAGTGGAGAGAGAGGGTGGAGTGTGCCTCTCCACACAGTGGCTGTGTAAACAGATTCTCCTCCTTGAGTGGACTCTGCCTGCTCCCTTGTGCTTTACCTGGGCAAGGTAAAGCTTCGCTGTAGACCCAGCATCCTCTGTGCTCAGAGACCCAGTGCACCACCCCTCCATGGAAAGTGACATGGAGAAAGTGCTCTCACCGTCATGTCAGCTCCGGCCTGCAGGTCAGGGCTGGGGCCCTGGCCACCTGAGTGCACCCCAAAGCGACTCATAGAGAAGACGGGGCAGTAGCTCTGTGCAGCTGCTTCCATTTCTCATCCCTGCAGGTGCTCAGAGCTCAGGATCATTCTATGACAAACACGTGGATGTTCAGGATTGAGAGACAGAGCAAACATTCATACAACTTACATAAAGTACACATGCACCGAGGACAGTGCAAACATTCTCATCTTCAGGTAGGAATTCACAGGTGAGGTAGATCAGGACAGCGGAGGTGCTGGGGCCCGGCCGGGTCTCAGGAGTCACCCTGATCTCCACCACCAGATCGAGTGGTCCCCAGTGACAACTGCCACTGTGCAGTCCGCACGAGAGCCCGTTAGAAGTTAGAATCACTGCGTGAGTTCCGGTCTCTCCCGCTGAGTCTTCCTCTTAGCCCCGAGTGGAAGCACAGTGTCCAGTTCGCTCCCCCTCTGCTAACCCAGGCTGCAGGGCTCCAGTCTGGCCTGACAATATTGTCAATGTGCATTGTGACAGCGCTGTCTCTTTCCAGTGGCTGGGTCCTGTGCAGACAGAGGGGAAGAGCATGAAATGAAGGAAGCAGGAAGAAGTGGATTTGGGGAGGGGAGGTCATGCCAGACTGCACCTACCCCTCCCTGCTTTACCTTTGTCATTGGGTCCCTGTTCGTGTCCCTATGGGTCACTTGTATTTGTGTCCTGTCTCTCCCCATTCCCCACTGGACACCATACCCAGCTAACCATGAAGGGACCACGAGTGACTGAGGCGTCAGGCACAGCCTGGACCTCAGGTCAGGCTCTACACAAGAGCAGGACATGAACCCCATCCTCAGCACTTCACCTGGCTCTGGAAGCCGGCTCAGAGGTCTGGTTCCTCACCTGTCTGTCCACCAGACATCTTAGAAGGGATTAGGAAGAGGTGTTGCCAGCAAGCCCTGAAGGCATTCCTACCGTGACACAGGAACTCCAGCTGGCTCCACAGTGCTTTACAATTAGTTTTTACGAATTCAGATCTTCAGAGGTCACAACCGATGGCAACAAGCTCATCACTCCTGGATCTGCACCAAGATGTGGGAACTTTTGCTTAAATTTGGGGAAATCCTTGAAGTATGTTTTCAGATCTGATCAGCTCTTGGGGTTAGGTTCAAGTGAATGGCAGTTTCCTGGCCACAAAACGGAGGTGAGGGTGAAAGGGCATAGTGATGTCCCGCCCTCTGCTGGCCATGGGCTCCCTCCACCCACCCCAGCTCCTGATTCACTGCACCTGTCCTTCCTGACTCCCTGTCCACTGTGAATGGCTCTTGGAAAATCAGGGGGTAGTGAACATTACATGTGATTTGCAGCATCCATTCTTAGATTCATTAGTATTCAAACCACCCAAACGGAATGCAACATCAAAAAATCATGAGATCTGAGTTTGCCTCCCTGACAGGACCTGAAGGTATAATTGGATCCCAAGAGGTCAGGTTAGGCCATGTGGGCGGTCCTGGGGCTGGGCCCCACCCAGCCATGCCTGGCATCTCCCCTGGTTACTCTGGTAACCTTTTCAACAAAGAAGGATCAGTCTGTGCTTAGGACAGAAGACGGGGTGCAAAGGTGTGAGGTCCTTGCCAAGGTCAGCAATGAGAAGATACTGAGGACTGAGGTCTGTCCCTGGAGCCCACACGCTGCATGGGATGGGTTCCAGCTGCTGGGCAGAACAGAAGGAGAAGGACAGCACAGCCAGACAGCGCCGCCGAGATGGCAGCAGCTCCAAGGCACACAGTATGCTGCTGAAGTGTTCATCTTCTGAGCTGAACAAGAACGGGCTCAAAGACGTCCTAAATGCCGCTTCCTCCAGGCCCCCCCAAGGCACCACACAAAACTGAATGATGAAGCCCATTGGTGACAGAAAAAAGGAGCGGGTAGGATCAGCCATGGAAATTCATGCTGGCAATATTTAGGATTAATTGTTTTATCTTGTTACCTAATAAAAACAGAAGTAAGACATTCCTCACAAGAGAAAGTTAATTCCAGACAAAACCACTTGACGTTGAAAAGTAGTGTTTCATGCTGTCCTTGCCATACCGTGTTCACTTGAAACACACATCTCTGCCAGCCATGCAGGGAAACGAGTCGGGGCAAGTACCAAGCTTGCTCCCCATAGGCACAAAGTACCTGCCGTAAACCACCGGAGGACACTCAAATTACGCTTGTCCAAGGCCAGCGCAGACTATGAATATTCAGTCACAGGCCCTCATGTTTAATAGTCTGAGCTTGAGCTTGCCAAGTGCCCATGTTTCTTTGGCAAGAATGTGCCCCAGATTTAATATCTACTGGAGAACATAACTATTTCTCACTATTTTATTGGTTTTGAGACACCTAAGAGGTTTCTGCCGTCCGCGCATGCAGATGGAGCTCACACGGCAGGTTGGTTCCTCAGGTCCGAGCTCAAAACAGGAGGCTCCTGTCCAGCCCCAGAGACCCCAGGTGCACTGAGGGCTACTGGCCACTGGATCCCAGCCGAGACTCACTGCCTTACTTGGTCCCGGGGGTA
Source organism: Chinchilla lanigera (assembly GCF_000276665.1). Lineage (NCBI taxonomy): Eukaryota > Metazoa > Chordata > Mammalia > Rodentia > Chinchillidae > Chinchilla > Chinchilla lanigera. The sequence goes on along the minus strand of NW_004955470.1, from coordinate 11,141,243 downwards.
TAGCTGTGACCTCATGTCCCACAGCGCTGTTCCACTCCTGGCATCTTCTGCCCCAGGGAGCTGGAGAGATCTGGGGTCTCTGTATGAGCACAGCCTTGTCCCCGGATCCCTCCCTTGTCCCCGGGTCTGGGGACTCCTGGGCATTGCCATGTGATGGGCAGCGCCATGTGGTGGGCAGCCTCCCACAGCACCCAAGCCAAGACCTTATGGAGCCCTCCCTCGGCCGCCTCTTCCTCCGAGCACTGCAGCTGGAGGATTTCCTGTGTTCCCTTTTATCAACACAGTGTTTGCAGTATTATCCAAGATTTGGAAATACAAAAAAATACAAGGAAGACAAAGGACAAAGAAAGAAGACAGAGGAGTGGCAGGAAAACACGGAGAAAGAGAAAGAAATAAACAGAAAAGGAGAAGGAAAGAAAAAGGGCGTTTTGGTTGCCTTCTTTCACTCATTAGATCGGTATCGGACGAGTTCCATGGTGCTGGCCCTGAGGTGCCGCCACCCATGCCTCCCACTGCTGGTGGGAATTGCACACTGAGCCCCTCTGCAGGGTGTGCAGGGCTGCAATGCTGCTCCCCACAGCCCAGTGTGATGCAAGCTCTCTCGCCCCTGTGGGCACGGCTGATTTCCAGTTTCTCATTTTTTCATCTGTCACGTGCCTCCGGCCCTTTGGTGCACCATGAAGCAGCGCAGGGTCTGGAACGGGAGGACGAGTCCTACCTGCCACAGAGGGGCTCCGCAACCTCTGACGACCACTTGGCTCTCTGGCCTCTGCGTCTTCCTCTGTACCGTGAGAATCATCGAAGACAGGACTTGTCCTCCAGACATGTGGCACCCTGCGGGAGAGCCCGACACAGTGTGTTGGCCATGGGCAGCCCCCCGCAGGACTCTGCCTGCCCTGCCTCGGGCACTGGAGTGAAATTGGGGACTTCGGGTTCCCAAAGCCCAGCACGGCTCGTGCTGGGCTCTGTGTTCCTCACTGACTGTCACACTTAGACCAACGTGTCTGCTTCCATTTTGCCCTCACTTGGGGGATTTTGATAAAGACATGTTGAATAAACTAATAGAGGGAATCATTTGTAAATACCACAGAGCAAAGAGAAATACAGCGGTGCCTCGGTTCACAAACGCTTTTGCTTGCAAGCAACCTGGTTCACAAACAGAAGCATTTGGCAAACTTTTGTTTTTGTTTCCAAGCTGCATCAAGTGACAAACACGACCACCATCTTTCCTGCAAGATGCAAACGTGCCCATCTTTTCCAAAATGGTAGAACAAATTAAGTTCATGAACAGAGGCACCACAGAGTTATGAATAAGGCAGAAGAGCCTCATGGAGTGCTTGCTCTGCCTCACTGTCTGTGCCCTCAAGCCCACTGGCCAGGTACAGCTCAACGCTGCCCTGGCTGCCCTGCCTCTGTCTGTGACTCGGACAGTCAGATGTCCAGGGGGGGCAAAGGCCCCATGCAGGGTAGAGGAGACATCTCATTAACAAAAGCCTTGTCCGTGTTTTTCTGCTGAGAACTGGCCACTTTCTCCTGGGTCTCTGCCACCCACATGTGGGTGTCCAGGACACTGAAGGGCCTCTTCCCAAACATCCTCACGATGCCCACCCTCCTGTGCTACTGCTGGGGCAGCTGCTGTCCCCTGGCTGGGCTCTTCTGAGGACCTCAGCAGGCCCAGGCCCCACGCAACCTGAGCCTCAAGTCTCCTACTCATTCCACGGCCCTTGACCTTGTGTGCAGGGATGACCAGGATGTGAGGTGTGAACCAAGGGCAGATGATTTTAGGAGTGACCGTAGGTTACAACAATGGGCTATCTATCTTATAGAAAACTAGAAGGGAATAGTTCTTAACCCAAAACACAAAGAAATGATCAGTGTTTAGGGAGAGGGGAATGCTTATCACCCAGACTTAATCATTACATGCTCTGTAAGTGGGCCGAATTATCACGTTATATCCCAAAATGTGTGCAGTTATTACATATAAATAAAATTAACTCAAAAAACCAGGTTGCAGAGAGGCTCCCACCCTTCAAATGCCAGTTTGGGGGCAGGGAAGTCCGCACTGGGACAGCTTCCTGCAGCCTGCATTGCTCCTCTTGGTGACTGTGGGCACAAGGGCTTGTCCTGAGTGGGTGACTGGAGTGACAGCAGTAGCGGATGAAAAATCCAGGAGCTGCAAAAACACAGAGCAGTTGCCCAGAGACTCCTCATTAAAATCCACCATGGCTAATGCTTGATACCGGGGAGGCACCAGAACTTTCCAGTGTAAATACGCTACAGGGGGACACCCTGCCTGGGACAGCTGACTGGAGGGGCAGGTCACAGGGAAGGGCCTCACTGGGGACAGGTGGGACCATTCTTGGGGGACAGGGAGGTCAGACGCATCCCTCTTGCAGCTGTCACAGATAGGATGCTGGTTGCCAGGCATAGGAGGATATTAAAACAATTTTCAGACCTAACTCCCAAGCCACTTTCCTCCCTCTTGATGTTTAGTCTGCCCAGGTCACTCTGGTGGTTAGGACAGGAGCAAGCGACTTCCAGGCTCTTTGCATTTTAGAGTTGAAATGGAAGGCTCCTTGAGTGTTCATCTTCCTGTTTCCATTTTAGAGAGGACTGATTTCAAGTTACTCATTTAGTGCGGCTGTGAAGGAGAAGATCGCCAACTCCTGTGCCATCTCCAGCTCCAGGGGCACTGGGACGCCTGGGTTTTCAGTCTCACCAAAGTCCTTCAGGGCATGACTTTACAAAGCACTGTGGGAAAGCCACTAATCATGGGAAATAACCTTCAACCATCACAGATGACCAAACCCAGAGGGGAGGAGAAACCTGCCTTTGGAGTTCCTACAATATGATAACAAACATCTGAGCTTTAGCAGCCATGGGCAGACAGGAGCGGGAAAGTGTGGCCCCCTGGAAAACGGAGCAGGTTGAGAGGAACTCAGCTACTGGATTTGGTAGACAGATTTTAAAAGAACTGAATATGCTTCAAGAGGATAAAGAACTTTTAAATATTAGAAAAGTAAGGTATGAGCAAGATAACACTGTCAGTAAGGAGATAGAAATAGAAAAGGATGAAACAAAATTTCTGGAGCTAAGAATACAATAACAACTGAAGTGAGAAATTCACTAGCAGGGATCAATAGCTTATTTGAGCAGGAAGGAGAAGAAGTCAGTGAACTTGAAGGCAGGACAACTGGAATCATTACATCTGAAGAGAGAAAGAAAAATGAAGAAAAGTATATCAAGCCTCAGGATCTGTGGGATTCCTTCAGACAGATCAATACGCACCTTACAGTAGTCTCAGAACAACAGAGAAAGAAATGGGTAGAGAGAATATTTGAAGAATGGTGCCCCAAAGCTGCTACACTGTGAGGGAATACACGAGTCCACATATCCAGAAAGCTCAATTAATTCCAAGCAGGATGAACTCCATCAGAAGCCAGACCCAGGGACAGAATCTTGAGAAAAACAGAGAAGCAGCTACTCTCACACAAACCCCCAGCGATTTATCTTCAGAAATGATGGTGGCCACAGGGCACATGGAATCATGTATTTTAAAAAGAAAAAATTAGACATGAAAAGAAATAAAAGGCATGAACCTTGTGAAAGAGGCATTAAACTTTCTATTCACAGGAGACATGATCCCAAATGTGGAAAATCACAAATGAATTTACCAAACAACCACAGAGCTGTAAATGAAGTTGGTAGTTGCAGAATGTAAGATCAACACACAAGACTCCTTTGTGTCTTCATGCAATATCATTTACCCTTATCTTCAGTAGAACCCAATAGAATAAAATATCTAAGAATAAGTTTAATCAAAAAATTAAAAAAACTTCTGCAGTGAAAACACAAAATATTGCTGAAAGAAATTAGAGAAGCCCTAAATAAATGGAAGGAACCCTGTGTTCATGGATTGAGAGATTCAATATGGTTAAAATGTCAACACTAACCAAAAATGACCTGAAGATTCAGCGAGATTCCTATCAAAATTCCAACAACTGTTTTTGTAGAAATAGGAAGCTGACTCTGAAATTCATAAGTTATTAAAAATGGCCCAAAATGGAAAAAAAAATTTGAAAAACAAGAAAACAGTTGTGGGACTCACATTTCTTGTTTTCACAACATACTACAAAGCTATAGTAGCCAAACAGTTGTAGTAGTAGCATAAGTACAATAATAGAGACCCAGGAAACAGGAGAAGGAACCCAGAAATAAATCCACACACCGAGGGCACAGTGACACGCAGCAGGGCGCTGTGACACCCAGTGGGGGAGTAAGGTCTGCAAGGTGCAGTGCAGACACAATGGATTGCCACGCATGAAGAAACAAGGCTGGACCCTTACTTTCCTTGAAACACAAAACTCAATTTAAAATTCATCAATGTCCTGAATAAACAGTTACGATCATAAAGCACTGAAAAATATAAGAGAAAGTCTTCATGACCTCCAGTTCAATAACCAATTCTTAAATAGGACAACAAAAGCAAAATATGACAAACAAACCATAGGCAAGTTGTTCTATAGCAGAAAATGCCCCCACTCCAGCCAGTATACTTCAGTTTCTGTTAGTCACCCAGGTAACAGTTCCTGTTACTTCTGTTCCTTAGGAAGGGCTGGTCACTGTGACACATGGTTGGTCATGGTGATGCATGGCTGGTCACTGTGGTGCACAGCTGGTCACTGTGATGCACACTGTAAGAACCAATCATTAATTGCCCAATACTCTGCTTCTTGCTTGAAAATGCAATAAAATCCTTCCTCCCTGAGCCTTCAAGGCCTGACATTTTTTAGAGGCCAGTGCCTGTCCACATAAGTAAGCTGCCCTCAAATCCTGGGTGATGTTCCAGTGTTTCTGTTGGCCATTGCAGTACTTCCTAAAAGTTTAGAAGTTTTTGCCAGGTGTGTGGCACACATGTGTAATTCTAGCCCTCAGGAGGCTGAGGCAGGATGATCACCAATAGTTCCAGCCCATCCTGAGCTCCATAGTGAGACCTTGTCTCAAAAACAATGGGAAAAACCTAAAATTAAGAGGTTTTGTTCCACCCATAAGGATTATTAAGATTATGAGTAAAGGGAAAAGTCATCTTAGAGTGGAAGAAAATAGTGTAACATGGATTTGATAAGGGCTTAATATACATAATATATAAAGAACACCTACAGCTCAACCACACAAAAACACAACCCCATTAAAACAAAACAGTAGGAAAAGGATATGTGCAGACATTTCTCCAAAGAAGATATACAACTAGCACATAAGAACATGAATAATGTTCTATATCATGATACTCTACATGATCAGAGAAACTTCTCTAGTAACGTACTATAGAAATGATCCCTGAAAGTACAGCCTTCTATATCATGAGTTATTGGTGAGTATCAAACCAACAATGAGATACTCTTTCATGCCTACTAGGATGGCTATAATTTTCTTGAGAAGAGCAAATGAGTGTTGGTGAAATGTTGGAATCTTCACACAAACTGATAGGAAGATAAAATGGTACAGCTATGCTGTGCAAAACAGTTCAGTACTTTATCAGGGGATGGAAGTTCATCGGTTAAATATAGGATACCACATGACTACAAATTCTAATCCCAGATGTACCCCTGAAGAGCGGAAAGCAGGGGCTTGAACATCTGTGTCCACAGCAGTGTTATTCACAATAGCTAAAGGTTAGAAACAACTTGGAAGACCACTGCTAGAGGAATGATGAACATGATGTGGTCTCCCTGCAATAGAATGTGGTCTCCCTGCAATAGAACTTCACCAGGGAGTGAAGTTCTAATGCTGCCGCAGTATGGATGAGCTTTGAAAATCTTCTCTAAATGAAAAACAGCAAACATGGAATAACAAATACTGTGTAGGTCTACCTCTATGAAACATTCGCCCCAGGCAAGCCAGAGAGCTTATAGCTTCCCGGGAGCTCAATGGAAGAGTGGGGACTCTGCCTCACGGTTACAGTTCTGGTCATGGGAACTTTCAAAAACAGACAGTGATGACAGTTGCACAAACTTGCAAATGTGATTAAGACCACTGTATTGTACGCTTAAATGGCCTAACTGGCAAATTTTAGGTAATACATATTTCACCACAATAAAGCTTTTGAAAATGGAAATATCACTCAGCTATAAAATACTATCCCATTTCATACTGAATTTAGAGAAAAATCCCTAAATTATTTTTCTGCCTATACTTTTGATCTGTACTTTAAGAATATACCACCAAGATCCAAGGTGCTTCATCTGGTGCATATTATTCTACTTTGGATCATGAAATCATTTGTTTCCTTTTAGGAAAGAATTATGTTCTTGGATCCTGGAAGCACCCTGGAAGAGCCCAAGAATATAGAATCGAGAACTCAAGATTAAATTGTAGATTGCCTAGGTCCATTCCAGGCAGTAATGTATTACAAGAGAAGATAGTGTAATTCTTTTCCTTTTTTGCATTTTTTATTTTATTTTATTTTTTTATTTTTTTTGGTTTTTCTCCGGTACCGGGAACTGAACTCACGACCTTGCGCTTGCTAGGCAGGCGCTTTTGCCGCTGAGCTAAATCCCCAGCCCTGCATTTTTTATTTTAAAGAGAAAAAGCAGTAACAAAATAACAATAAAAGACAACAACAAAACAACACAAAAACAAACACAATATAGAATTTCAAAATAAGATGATAAGAAATTAACAATGGTTATTATACTACATATTGTTACCTTCAACAAAGTTGCTTGTTTATTGAAAGCTACAGTCAATGCTTAATTTTTTTGACTAATTTGCATATCTGGTAATCTGAACAACTAATTTGGAGATAATGTAAATCTTGTTTCTATCTTTCCCAAGGGACTGTAACCTGGGTCATCACCTTCACACACTGCCCATGCTCCACCTGAAGCTTCTCATTGTAGTTGGACCTGCTCCACCCACACCCCTGGAAAACCCTCCAGGGATCTCACCTGCCCTGGCTGGCTCCTGCCTACACCATGGTGTGGCCACCTGACCCAGTGGCCTCAGCCATCTCAATTTGAGCTAAGAGGCTACAGGTGCTGCCGTGGAAGGCTGGGTCTAAACAGTTGGGTGGGCCCCAAGTTGGAGGTTCCTGCACTGAGTCACACACCCCTGTGCTGGGCGGCCCTGCAGGAGGTGGCAGACAGGAAGCCAGACTGTCCCAGGGCATGGACAGCACCACCTCGTGCCGAGGCTCTTGGTCCTGGGATTCCCACTGCTCTACCTCGGAGTCTTGGCTTCTGTGGGATGGGTGCACTAGAAGCGAGCTCACTTTTTACACTGAAACTGGCTCCGGTGATTTCCTGCTCTTGCACCCAAAGGACTTGAGTGGAACATTTTGAAATAAGCACAATATGTTTGGGTTTGAGCTGTAAATTATGCATGGCTTTTTAGAGCTGTTTGTGAAGAGTAACTTCTTATTGCCTACCTTGGTCACATTTAGGATAAATATTTTACCTCTTCAGTCACTGTAGGTCTTTTGGTGAAATCTGATCAGAAACACAAAAGATCTCAACATCCACATGGCACTAAAGTGTGTCCAGCAGATGGTCACATGGCTCCCATGCAGATTCTGCCAGAGACCAGAGATACACAGTGCCCAATGCGCTCTCTACCCTAGGGAGGACCAGTCTTCCCTCTCAAAGGTGACCACCTCGGGTCAGGTGGGAAACACCTTCCCGGGGAGGCGGCCCTGCGTCACTGGGCTGGCCCACCCTGGTGCTGCAGTGCTGCAACATTCGCCTGGCAGCTGGAAAGTTCCAACTAGACGATGAGGACAACCACCTGTGCCCTTGCTGAGGCCATCGCAGGTCTGCACAGCGTGGGGTCAGCACCATCACGGCAGCTCCCTGCCCCAAGAGCAGGGCTTGTGGCCTCCTTCTTGCCAATCTGGAGGGACCCAGCCAGGCTTAGATCTCCCAGACATCAGCAAGCTTTGTCACACTGCCCGGGAACAGGAAGTGTAACTCAGGGAAAGGAACCTACAACTGCAGCAGCACCGTGGGTGAGAGTGGGAGGGAAACAAGTAGCAGTGTGCAGTCAGCTGCGGGTCCTTTCGCCTCTGAAGGGAAATCAATCCCTTATTTCTAGGCATCAAGGATGCCACCGCCAAGCCCACACAGCAGCAGGGGCTGGGTTTTTTGTTCCCCACACTTTGTAGTTCCGACACTTCAGAAAGGAGACCCATGTGTGGAGTCGTGTTTGCGGGTTAGTAGACTCCGTGGTACCCTTCGTGGCACAGGGGGCAGCGGCAGTGCTGTGTCCTGACCCCACATTCCAGAACCCCACAAGCCTGCCAGTGCTGGTGGCTGGAATCGATCGGTGCTGCTGCACTTGGCCAGCCTGGCATCACTGATTCATGTCCCCCACAGCACAGTGGATTCTGCCCGGGTCTTGGCTTCCTAAAGAAGCATCCAATCATCTCCGTCCTGTAGGCATGTCCCTGAGTCATGCTGTTGCTTTTTGTTCCTCTGATATGATTAATTACACTCAAGAAAGAAAACTCCCCAGACTTTTGATGGAAAGGAGCCTTTATTTTCTTTCCTGGGAAAAAAAATTATCTTACTTTTGAGCTGGCCCTGACACAGAAGGTCTGGTCTGGATGGAGACTGTAAGGGCCGATTCCCTGCTGAGGGGTTCAGGCTTCCACAGCAAGGTGGCAGCGCATGGATGGTGCCCTGGCACCTGCTGTGGGACCTCTACCTCTGGACCTCTTCCGCCAAGGCCGCTGACGGAAACCACGCACCCGGCTGGACAGTGTGGTCCTGCAGCGAGGCAGAGGTGATGCCTTAGCTTCTGCCATTGGTCTAAGGGGAAAAGTCTCCCTGAAGGCTACCCACAGGGTTTCTTTCTTCAGCCAGAAGAGCGGCACAGGTCGGGGGAGGATGGGACAGGAGTGAGAGGGGGCTGTGGAAAGTTGACATATGAACAAGTGGCCTTCAGCAGCGAGGCACCCAGTGGACCGCAGGCTTTGCATCCAAGGGTCCCTCTCCCGTGCTCAGCTCCCCACCGTGGGAAGAAGGCAGCCCCTCGGGAGAATCACAACACTCACACTGATGCTGAACGGGATAGAGACTTGTGGATGAGCTGCTCCTTCACGGAAGGGTCTGGTCTCTAAACTGGCAACCAGGCCAGCCCTGGAAACACAGGTCTCTGTGCTGCCTGCGCATACGGGCGGTCACTTTGCTGTCACCAGAGGAGGGAGGGGGCTGTCCTGGGCCTCAGGTGCCCCTCGGGAAACCTCTGCTCTTCCCTCGCTGCAGGGGCTCTGCCAGCTGGGTCAGCACACAGTGGACCCGGGGAGTCCATCCTTTCCACCCGAATCCCTTCAGTCTCACAGCTGCGGATTTTACCAGCACCCTCTGCTTTCTTTTGGTTAGAGACACCACTGAAATCTCCCAGTGGCCATAAAACCAGTGGGTACCCCTTCCCTAGTGCCACGCGTAGCCTGGCGTTCACCACGTATCTCTTCGAAGACACATAATTCCCAAGAGACAGCCGCTCTCCCAGGAGAGGTCAAAGCACAGACCCTGCACACAGCCCCACCCTGCCCAGCTCTGTGACTGAGCTCTCATGGGGTGAAGTGTGGGATTTAATACTACTTCAGAGGCATTTTTCCCTGTTGGGTTAAAGTCTCCTAGGAAGTAGCCACCTGGACGTTTCCACAGGTTGATGTTTCCAAGCCAATACGGTGTGTTGCACGTTAGCGCAGCTGCTGGAGACAGGCGTATTTCTGGGAGTTTGACCTCACTGTTTATGTGCTGTGTCTGGGCTGGGAATGGGCCTGCAACCTCCAGCTTTTTCATGAGTGAAATGAGACTACCAGCTACACCTCCTCCCTGTGTTGTCCGGGGGCATCCAGTGAGCCCATGTGTAGGAAACTGTTTCGTACATATAAGCATCCATTTGATGTTATCGTGGTTTTAATGATACAGGATTACTATAGAGCGACTGGTAGAGTCTTTGGTGTGGTAGGTCACTGCTGCTGAATATGTATGGAAGCTCAGGAGAGGCTTCATCCCTCTGGTCCTATGCTGACAAGGGTTGGCAAATCTCTCCGTGAAGACTCTTCCCTGCAAAGCTTGGGGCCGGGCCCCCGTGGAACTTGGACATAGACCCCCAGCTACACATGGTCACGTTGTCTGTGCGTGCCGCTGAGTTGCTGCCCTGCTGGGTTTTGTGTATAAGCAGAGCTGCTTCGCTCTGCACTCTTAGGAAGGTGCTGGACTTGAGGGAACCGTCACCTTCTCGGACCTTTGTAAGGGGTTCACTTCATCCCCAGGCCTTCTCCCTGAGTGACCAACCACCCCGGATGCTGTGACCCAGGACCTGCAGTCACAGCTGACTGGACCAGTGCCATCTCTTCATGAAGGGAAGGACATCAGGCACAGACCAGTTACAAACCTCTGAGGGCTGAAAAACAGCCTGAACAAAACGGTGTCTACACACGTGTACCCCAGGGCTCCTTCCTCCGTCACCGTGAACCCCCATTAACCTCGAATTCCTCTTTCCTGTGGAAGGGTCTGGGTTTGCCAAAACAGCTTCCTGATCTTGTGTCGGGGGACTGAGAAAACGGGCCAGGACCAGACGGGCACCCTGCACACACGGATGGGGAACACGGGCAGTGGGGGCAGAGTGAGACCTCGGGGCACCTCTGGGCTCGGGAGGCAGGTACGCCTGGCGGCCATGGACAGGGGTAGGAAGGGAAGGGCCGCTGTCTTGGGAGAAAAGGGGCTTCTACGCAGGAGGTGAGCGCCGGCAGGGGGCTCTTTGCACACCACTGCTGGGGTCAGGGGGTCTCCTTCCACAGTCTCTGCCCTGGCACAGGATGGGGCTGCAGCAAGGGCGTGAGGCCCAGGAGGACCCTGATGAACACAGCGGAGCCTGTGTAGAGAGACAGGGGCTGAGAGTGGGTGTGACGGTCCTGTGCAGGCCCAGAATGCGACGGCCACACAGCTGGGGAAGGGATGGAAAGATGCGGAGAAAGAATCTCACTTTGCGGCTGGGCGGAGAGGCCGCAAGAGGAACTCTCATTTTAGGGAGATGATGGGGGAAGTCTTTGCGCTTTGGTATCCAAAAAAGACTACAAGAGAGGACCAGCCCCCGTGAGGCACTGTAGGCTGGCCCTGCCTCGGAGAGCCCCTCTGGGCCTGCACGTGGGTGACAGCTCAGGACAGTCCCCACCTCCTGTGTGACCCCCTTACCCTGTGTGGCCAGAACCGGCAAGGTGCTTCTGACAAACTGAAGGTGGCAAAAGTGAAGAACTTGTTCTCAGACCTTAGGGCAGGAAGGACAGGGACTTCGCCTGGGGCGGCCTCCCGCTGTGAGGGCGGAGTCAGAAGCTCTGGCAGAGCCCAGGCATCCAGGAAACGGGGCTCCAGCCACAAAAAGCACAGCCAGGAGGTCACCCCAGAGTGAACGTGCTGAGCTCTCAGCTCACCCTCCCAGGGGCCACAGCCAAGCCCAGCAGCAACCCTCACCCATGGGCCTGTGGAGACGATGAATATCTGCTGTTTGAGCCACTAAGTCACGCAGTCTTTTTATGCATCGAGATAATTACCACAGAGGGATTCGCCTCCTGAAAGGATGCAGGTCTGGGGGAGGAAGGAGAGTTTACTGCAAAGGGTGGCAAGGCTTTGGCTGACTTTTCTGAGAGTGAAACTGAGGCTTAAATTCAAGACAGGTGGAGCTGGCTGAACAGCTGGAAGGCGGCATGCTGTGCTTGAGTTGGTGTGAGTGGTGTCTATGGGCCCCTAGAGAACCCTTCAGGTCTCAGGGTGGCCTTCATGGGTCGTATCAGTCAGGGTTCACTAGAGAACAGATTTAATATATAATATACATGAAAGATTATATAAAAGATTTGCTAAGTGGGTTTACAGTGGCCGCCTTGGGAGTCAGGGCTAAGGAAGGCAGAATGGCCTTATCTCCCCTTCCCCCCACACCCGAGAAGCCGGTGCTCACTTTTGAGTCTTTGTTGGGAAGCAGAAGGGTCTGCCCTAGAAGCCTCAGGGAACTGGAGAGGAACGCTCTGGGCAATAGCAAGGACCCCAGCTCTTCCAAAGAAGAAAGGGGCACACTTTCTTCTTCTTCCCTTTTCATCCCACCCAGCCGCAAGCCTATTGGTTGGTGCCACCCACTCCTGGGGCGGGATGTCCCCCCTCAGAGTGCAGCTGGCACATCCATCACCCGGACACACCCAGAGCTCTGCTCCACTCTCTGCTAAGTGGTCCTTAATCCATGCAGGTCCACCTCGCAATGAACTCCCACACGCTTGTTATAAAGCATCACAGAAACCGAAATCCTTACAGGGCACACAGCTGAAGGAGCAATGGAAAAATAAAGGCAGAACGAACAGGTGGGGACAGTTTCCCTCACTCCCTGCCCTGGAAATAGAACAGCCCAGCTGCCGCAGCGCCCTCCTCCTGTGCGCACCAAAGCCAAGAGCCTTTGTCTCCCAAACGCACGTTTCTGCTCTTCAGTTTCATCTGAGGAACCTGCTTTGTACCGGGTCTACTTCACACTGAAATCTATATTGGACTTTATCTGGCGAATCAGGCTCTTCCCTGAATATCTTTCTTCATAACAAGGGAAGATAAGGACTCTTATTTTTCAAGAAACAAAAGACAGGAAAAGATGAGCACCAAGGAACAGAGCGCAGGCGCCAGTGGAAAATTCCCGTGCAGGAAGCGCAGCAGGAGCCCTGAACCTAGAACTTGCAGTGGTGTGACCTGCAGAGATCAATCCCCCTAGACATTTAGGGTCTTTGCTGGGCTTTTCTCCATCAGCCCCAGTGCAGTTTTATTCAGTAAAATAAATCAGTGCCCTGCAGCACGGCGCCCATCAGCCTGAGCAGAGGCAGCTCCAGCTTAAAGCCAACAATGATCGACTCCCGACACGACTTCTATTTATCCTCCTCCTCCCCTCCTTTTGATTAAGCACTTTTTGAATTTTGAAAAGAGCTTCATGAATCATTCTGTGGCTGCTTAATATTAATAGTAATGGATTTATGCTATTGAAATGGTTCATTATCATGCCAGCCGCCAGCCGCCAGCCGCCAGCCTCCTGCCTCCAAACAGGCCTCTGGAAATCAGCTCTTCTAAATACCTTTCCTGCAGGAGAACTGCAGGCAAGAACAGGAAAACACCAACGCTGGCCAAGTTCTTGCTGAGGTCACCGTGAAAGGACAGCTACACAGGGCCCGCCCCAAGCTCGGTCCTTCCGTCTCCGTCTGTGGGGGTCCCGCAGCCCTTGGGTCCTGCACATGGTCTCTCCACGTGTCTCGCTGCCTCCCCTGCCTTAGGTGACCCGGCATGTCCCCCACCAGGCCTTTCCATTCTCTCCAGGCAGAAATAACCTGACCCCCACTTCACACACCTGTCCTGCACCCACATCACCTCTGTCCTTCCTAATGTCCAGGTCGCCCAGCGATGAGGCTGTGTCTGTGTGGCCACCCTGAGCACTGCACTCGCACCGTGACCAGCTCTGGGGCTGACCACAGTGGGCCAGTTTCACAGCTGCACAAGTCATGGCCACCTTGGAGGACCTGGAACACGAATTTCCCATGCAGCCTTTCAAAACAGGCAAATGAGAGTAAGTAAATAAAGAGCTCAGAGCCGTCACTAGCCCACCACCAGCAGGTTCCAGAAAGGAAGGTCACGCGAGGAAGCCGACCTGCAAACCAGTCGGCAGGGAAAGTCTTCCCCTCCCTCGCAGGCTCGGGGTTCAGCGTGTAACTGTGCGCATCCCAGTTCCGGCTTAAAATTTCCCCCAGGGGAAGCCCTCCTTTCAGCTTTCCTTGTCCTTGAGACAACAGCTTCCCAGTGCTGGGTCCCGAGCAGCTTCTCAGCCATTGCATTTTATTCTTAAATGAGTCATCTGCCCCTCCACCTGTGCAGCTTCCGTGCTGCAAGACTTCCCAGCCTCACCGCCCCTGCTGGACCAGACCTGCAGTCTGTTTTCTGCAAAACCATGGAGCTGCAGCCCCGCCCCCACTTCGAGAACCCATCCGGGTGTTAGCAGCTGTCCACCCCAACCCACACCATTGCTTACCTCCGCTGAGGCCTGGCCTTGCTGTCTTTGATGTGACTTCTACTTTGCAACGCCAGAGCTCAGACACAGCAGCTCCAGGTGCCATGGTCTAGGCTCTCCCCTCTGCCCTGGGCCACACTCGATTCCCCCAGGGGCGGTCGGCTGGCAAGGAGTTGCTTTCTGTAACCATTACCCATCTCTGTGTCTGCTCTACCTCCTCCCCTCAATTTCTCTCTAACAATAGAAATGAAACAAACTGTGGAAGAAGAAGACAAGGAAAGGGAAGGAGGAGGCTTTGCTCAGGGCAGGGGGACCTGGAACTGACAGGGAGGAGCTGGGCGGTCACGGGGTGATCTCAGGCTTCCTGGGGACCATGAACCCCAAAACACTTGTCTCGCCAGGCCAGGTGCTGCTTGGAGTTTCCTGTTGTCCTCATGAAATCCATGTTTGGAGAACTGCTGAATGCATATTCGTATCAAATTCTCTTTTGAATGTAGTATTGCAATTCTGTGTCCAAACACACTCACTGCGTGAAATGTGACCTCTGTAAAAGGCAGCCCCACATATAGAGGAGGCCAGGGGGTACCATGCATTGAACATACATTCTCTGGGTTCTGCCTCATCCGCCCAGCTGGAGCTTCTGTGTCATGGTTTTTCCCAGATGCCCCCAAAGCATCATGGCTCATAGCAGACCTTTGAAAGGTTGTTGCATCATGGGGCACATAGCTGACTCGCTGCTAGGAGGTGGGTTCGCTGGGGGTGGGGCCCTGGATGGCTTTATCTCCCTTCAAGTTCCTCATGTCCTCTTTGCTTCCTGTGCCCCATGCCAGGAGGAGCTCTCCTCCACCAGGCCCCTCCGCCATACTGTCCACTTTGGAGCCCTCTAACCATGGACTGAACCTCTACAAACTGTGAGCCAAAATAAACCCCTCCTCCCTTGAGTTGCAGGTGTTTGGTATTTTGTCCCAGTGACAAGAAAGTGACTGAGATGCCCGAGAGAGCCATGAGAGCAGCAGCCAAAGGCAAGGGAGGGGAGCAGGTGCTGCCGGGCGGGACGTCCACTCCTGAGGTGGAGAGAGAACTGAAGAGGGGTCAGGACAGGAGTCCCAGGAGAGGTCGCCTAGATGTCCGCCATGGGGACCACTGCCCCGGCCTGAGCCAGCTTGCAGGAGATGTCCGCCCAATCCTAGCAGCAAGCCAGATGTCCAGGATGATGGCTGTGGCTTGCTCCACCTGCCACAGGGGAGAGTGGGAGGGAGGAGCAAGAGATCAGAGAACAGCGACTCAAACAAAATGAAAGAGCCACCTCCAAAGACTTTTTGTGCGTAATTGAAATGGTCCAAATGTATCCCACTTATTTGTGCAAAATCTAAAATGAGTTTTCAATTCAGGCTTATTATGTGATAAGTGATTGCGTGTTTGCATCTGCTGACTTCCCAGGATAATGTGCTTCGGTAGCTGGGTAGGGAGCACAAGCAGAGGCGTTCCGCTTCTCAAAGGAGCGTAATGAGTTGGTGACTTACCACTAATGACGATGAGAATTGCAGTGGCAAGGAGTAAAAATCTGCAAGGCCTGAGCACATCAGGGTTGAAATGCTCAGTGGGCACAGGGTGGCTCTGAGTCACCAGGCTAAATAGCCCCTCAGTGGGGACAGTGAGTCACTGCTGCAGTCCCAGCTATTTGGGGAGGCTGAGGCAAGAAGATCCTTTGATTCTAGGCATTCAGGGCCAGGCTGGGCAATGTAGCAAGAACCCGTCCCCAAGGAACAAGAATAAACAGCGCCCCATTGCAGGTGAGAGACAAGGGTGGGTAGACTGCACTGAAAGGGGAAGGCTCCATTGGGGCAGCTCCAGGTCCTGGCCACCAGCTCTGGTGCAGCTCACTCAGGGGCTGAATAATCCCAAGGCCCTAAGAAGTGAACGGAAGCGGTGTGGCATAATAATTGAACTGTGCTAGCGTACACACAATGTCCCGTGCCCACCTTGAGGGGTGCGTGTACGTTCAGTAGTGCTGTGTAGTCTGTGTTCTGAGCCCCACCCCACCTCATCTCCAGAGCCTCTCTTTCACCCCAATGGGAAGCTCCCCTTCTGCCTGACCCTGAGCTGGCCACTGCCATTCACTTCCTGTCTCCATCCTGGGGCTTCCCAGGTCCCTTCTGTAAGCGCAGGCACACAGTGTTTGTCGTTTGGGTCTGGTCTGTGCCGCCCAAGGTGACATCCTCCAGGCTGCTGCGCGTTGCAGGATGTGTCCGAATCCCCTTCCTCTGCACAGCTGAGTGATATTCCCCTTTGGACACTCTTCTGAGGGTGAATCCTTTTAAACACTAATGACCTGTGAAAAGTTCCACAATTCTCATTTCCCCTTCTGTTGCATTCAGTCTTTTTGATTCTTCTAGAAGGAAAATGCAGAGCCCCAACTCTCTTCCTGGTGGTTCCGCTGGCTCAGAGCTCTGTGGATGTGGAGGGGTTGCGCCGTCTCCCACTGCTAACACTAACTCTCCACCTGGCAGGACTGCCCCACCCAGGGCAAGGACAGCAGCAATCAGATGGCTGCATGTGTCCCCCTCCCTGGGACACAAGACCTTGGGGGAGCCGGTGTCCTCTGTCTCTGAGACCCCTGTCCTGCATGGCCATGGGGCCCTTTGCTTGACT
Organism: Chinchilla lanigera; assembly: GCF_000276665.1. Lineage (NCBI taxonomy): Eukaryota > Metazoa > Chordata > Mammalia > Rodentia > Chinchillidae > Chinchilla > Chinchilla lanigera. Next base: position 11,124,566 of record NW_004955470.1, on the reverse strand, counting down.
GAACAGTGGGGAAGCTGGGCAGTGGCCAGGCCCATGGGGGCCAGCGAGCCCAGCAGGGTCCTCAGGGTGCGGTGGGCTCCTGTCTACCTGCCACAAGAGCAGAGATGACATCCAATTCCGGCTCCCATGACAAGCACATTGGTGCTGGTGGCAAGCCCCCTAAGTCCACCAAGGTTGCTGACCCCTGGGAGCTGGCTTCAGAGGCCACCTTCTCGCCACACCCCTGCACAGCACCCCAGCTTCTCCCACCCCAGGCCTCTGCCCAGGCCCAGCTGCCAGGAAGGAAGCAGCCCTGGAGTCTCCATCCTGGCCCAGCATCCCCCTCTGGAGCTCCAGCCCTGCGTCCTGCACCAGGCAAGGTGGATCGATGTTGCCTTGCACAGCAGAGCTGGCTGGGACTCAAGGGGGGCATCGCCCTGGTTCTTGTCTTACACAAAGAAAACAAGGGCAGTTGGGCTGCTCTTTCCTGCTACATAGATCAGCAGAGCGGCTCTTGCAGTTGAACCTCAGCCTTTGGCCTTAGAACCCTGTTCTTAGTCATCTTGCCAAATTCCCGGCCAAAACCCCATCCCAGAGTCTAGCCCGGGGTCTCCCTCTCTGCGCCACGCTTCCTGTGTGCCCCGGCTTCGTGAGCGTCACCTCTAGCTACTCGTGCACCCGAGACAGAGGGGCTACCCTCATTCATCCCCACATGCGCCCTGACCCCCAGAGCCCGCTCCGGCTCCTCCTGAGTCTCTTCCTTAACGCTATGATCCCCAAAACCACCTGCTGTCCCCACGTCCACCAACACTTGCTGGCCTGAGCCTGGACCTGGGGAATGGCCCACGTGCCCTCTGCCCAACTCCTCTCTCCTCCCTCTGTCCGTGGGCTTCCTACTGCTGGTGGGATGACGCTCGAGCTCCCCACCCAGCCAAGGGCCTTCAGGGTAAGCAGGGCCTCAGCCATTGCCAGGCGCTGTCCTGGACCAGCTGCCTGCTCCCTGCAGGGCCCCGCTCCCTGCTGTCTTCTGCATGGGTTTCCCCAGGCTCTTCCTCCTGTTTGTATCTGCCCTTGTTTTCTGCTCGGACTTCAAGCTGCGGAGCCTGTGTTCCCACCTTTCCCTGAATGCCTTCTGGACCCCTAGAAAGGGCCGAGTTCCCTCTGTGATGATCCTGCACTCAGGCCGTTCCACTGAGCTGTCTCTCTGCCTCACCTCTTCACAGCTTGCAGGAGGGAGCTGTGATTCCTGACCTTGAGTGACAGCTGACACACAGTGGGCAGGACCCTCAGCAACGGCCAAGTGGGCACCACATTGTTAAAGAGTCACAACTCTGGAGCCCTAGTGTCTGGTTCAGGTCTTAGCTCTGACACTTGGCAACTTTGTGGCTGCTAGAAAGTTACTTAATTTTGCTATGGAGAGGCCCTTCCTATACAGAAGATCACTAATAATGTACAACCCTAAAACTGCTGGCCGATTAAGTGAGACAAGGCAGGTAAAGCATGAGTCTAGCTCCTAGAATAGTTAAGTGGTACTGAATGTTTGGTGCTATGATTTTGATCTAGAATGTCCCCCCAAATCCCATGTGTGTGACAGCTGCCTGGATCACAGGGTACTCTGCTCATCAGTGGGTGCACCTTTGGATGAGTTCATACCTAGCTGTGCTATTAGGAAGTGAGGCCTGGCTGGAGGTGGTCACGGAGTGCAACCTAGGAGGGTGAGTTCTTCTCCCTGGCTCCTCCCTTCTCTCTTTGCCTCCTGCTGTCATGAGGTGAACAGATGTCTACCCCCAGGGCGCTAATATCAGACTGGATCCCCCAAAATCAAGAACCCAAATCCGCCTCTCCTCCTTTAAGTTGCGGGTGTTGGGTATTCTCTCCCCGTGAAGGAAAGTGACGGATACTTGTGCCATCGCCAGGAATAGGTTGGTGATGGAGAGGAGGTGATGAAGGAGGTCTGGCCCTTACCCACAGGGGACCTAAGAGAAGGGTGCCAGGCATGTGACGTCAGGCACTCTGAGAGGTTAAATGAGAGAGACCCAGCCAAAACTACCCTCCGGGAAAAGCTTTGGTCAGGTCAGGAAAAGAACAGCCGTGCCTTCATTAGGTCCTTGCAGTAGCTTCACCAGCCCGCCCAGTGGACACCTTAGAAACTGAATCCACGGAGGGGAGGGGAAGGGAGGGGAGTGTCATGGAAGCAAGTCCCATAATGGCTGTGTATTACCTGCATCTCTGAGGACTGTGCATCACCCTACTCAGGTTCTGATGCTTCCGTTCAGAATGAGAAGGGGCGGTGTGCGAAAGGCATGACCCTGGACAAGCCTCTGCTGACAGTGGCTTTGTGCAGTGGATGGCTGGGCATCTCCGAAGAGTCCCGAGGATCATGCTTCCCCTCTACCTGTCCACCCTCATCCCACCTCTGCAAGGTCTTACCCAAGGGCTGCTTCCACCAGGAAACCATCCCTCAGCACCACAGCCAGCAGGGATTCTCCCTCTGCACCCTGGCCTCCTCGTGGCCTTCTGTGTCCCCTGAACCCTGCCATTTGGTGTGCACAGCTGTCCTTGCTCCTGAGCCTGAGGCCGCACTCCACCCCCTGAGCTCCTACAGCACCTATGGGTGTGGACAGGAAATGGGCACTGTCCAGAGACAGAATTCAGACCTCCAGAAGATTAACTTCCCAGGAGGTATAACTCAGTTCAAGCAGGCAGAAGGGCGTACGGACCCCCAATTCTGACATCAAGAGCCGGAGCTGTCATTTTTGTCCACAGTCAAATGCTCCATGTCTTAGAAACTGAAAGAGTCAGTGTCTTTTGTAAGGAGAAAGGGAGAAGAAAGGCAGCTCCTCAGTAAGTGAGCAGAGGTGTCTGCCTGACCACTTTCAGCATCTAACAAAGAGGAAGAGCAAAAATACATGAAAATAAGAGTGCGTGATGTGAGAGTGGACCAAGTGCAAAGTGTGTTGGAAACGTTCCCTCTCACCACATGAACCACAGCCTGGGCAGTATTTCTCCCTTATGAAATACGCTTGTGAAATGTTTAATACCATCCATGTCCTGAAGGCTTTAGCTATCACCTGTTCTGACTCACGTCTCTCAGCAAATACCTTTGATTGATTCTTTTAATTCAACATTGTACCAATTCAAGATTTTTTATTATCACCTTGGCACTCGAGTAAATGTCCGAGGCTCTCAGCGTAGCCTCACAAACAGGACACACTTGCTGGGGGCAAGGGAAGCCGGACTCTGCTGGTGCACAGAGCTTGGGCAGAAGCACACAGCAGTGCTGGCTGGCATGTCAGGCTGGCGGGTTCAAGGCAGAGGTCCGAGACCATGGTAGAATTTCTAACCAGCTCCAGTGCAGAGTGAGGGGACACATTGCTCTGAAGAGGAGCCCCAAGAGGTCTTGAGGATGGCCCTTCCTAACTGCAGTCCCTTCCTGCCCCTCCCACCCTCCCACACAGACCCCGATGTTAACATGCAGTGTGCCCGTGCTGCGACCTGGGTACTCAAGTCTCCCAAAGAGTCACTGGTAAAGGTGTGGCCTGCCAGGTGGTACCGCGGGGAGGAGCTGTGCCACCTGTTGGGTGGGGTAGGGGAGGTGTTGCTCTGGGAGAATCGTCCTTCCCCCACCTCCACCCAGGGGCTGGTTTGTCCCCTCCACATGCTCAGCACCTAAGGGCCCCTGTTGTCACCACTGCAGGACAGCGGGTCCTGGGCTCCTTCGCACAGTGCCACGGGTGTCCCCCCTCTCCCAGCAGCTGCAGCCTCACATGCTGCCAGGTGGCCATGGCTCAGGGTGCCCATGCGAGTGCGGTTTGCTCCCATTTTGGGGCCGTTCAGAGCAATGTGCTGTGCTTACCCAGGGAGCGCCTCCTGTCTCTGCCTCTTGACAGCCACTCTCAAATCCTTCCCTCCTGAGGACTCTGCATTGGCGTAAGGCCTCCTGCCACCCTGTGACAGCCTGGTCTATGGGCCAGACTGAGGAACGCTGAGTCCCCAGGCATCCTGGCAACCTCTCGGAGCAGCTCCTCCTGCATCCGCATCCAGCCTCCCAGCCCCGTTCCTGAGCCTTGGGAACAGTGAGATAACCCATGCTGAGCCTTGCAAATGGCTGAGCCCTAGGAGCAGAGCCCTGTCTCCAGGGTGCCCACGCATCGGGCGACCCAGGGCATTTCATGTTGGTGGGGCACTGGGCACACTGCTTCAGGAACAGCCTGCTTTTCTCTCAGGCCCTCTCCTTTTTTGACGTGAATTTCTAAAACCAAACTTCTGTCAGACCATTGTCGTTTGTGTATGTTGCAGAGGCTGTCTCGCAGGCTGAGATGGGCTTGCTGCCTGCGTAATCAGGTATGGTACGTACATGGACTGAAGTTCTTCACTGCAATGTAGTCTATTTTGTGCTTTAGTCTTGGTATTTTTGTGACTTATCTAACAAACTTCTCCATTTCAAAATTATGAAGCTATTTTCCTATGCCGTCTCCTAGAAGCTATCTTGTTTTACTAGTTATCTTTAGGTCTCCCACCCAGCTGAAGTGGGTTTTTGTGTGTGCAGAAAGGCAGGGTTGGATTTTGTTGTTGTTCCTCTGTGTAGATAATCAGCTGACTACACCCAGTGTTAGTGAGAAGACCTTATACTCCCTCCTCCATCACAAATCAGGTTCAGGTCTCCAGGATCTCCCCCGTCCCTTGGTCTCTATCAGTCTCTATGTCCACCTTAAACTGAAGAACCCTGAATTAGTTACTGCAGCTTTGACACAAACCTTCCTACCTGGTAACTTCAAGATCATCATACTGGTCTTGTCTGTTTGCACTTCAATATGAATTTTAGAATAAGCTTATGATTTTCACAAGACAAATAAATAAAATTTAGGGAGACTCTTATAATGGAGCTGCATTTATTTGATAGATCAAGATGGCAGTGATTTTATCTGTACAAATTAGCTAGCATGATTTATGAACATAGTATATGACTTCATATACTTAGGTATTCTTTCCTATGTTTTTAAGGAATGAATTTAATTTTCTGTGTAGAGGTTTAACACATCTTTCTCTACACTTATGCTTAGGTATTTGAAGTTGTTTGATGCTTTTGAAAAACTACCTCCCATTAAACTTTATTTTCTGTTTCTTATTCGTATAAAATTAAACTTCTTTTTGCAGAGTAGACAAGGGCACAGAAATTGTCCTAAATTAGTTCATTAATTCTAAGACTGCATCAAGCACAGTAGTTCAGATTTTTTCATAAGCCTATCATGAGCAAATGATTCTTTTATTTCTTGCTTTCTAACCTTACAATGTTAATTTTTCTCTCACCAGGCTAAACTGTCTACAAACCACTTTAGAATGATAAGTAAATGTGGATGGACACAACTCTATAACATTTCTGATCACAGAAGAAAATCTTTCAAAATTTCATCATTACTTATAAACATTACTGCGTTTTATCTTCAGACAATTGACATAAAATCAAGAAAGCTATCTCTTATCCTTAACTTGCTAAGAATTATGTTTCTTTTAACATAGATTGTGCCCTGCCTTATTAAAATGATGATTTATTTTTTTCCTTATACTCCATTAAGATGGTAAATTACATGGATTAATTTTTGAACATTAAACCAAATTCATGTTACTAAAATAAATGTAAGTTCATCATGATATGTTATCTTTTGTATAATACTGGGTTTTGTTTGCTACTGTGTCAAATATTTGAATAGATTTTACATAGAGAAATTAGCTTGTGATTTTTATTTTCATTGCATGCTGTTGCTAGATATTGGTGTTTGTTTTGTTGTTCTCCTAAAATAAATTGGGGGTTATTTTATTTTTACCTTGAGCACATATAATTTGTATTTGTCACTCATGTGCCTATGAAGCTGGGGAAAATTACACACTATGGATGACAGGCTTAAATGTGAGGGATATGCCCGTCATACTCCAAGAAAAAATACAGGAAGTGATAGGGAACTGTTTAGAACGTTTCTATTCTGTGGAAGGTTTGGTGCACTGTAGGAGTTGATTTTCTTTTAACGTTTGCGTAACCTAAAGCCTATGTGTGTGAGCTTAATTTGGGCTATGCTTTTCTTCATGAAAAGGTTTTCCACTATGGATTTAAGTTTTAAGAAGTGCAGGCAACTGAAGTTTGAAGAAGTCCAGACTCCCAGTGCTGGCCAAGTTTCCGAGGCACTGGCCACGTCTTCTGTGACCCGCCTTCTCCGACACCTGCTATCAGGAGTCTGGTGCAGGAGAGAGGTCCCTCCGCCGTCCTACACTGGCTGGGGGTTTCCTCTTCCTTCCATCCCTAATCAGTTTTCCCAGGTGTTTATCAGTTTTCTTCGCCTCTTCTAATAACTAACTTTTGACTTTGTTAATATTCTTATTTACATGTTTATTTGTATTTCGTTATTGTTCACTTTTATCATTTTACACATATTGGGTTTCATCTGTTGTTCTTTGGCTTCTTCCTGAATGACTCTTTAGATCATTACTTTCAACTTTTTAACACATGCAGTGAGACCACAAAGATCTACCTTGCGCTTTTACTGCATCCGGGAGTTTTGATATCTACTGCTTTTCCACTTCACTGCCCAGCAAGCGGTGCTTTCAGGCTCTGTGGCCCTGACCTGCAGTCTGTCTCCTGACTTTGCAGGGATGGGGACAGCGCAGGGAGGCATCTCAGCCTCCACTGTCACACTGAAGGACACAGGCGGCAGGCTCAGGGCTCAGCCCCTGTCTCCTCTTCTCTTTGGCCTGTAATCCTCTGATGACTCTCAAATTGTTCACTGGTTTACCTACAAATGACCAGAGTACTACTGCTCCATAATATCTTGGAACATAAACATGTAATCTGACCAACACTTCTTGATGTTCTTATCCTGAAAGGTGGTGAAAAATATTCTGATCTAAAATTCCCAGAAGCACGCAGTCTGTACTCATTTTTATCTTATTTTCTTTATTTTATCTTAATGCTCAAGTTATAACATCAAGGGTTTTACTTGGACTGTTTGACAGAACAGGAAAGCTAGTAGTTTCTGAGAAAATAGTGATTGTGTGTGCATAATTATCTTGGTATTACCAAGTAATGCACTCAAGTAGAAAAGAATCAAAGATTTATGAAATTTGACCTCAGGAAGTTTGAATTTAAAGCCCAAGCACATGGGCTGGGGATTTAGCTCAGCGGCACAGCTCCTGCCTGGCAAGCACAAGGTTGTGAGTTGGGTTCCTGGTACCCCAGAAAAAAAACAAATAAATAAATAAATAAATAAATAAATAAAGCCCAAGCACAGATCTCTAGAAGTCAGAAAATCATTCTGTACTTCATCTATGAACAGGAAAGTGACCACCTTCTTCACAGCCCTGGTAAGACAACCGCAAGAGCTGTACACAGAGACCCACAGTGCCTGAGGCTCGCAGGTCCATGGCAGAGCACGAAGTCACCCTCACCACACCGGGTAGTGTAAAATCGTAAAGACCTGTGTTTGAAGTTCAGGAGAACTCAGTATTCTTTGGCTCACTTTTTGAATGTGTCACCTCAGCCTGCAACCTTGTTAAACTCAACCCCTCTGAGTTCACCTAGTGAGGTGAACTCCAGTGAAAGGAAACAGTGCAGTGGGGATCCCCAGAGGACGGTGCCTCTGCCCTGCTCGGCCTCCAGCCTGCGTCGGAGGGGCAAGTAGAGTAAGCCTGGAATCTCAAACCCAGACTGTTCATGACTGACCTGAAAATGACTAGAATGCTGTTGTCTCTGTAATAGTGCATTCCAGGGCCGGGAAAGCTCAAGAGTCAAAGAAATGATATAATAATCCCAGAGCCTTTAAACAGGTTGACTAGCTCTGAAAAAAACCCTTCAAATTGGAGAGTGTGGGAAATAATTAATTACTCTAATACCTCAAAAGTTACAAAGTGAAGTCTAGATAATTCATAAGCACGTCTCATTAAATATCATTAAGCAATTTACCTTCTTTATTGCTTTCCCACTAGCTGCAATGGTTTGATTAAGCAGTAATTCAAGCTAAGTCACTGCTGTATAAATATATCTAACATTCATACATTTTAATGTGCGTGATATATTACCTTTGTTTAATGGTATTTCTTTCATCTCTTTTCCAGTTTTTTATAAAGATACTTTCCAAGTGGCATTTTAACTCCACTAGGAAAGAATACTTTTGTAGCTGTTGCACAACAAGCCACACAGGAGTCTGTATTTTAGAATTTGAACACTTCTCTATTACACTGTGGGTTCATAGCTCAGCCACTCTCAGAGCAAGGGGCCAGACCACTCACTGAGAGTCCAGCATCCAGGGCTGCTGTCCTTTTTCTTTGTGAAACAATTTGTTTCTTCACAGCAGCCAAGAAGCCATGGAGGAAGAGGAATTAAACTGCATTTTCTCCCTTGTAAATGCCTCTGCAGTGACCCCCAACAATCAAGAGAATGCTCAGAGTCTATATGTAGGGGTGTGTGTGTGAGTGCGTGAGAGCGTGAGCACACATATATTTTCCAAGGTGGTACATCCCTTGAGCGCATACCCTCTAATCCACACTGCAAGGCTTAGGATCCATTTCCTATTAATGGACTCAGCTGTCCACACTTACGTTTCACTCCATCTCTGCTACAGGGCTTTAAACAGCAGCTCAATGCTCAGTAGTGATGCTAAACAGAATTGCTGCCCACAGTGGTGTTTGGAACATAAACTAAGTCTATCTTATCAACAAATACTGTGACAGATAACATTTCAGGTGGGTTTTTGCTCTGTCTCAGGCAAGTGGGGCCCTCTTGACTCACCATTTCAGCAGGCTTCTTTGATTGCAGACTCTCAGCCCACTGGGAGGTGAGGTCGGCATGAGGACCAGAGCCAGTGTGCCGCCTGCTCCTGACTCCGGCAGGGGTGTTCCCGCCGCACATCCTCCGAGGACCCTTCCATGATGTTGAGATGAGCAGTGTGTCGTAGCGCATGCCGTATGATGAGGACTGGAAAGGTGGCCTCTAAGTGTACGTGCCTGCAGCCCTTCCACCTTCCTGCCCACTTTTCTTGTACTCAGTAGCCTGGCTGTCATCTTTACCTACACCTGAGTACTAGAGTGTCCCCAGAGAGGGTGCCCTTCTGCACACTACGTCTGACCAAGAGTGGAGCTCTGGCTCCCCTCACCCGCCACCAGGCCTCACCCACACTGTGTCTGCTTGGGCACCATTTCCCAAAGTTCTCTCCCCAGAGTAAGTCACTTCTTCCCACTGCCACAGCCAGAGCACCAGGCCTTTCCCTTGTCCGGCCTTTGCTTCCTTATAATCATTCATTCCTCCTTGTGGCCTCCTGGTGCATGTCTGCATGTCGGCTTTCTTCTGGCCATGCTCCCCAAGGCTGTGGAGATATGATCAGTGCCATTGCTGACCACACTGGTGCCACCACGGAAGCTGCTCAGCTGGCTTTCAGCTCTGGAAACCTCCACGGGTACCATCCTAAGCCACAGCACACAGAAATACCGAATGGATAAAAGTCTCACAGGAAGTACACATCTGTGATTCATGGGAAAACCTGGTGTTTATTGATCCACTCCATACCCTGTGGGGAATTCTGCTGCTTCAGAAATGTAGCTTCCAGACAAGCTCCTTCCATCCCCTCTGAGGGAGAAAAACTCCTTCCAACATGGAGAAACTCAGGCATCTCTTACCTCTGTCTACTTGCAGCCTGTAACCTCTCCCTTCTAGAATTCTCTGTCTTTAGACAAAACCAACGCATGGCGACTCATGGACACCCCATGACTTAAAGACGGGGTCCTGCAGTGTCTTTAAAGAAGGAAGTGCTGTCCAGCTCTTCAAGGATGTAGGTGCCTGCAGCATCTCTGGACAGCAAACTGATGAAGTGCAACTGCTCTCAGATCCTTCGATGCAAATTCTCCCGTTTTCGGGTTCTTGCCAAAAAATCATCAGATGTGCGTGCATATTTTATCTACAATAATATCCACTGCAATGATATTTATAACATTAAAAATTGGGAACAAAAAGTGCCCAACGTTAGCAGGATAATAATATTCACAGACACTCTGCATAAATACTTTGCCCATAGCCATTCTTTGGGAAGATTATGTAAAGAAAATGCCTTGCCATCTGTACCCACAGTCTCTGGATCCTTGGATTCAACCAACCTCAGATTGAAATTATTCAAGAGGGAGAAGTCTAGAAAGTCCCTGAAAGCACCACACAGAACCCACTCAAATGCAGGGCCGTGGGTGTGCCATGGGCAGCTGCCCACACACACCTCTTCTTCACACAGACTGAGCCCCTCACTGCCACCTTGTCCCACACGGGCGGGTGCACCAGGATGGCAGCGCTTGTACTACTCTTGCCCAGAATCTGTGTCTTGCCTCCACTCTCTGAAGGGTGCAGTATCACAGCTGCTTACACGGGTTCCAGGGCACTGGTGCAGAGGTTGCCTAGAGAAGACGGAAGTCCCCAGGAGGACCGCAAGCGTGTAAGCAGAGACCATGCCATTCCGTGTAAGGGCCAGGAGCACCGAGGACTTCAGGACCCTGGAAGCCGAAGAGGCCTGCAGCTACCTCTGAATCTTTTGTTCAGCTTCTTTTTATGACATTTTCAAGTTTTCTACTAAGGGCCCATGGCTACTGATTTTCAGAAAGATTGTTGTAGAAAACCCCAGGTGAATGAGAAAATAGCAAAGTAAGAATCGAACTTCACTCAGCAAGGAGCTGTCGGGTGCTACCCCAGCTATGCTGCAGGAGCCACTCACCCTGATGTCTTGGGAAGCTCCCAAAGGGCCTGCTCCCCCTGGCTCCCACCACAAGCTGCACACAGGGCCGTAGTCCCCATGTTCCTTTAGCTTGGGCCTATGCTGCTAATGCACCCGCATTATCCACTGCAGCTGGCCTGGCACCTTGCAGGGGACACACCTCCTTCACTCCTCTCCCACTTGGAGTCACTGACATCCAGATGATGGGCAGCAGAGACCCGCGTGCAGACGTGTGTGAGACAGAGGGCGCGGCACCGTGCACACCTCTATGTTAGAACCAGTCGGGCCCGAGAAGGCCTCTGTTCATGGCTTGTTTTGGGTGCTGTCCTTTCTAGGGTCCTTAATTCATTGAGGGTACCTGCTTCTTCCTTTATAAATACCCCTGAGACAAAACTGTACACCAGAGCCATCTATCATGCTGCCTGGCTAAGCAAACGTTACACTTGGTGCAGCAGAGAAAAACTAATTAAATCTGTTTGAGGGAAATTGGCACTCACACCAAATTCCCAAGTATTTTTAAAGAAAGTTGGCCCATGGGCTCAAACACAGAAGGAGTCTCCCCACTGACTCCTGACTCCACCCTGCCAAGCTGTGGGGCCGCCCAGCTTGTTCCACCAATCAATAGGGTGAAATTGTGCTGGGTATGCTGTCTAGGACCAAAGTAAGGCTGTGAAATCCATGGCATTGTGCTCCCAGCTCGGGCATGCAAAGACGTGATGTTCTCTGAGGTCACTGGCTTCTCAGAGAGCATCTCAGGTGTCTGCGCCATGGGGACCCCGTATGTCTGGGGCACCCAGGTGCTACTGCCAAGCCTTCTCTCCATGCCATCAGGCCGAGGAACATGGTCTCCTCCATCAACACCCAGAGCCCACACATAAGCACAAGGGTGCGCCTGGCAGGACAGGACCAAGCAGAGCCGCACAGAAGGAGACAGACCCAGGCTGCACCCCGCTGTCCCTGACCCCAGCCCTCAGCCCCTCAGGGCAGCAGCTCTCCTAGGCTTTGTGACTGCTGAAGCCTTTGTGGGACTTCCCCAGCCCAGCCAGTCACTGGGCCTGTCCTGCCTGAGACATCCCCAAAGCCCTCTGCTCTGCCATGAGCCGCAGAGACTCTGAACGACAGGAGCATGGTGGGGGTGTGCCCAGCGAGGCTGACCTTTGGGAGACTGATGCTGGGAGGGTGAAATAGGCAGGTGTTGGCAGAGCAGGGACACCTGCCCAACTCCTGGACGGCCCCTCGGCCTGGAGACCTGAATGTAAACATGGCCCACTCCTCGTCGGAAATCAGTCCCTGTCACCATTCTCCCTGAATGGACAACCTCAGAGTGCACCACAGCAGACGAAATACGGCCCACTGGAGTCATCACGCATCAGACGTGGTTGGCTATCCCTGAGGGGTGACCCTGAGATTCTTACACACCTAAATAAAAACGTGAAAGATGACAGCTCTGTGCCCGGCTCTGCCCTTACTCTTTCATTTTGATGGGTCCGTATCTGCAGGACGTAATGATTGCATTCGTAGCGGGTGGACAGAAGGACGCAGCACGTCTCCATCAGTCACGGCCCCTCTCCTCCCTCCATCTCCTGGCCCCTGGCCCTTGGCAGGTGCCGTCCTCCATGCCAGAGCCATCCGCAGGGCAGTCACCTTGCGGCTACCCCTCCGCCTCCAGGGCTCTGGCTCCCCACATCTCACAAGCAGCAAGAAGGATGGTGCTCATCCCCCGGCCCCTCTGTCACCCCGCTACTTGTCACCAGGGCCGTGGGCTGTAAAACCACTGACAGCCTCCTCGGCTGCTGGCAGTCTGTGTCGCCAGCGACTGTTGCACCCCAGTTTTGTCCTGACCGCAGCAGGAATGAAGCTGATGTCACTCCCCTCCTGGGCCACGCGCCTCTCAAGGACAAGGCCAGACTCATATTTTTCTTTGAGTCTTCGGCTTCTGAGTTGTGGGACAGGCTGACCCAACCCATGCTTCTGCACTGCCATGTGGATGAGTGAGGCTGTGAGGAGGAATGGGGGGGAGAGGCTGGGTCCCGCACCACCGGCAAGCGCTGAGGCCAAACGCCCCTGCCCCCCGTGTGCCTTCCTGGGGTTCTGGGTGCTGTGCTGAGTTGCACAGAGCCCTCTGCAGACAGCGGAGGCTCAGAGTTCACAGGTCTACTCCTACACACTGACACCACATAAAGATAAACCCTGGCATCCCCAGAGAGAGGACAGGGGTTGGAATCTAAACACACCGGGGCCCACATGGGACTTGGGATGGTGTCTGAATTGACAGGGAAATTCTGCAGGTGCCGAGGGCACAGACCAGCACAGGATGACTCCAGGGAGCTGCGGCTCTGCCTCGTGGCTGTGCAGACGCGAGCCTGGCCAAGGGTGACTGTAGGGCCACACGGGGCTGTGGCACCTGCTCACCCTGCAGCGAGCCGGTCCAGGGTCAGCCCTGGCCGGGAGAGGGGTAGGCACGATCACAGCCAGAGAAGGACTGTCCCCATCTCACTTGGGGTCACCCCGTCTGTGTGACCCACACTTCTCACAAAAGGCCACAGACTCCCAAAGGAAGGGCACACCTTTGTGGTGAAACAGATCTGGATCCAAATCCGAGGCCTGGACCTGGGTGATGAGAACTGCCCGCTCCAACTCCGGTTTCCATCAGCAGAAAGGAAGCTGCGGGTTTCCCACTGGGGGGTGATGAGTGTGAAATCCCAGGCAGTGACCGTTCAGGGCTGGCTGGGCTGGGCTGGGCTGAACCGAGGCTCTCGATTTCCTCCAAAGACAGTGACCTCGTCACAGTGGGACACAAGTGTTGGACTTTCCCCACGAGGAACAGGCCAGCACCCTGGACAACCACAAAGCACAGCCAACTACGAAGTTGTAGAACACACATGTGAGCACCTGTGGAGGCAGAGGACCAACTGCCAGGAAGGTCAGGGAAGGCGTGGACGGTGTTGGTAGCCCTTCTGTGTGAGTATAGACCAGAACAGAGTTTGCTCGGTTACCTGGCACGGACTCCAAGGTTCCGGAGCAGAGTGGATGGTCGTGTGAGCACCCGGCGCTCTGAGCAGGGACAGTGCACCCTCATTCAGTCCATCCCCTATGAGTGCGTGTCTGCCCTGACTGCAGGAGCCAGGGGGTGATGGTTGGGCGGAAGGACGCCTAGGTCAGGAGGTGAGCTCTGCTGTCTCACCCACTTAAGCTACTGACCCGGAACCAATTTGGAAACTGGCGCCCATCAAGGTGGCTCCAAAGGAGGGAAAGGGGCTGCATAATGTGCGCTCCGCACAGGCGTTCTCCTTCCAGAAGCAGGCTGTGCAGACGGAGGTGCAGGACAAGGACAAGGTCAGAGATAGAATCCACTGTCCCCTGCAGCAGAGCTGTGTCCCGTCCTGCTGTCTTCCAGCTCCAAAGTTGCTGACGATGCCTTGAGGTAAGAACGGTGCTCTCAAGCCCGGGGCAGGCTCTACAGGGACCAGCAGTCAGGCCTATATGAACAAGGCCACAAAGGGCCTATCTCTCTGAGCCTGGTTTATGAGGTGTGATAAAAACCTACAGTGAATGTTTATACTGAACTCATTCATTACAATAAAAGAAACAGTGCCTGTAATCCTCTCAGAACCCTCCTCCTCGCTGGAAATGCTCAATTCATCCACCATTCCTGTCACCTCCTGAAGCAGCTCCAAAAGTCCTATGTCGAGCCTGTCTTTAAGAGGTGTGATAAAAAATACAGGAATACTGCTGTTGAGCAACATCCGGTGGAAAGGCACTGGGTCTTCCCCGCCTTCCTCCCTAGACCTGGCAAAGTGCCACTTCCGGCTCTTCCCCAGAGTCAAATGGCTGTGAAAGGGGAATGTCTGAATCCATTTGGGACATCAAGGCGGCTAGAACAGCACAACTGAAGACACTCAGGAGAAGGAACTCCAGGGCTGCTGCAGAAAGTGGGGAGGACAATGGGATTATGTTCAAAGGAAGGGAAAGAGTTAAGGGACGGACTCGTGAAAGGGGTCTTTCACTGTAACGATTCTTTAACATTGAAATATTCACTGTTATTTTCCATCACGCTTGTTACTTCACTTATCCCTGCTATCCTTGCCGTGCTCGGAGCAGCCAGATCTTGTAGTAAAAACTATTGCTACTGTTTGAAAATGGATACTTAGAGGAATCTTTCAAAGACCAATTGGTAGCTGGGTTGTACCAAGCAGAATTTAATGCAAAAGACTTTCGATGAATTTGTGGTGTTAAAATGGTGCTGTAACACGGAAAATGGGGGGGATGTGAGCAGAAGCAGAGGAAGGGGTGGAAACTGGGTAAAAAATTCTCTGAGATTTTCTACGTTTTAGGGAACAGCTATGGCACTGCAGTCACTGGTAAGTCTGAGAATCAAGTACCTGGCCGCTGTGGGAAATCCTCAGCGTTTGGGATGGGGGACATCCGCTCCGCAGCTTGAAGACATGGCTGGAGGGAGCAGTCCGGGGCATGGGCGGCACAGGGGGCCCGCGTGTTAGGAAGAGGAGAAAGAGGCTGGAGAGGGGAAGAAAGCCGTGCTGTGACCCAAATGACCCCCAAAGCGAACCTCACGACCCCTTCTCACTGTCACCTGCGAGAGCAGTCAGTACAGACTGCACCGAAACAAAGATGACTCTGACTTCACTGGAATAATTGCTCAAAAGCCAGCCAGCTCCCGCCCCCTCTGCAGTAAGAAATACGAAAATCTGGACATTAAAGGTGCGGGGAGCGGGCTTGCTGCCCCAGCGCAGTTGGCTGGGTCTCCCCGCCCATCACTGGACAGGCTGAGCCTTTCATGCAAGCCTGGGTCTCTCTGGGCTGTAGAGCAGAGCCATGGTGACTGTCGCCAAGCCCCAGCAGGAGCAGCGCTCCTGTCCCGAGGCGGGAGAACCGGCCTCCTGCGCTCACGTGGCGCCCTTCACCCTGCTTGCTCTCTCCTGACCTAACATCTGCCATACGTGGCTGCATCTTCTCCTCTAGAGCCTTAAGTTTTTAAACCTTGCTCATAAAATTAACACAGTGCTCTCTCTTGTGCTGTCCCAAAGGAATCCTGTGCTTCTGTCTGTATTTTTCATACATCGCACTGTGCACCCTCGGCCCCAGCACTGCCAGGGCCACACGGATTCAGAGCCTCGGCTGTGTCCATGAGGACGATGTCGTCCCTGGGTGGGGAAACTCTCGCCTGCACCGCAGGGTCTTCCCGTCTGCCTTTGCTGTTCATCCTACATCTTAGCCATATTTTTTCTCACTAGCTTTATTATTTACACAACATAAAGTCCATGTGTTTCAAGTGTACAGCACTGGATTTCGTATTAAAGTGCAATTGCTGCCGTAGCAAATCTCCATAAACATATCAGCCAGTGGGCAGCAATCTGAATTTACTATCAGTGGTCTCTCTGCATGGCTAGAAGCCTGGCTCCATCAGCATCTCCCACTGCTCACCATCTTGGGCTGAAATCAAGGTGTCCGAAGGGCGGGTTCCTTACCCAGCTCTGGACAAGAATCCAGTGACAAGTCCCCAGGCTTGCTGCCAGATGCAGGCCTGCTTCTGCAGGGCCGAGGCACTGCCTGGACTCTCACCCTGGCTGGGCCGGTCCTGTTCTCCAAGCTCCCCACTGCTGCTCTGCAACCCTCGTGACCCAAGCGGGATGGAGTGCTCCTTGGGATTCGAGTCTCTCCAACTTTCCTCTAGCTGTGACCCTCTAGCTCCAGCCAGAGAAAACTTTGTGCATTCAGGTGCTCATGCCCGGACAGTGAGCCCCTGTCCCCTAGCTTCTGCCCACACCACTCTAACTCCACAAAGTCCCTTTTCCCGGGAATGGTGCCCTGCACATCCACAGCTCCTGAGATCTTCGGGACCCTATCCGGCCCAGGCGGTTTCTACTTCCTCGGACCCCCTGAATATCTGGGTGATGGGGCCTCTTACAGTTCGCGTGGCATGGCCTTCCCTGCAGGCTGTCCCAGTCCTAGAGTTTACAGAAGGTGCCTTGGCACTTGGGTTCACAGAAACCAACTCCAGGAGGTAGAGCAGTAGGAACCTGACACCGTTGAGTGATCTCCTGCCCCAACTACGTGCCCATCAGTTTTCTCCTTTAGTCCTAGCATGCTTGGGGTGGGCACCATGTTTTCTACACAGACAGGACAGGTGAGGCTTGATGACCTGAAGTGACTGCTCCAGATCACACTAGCAAAGTCAAGATTTGAAGTCAGACCTCGAACACACACATTCTGCCTGGATGAGGTAAAAGATGGGCGGGATTTTGTCATCATTTCCTGAGTCTCGGCCTCTCACAGAGGTGCACCCTCCTTTGTCCATGCAGTCTGCGACTGCACCCCGAGGCCTTGAGGTGCCGCAACTGTGCTTTCAGATGGGGAGGATTTGGTGGTGAGCAGACAGGAGACCGACTTGCCTGGCTTTCAGGGAGCTCCATCTTAACGTCGAAGATGGACAGCAGTTCCGAGCTGTCCTAGAAAGCAGCTCCTGCTGTGGAGAAGAGAGGAAGAGCAGCAGTGAAGCGGGCCATGATGGAACAGGACCGAGGGTCGACCCCAGCAGAGTTAGACAGGAGGAGTGGGCACAGGGTGGAGTGGACGCAGGGCGAAGGGGTGGACCCTGGAAACAGGAGCATCACTGCTCACCCTTGTTCTTTCCAGGGGTTTAGAGGATTCGTGATCTAAGGTCAAGGTCAAGGCAACAAGGATCAGCCTTTGGATCATGACAGAACCGTGGGCACGGAAGCTCCACAGCAGCCTACAGAAGGCCCTCAGCCTTGGCCCTTTCTCTACAGCTGAACGCACAGACCTCAGGGTGCCGCTTCAGCCTCCTGCGGTCTCAGGGGACCACACCCACTGCCTCAGTTCCTGCCTGCCGTCCTGCCCGGCCTCCTTAGGGTGATGGGGACAGTAAGAGGGCAGAAGACAGTGATGTGTGTCCTGTGGTAAAGGCTGCCCCAGTCTCTGCTACACTTTGCCACTCAGGTAGGAAATCTCCCAAACATGGAAATGTAAAGTCAAGCTCCATGCTGAACACACTCTCCAATGGGAGTTGTGTGCGGGGAGTCCGCTCTACCTGGCAGAAGGTGGGCTGAGTGGGTGAGGCTGGCAGGCAGGTGGGTGCTGAGGCTCCCAGCCCTCTTCCCTTTCCTCTGCCCCACCTGGGTGGAGGAAGGCATGAGTCCAGCAGAGCTGTTAACTCACTTGAGTTTCAAAATCGCCACCACCTTTTGGAAAGAGAAAGGAGAAAGATAAAAATAAAACAGAGAGAAAAAAGACAAGAAAAGAACAAAAGATCAAAAGAATCAATTTTCATTATGGTTTTTCCCTTGCAACTTAACTTTGCCCAAAGCCAAGAAAGAAATGCCTATTTCTTATCTCCGATCTGTGCAGATTATAATGTTTATTTCTTTGCATGCGAACTTGCCTATTTTTTCTCCCCCGTATTACTGTTTATCAAAGATCGGTTGAGGGCCTCTCCCTGGACTGTATTCATTTCTATTTTAATAACAGCGCAGAAATCCAGCCACTCTCTGCCCATATCGATTGGTTTTCATTAAAAAATGAAACATTTCTGGATAAAACTCAAAAGAGCATGACCTGCCCAGTTTAAGTCAACTTGGTGGTTGGTTTAATCTTGCAAACAGCGATAAACATCTCAGAGTTTTGTTTAGACACTTTTCTTTCATTTTTAGAACAAGCCCCCTGGGAAAGGATTATGGTGTTGAAAGCACAGGTTCGCAGGGTACTTTGCCTGCCCCGGAAAGGTTGCAAAGTCAAGTTCTGACTTGAACCGCGGCTCTCAGCTGGAGTGGGTGGGATGGCTGCTTTATGCTGAGCAAGCTCAGCGCTCTGGAGCCCCAAGACAGGGCCTCAGGCAAGCTGAGCAGTGACAGAGTCAAGGTCATGAGCCTGGGGAGAAACCCGACCAAACCCGAGTGTGCGTAGAGGACACCCGGCTTGTTAGGAGTGGAGCCTGGCACTGCCACGTCCTCCCCCTTGACGTGTTGGGTGCTGGGAGCTGCCACAGCTCTTCTCCCGTGACTTTTAAGATAACTGCAGGCACTGAAGTGCCGGTGGTCCCGCCCACCCACCCAAACGACGTGGGGCCAGGTCTGCATCAGCTCATGGGAAGCTGGAAACCTCTCAGGCAGAAAATGCGTTTCTCCACCTAACCCGCCCCACGCTGACGTCAGCTCGGCCCACCCTCAAAGTGCACAGCTTGGCAGAGTCACAGAACACAGGCTTTTATAGTGAAATGTGGACTATCTCACGCCATTTATTGAACATCTGTATCTGCACAGAGCCAGCCGCAGCGTGCACCACAGTGTCTCACTCCTCTCTCCCGATCTCGGGGCTGCCCAGCCTGGGGTCGGAACATGGGATAGTGCGTCACCAGCCCGGCACAGACCCGCACTCAGAATGCTAGCTATACCCACTGAACGAATACTGCTTTTTTTAAATTATAAGCAGAATAATATAAAAGGACAACAGCAAAATACCAACCACATAGACAAAAACAAAACAAAGCAAAAACAATAAAAATGATACAGAGTTTCAGAACAAAATGATAGGAGTTAACAGTGGTTGTTGTGTTACATACTGTTATCTTCAAGGAAGTTGCTCCAATTACCAGATGTAAGAATGCAAGATTGACCAAACCATTAAAGAGAATAAAAAATAAAAACAAAAAACCTTAGAAACACAGAGTTTCACTAGACAAGATGGTATCATCACTTTTGTGCCAAGCTAAAGTTGAAAAATCACACGTCCCTTTTGGTCAATTGGGAGCCATCTGTGGGATATTCATACGGAAACGTACAGAGCTCACAGCGATGGACGGGAGAGCAGAGGAAGTGGGCACCGCACGGAGCCAGTGCATGCTGGAAAGCTGCTGATTTCAATGTTATTTAAAACGTGTACGATGTTGGGGCTCAGATGCTCCCAAGCAAATCGGCACATGAGAGAGCACAAGGTACCGGCTGGGAAACCCAGGGAGAGTAGAGGTGGCCTGAGGACTCAGGGGAGTCACAGTGGTCGGTTCAGTGAGGGAACAGAGGCCCCTTCTGCTAGAGCCGGGGGCGGCTCCCCGGCCACTCTACCATGGTACTGGCCACTCGGGAGTGAATCCAATACTTGGGCTCTGCTATTTGTGTAACTGACTTCACACGCACTCATACATGCACCTCACATGTACACATGCCCACACAACTGCGCTTGTCACCAGCTGGGCAAGAAGTGAGACTCCAGTATAGCAGATGCTGGCCACGTACAGCTGCCCACACGAGGACAAGCTGCAGAGAAGGAGTATGTGACAGACACTGGTTACACGGGGTCTGCTCTTCAGCTGAAGCCAATTAAAATGTTGATGAATAATTCTGCCTGGAATGTAGATTTTAAGAAAAGTAAAAATATAGTCTACCAAAATACCACACCACTATTTAATAATTAAAACTGATTTAAATGTCACAAAGCCATTCTAGTTAGATTTACCTTATCTTCACGGCATTCAAATACCACGTGTTTCTTAGAGGCTGCAAGGTACAGGAAACACTTTACACATTGTCTGTGACATTTCCAGTGAACTAACATAATAACTTTTACAAGGAAAATAGAAGCAAGTGATCTTCAAGACTAGAAAAACTATGAGTCAACTTTAAGTGCCCAGAAATGCCATCGACCCATAAAAAGATGTCTTAGTTTACATATAAAAACAGTTTCACAGGACAGAACTCCACAGGGAAGTGAGCCAGCTCCTATAACTAAGAGCTCACACTAATTATTTTTCCAACCGTCCAAAGGAAGAATACAAGAGCGATGCCATCAGCAGCTGTCAGTTTCCGGTGAGAGGATGAGGACAGCCAGGGGTATGGGGTGAACACGAAATCCGAAGGGGCCTTTCTGCACGGCCAAACCGCATGGTCTCTGGGACCCCACAAAAAAGCCTCCGAACTGTAGGGACTCCCTTGAAACCAAATCTCAGGTGCACAAAGTCTGAAACCAGCCTTTCTGCACAGTGTGCAGGGGGCCAGAGCCAGACCAGCCGGTGTCCCCCTCATGCCAGTGTCCTGGGCGGCCTTAGACAAGCTTCTTGCCTCCTCTGGGTTCAGTTTCCTCCTCTGAAGCTGCTATACTAACAGTGCCCCCCTCCACAAGGATTATGCGAGACAGTATTTCAGAGGTGCGCTAGGCTGGTGCCCAGTAAGTGCTTTGTGGAAGTACTTTGACGGTTGCTACGTTCTCCAGCAGTTGCTAGTTCTGCCAGAATAAAGTGCTCACCCTGTGTTTCCCATGGGAATGTCTGTGACGAGGATATTCCATGCCTTCCTTGTTCTTAGAGCTGATAAATACCAGCTTGGCACAGAGGGTATGAAATGCCATAATGGAAAATCACAGCGTCACCGGCACTTTAACGTCATGAGCTTGGCAATGCCATACCCCAGGGGAGCCTGGGGCACCCTTTGTGCTGTGCCCCAGCAGGCAGGCGGTGGCCTCTTACTCCTGTGCCCCTGCCTGGGAGCTGCCGAGCGCTGACACCTGTGGCCTAGAGCTGCATGTGACAGGGAGCGGTGGGGGACACGGTAGGGAGTCCCAGAGGCTGTGTAAGGCCTTGCTGAGGTGGGACAGAGGAGACAGGAAGTGCCATGACACTGTGCCCAAGTTGAGCCCCGCAGGCTACTGTTGCTATGGGAACACAGCAGCTCCCTTGCCACGAGTGCCATGAGCCAATGGTTCACCCCCAACTCTACCACCCTCTGCCCATCACCTCATCAGTGAGACCACACAGCACCTCTGTCCCCCTCCAGACCAAACCTGGAGATAGAGTCACGCCACGTCCCTCACTCAGCCCCCAGCACGGCCTGGAGGAGCACCACCAAGTCATCCAGCTCCATGGAGCAGGGAAGGGAGAGGTGCTGGAGCTGGATCCCAAATGGAAACACGTGCTGGACAGCACCAGGCCTTGCGGGCAGCCCAGCCGCGAGGGGGGGTGACAGGACTCCAGGAGGGCTGGGCTGCCGAGTGGCCGTGCAGGGGAAGCCATCGAGGGCACTGGGGAGCCCAGCCACGGCCGCAGCCCCTTTCAGGGAGACCCCACTGCGAGATGTCAAGTCCACAGAGCAGGGGCTCAGGGCGTGACAGAGCACGAGGCCCCAGTCTCCTCGGAAGGGTTCGTCTTCTGGGCTTCCTTCTCCCCAAGGCAAGAGTGCCTGCTGTGTGCTGGGGGACAGGTACCTCACAAGGCCACGGTGCTGGGGTGGGAGCAGTCAAGCCTGGGCCTCGGATTCCACCTGAGATCTCGCTTGCCGGAGACAGTTACCGAGCTCCTACCTGCACTGTCCCTGAGAGATCCTCCACTTTGCGAAGTTCTCTGCATGGTCCCAGAGCTCCGGCAACAAAACAAGCCAAGAAAATATTAAGCACTAGGTGTGCACCTGCTGAGTGGGGCGTAAATGATGAAGCCAGGGACACTGATTGCGCTCGGTCCCTGACCTGGTGCCCTTAGCCAGTCACCCCTGTCCTCTCTCAGATCCCCTAGTAGCTGTATGTCCATGCTGACAGCACTGGGCTCCTGGACAGCAGAAATAACAAAGTGACAGACTCTCTGTTCCTGGCTTCTATGTCGTGTGTGTTGCAGCTGTTCTTTGCTGTTTTATAGCAGATGTTTGATTTCAGGAGACTCTCCTGCCTCTGCTGCCTGAAGTGAATTCACACATACCACAAAAATCCCCAGCATGTAACTGGCAGAATGAGGAGGTAGTAAAATGAATTTCTCAAAATAACGCGGTGACTTTGGGGGAGCAGAGAAGATGGATCACAGCGCGGCAGCTTCATGCACAGCCCCAGCACTTACTGAAACACGCCTGGGAGCACTTGCTCCACGGAGCTGTGCAGCTGGTGCCACAGGGTGAGTCCAGGTTTGCTCCTCTGCTGTCCCAGGCCTCCTGCAGCACTCATATGAGAGGGGAAGGAAGGTGCACCCCAACAGTGAAAGCTTGGCATCAAAAGCCAGAGACCATCTGGATGACAGCGTGTCTGCTGCTTCCCACGTTACTTCTGCAGGACACAGGGGGCAGCTGGAGCAGGCGGGGTGCAAGCTGAAGGAGAGGAAAATATGCGTGGGGTCGGAGCACGAAGGACAAATGTCCCAGGTGGGGAAGGGAGGCTTTCCTGTTGCAGAGCTGGGTTGGCCTCTTCCAAGACTCAGGAGTGAGGCAGGAGCTTGCG
Organism: Chinchilla lanigera; assembly: GCF_000276665.1. NCBI lineage: Eukaryota > Metazoa > Chordata > Mammalia > Rodentia > Chinchillidae > Chinchilla > Chinchilla lanigera. The sequence continues at coordinate 11,101,632 of NW_004955470.1, read as the reverse complement.
TTGGGGCCAGGACTGAGGTCTGTCCAGCCGGAGGCCACACCATGGTGGCCGGGCCTGCCCAGTAGCCCTGCCTGCATCCTCAGCGGGGGACTGTCCCCCAGAGAGCTCTCCACACCTCCGTCTCCCTTCCCTCACATCTCACTCTTCTGTCTCTTCAGCACTTTTGCACATCCAATAATATTTAGTTGAGGTTAAATTTTAAAAATGCTTGTCCATGCGACTGGCATGAGGGTGATGTTTGTGGACAGAAGGAGGAACTTCGCTCAGGCTGCAGCACCAGGGACATGGGACCTGCAGGACCTGACCCCCTTTTGCTTCCCAAAAAGATCTCAAAATGTTAATGGTGCCTCATGACCCATGCCAGCGGAATTCAGTTCTCTTACTTTAACCTTTCCTCATTTGAATCATTTGTTTGACAAATATTTGTATTTGTCATTCTATGTGTACCGTGATTGTAAGTTCCAGAAATACGAGGAGCAGAGGAGAAGAGGGGCCAGGAGAGCAGGACCCCGGGCCACAGAGAGCAAGACAGGAAAGCGGCAGCTGGCGCCTGTGTGTCAGGAGGAAAGGGGCCCACGCAGAGGGCTTCGCCTGTTCCCCCATCTGGTTCCCCAGGGAAAGAGGCCCCAAGGCCCTCCGCAGGGTGGGATCAGCAGATCCCAAAGCCCCTCCTCCCACCTTCCTGGGCACCGGCTGCCTGTGCCGTCCTCTGAGTCTTGAAAGGTCTCGTTCTTTCAATAAGCCTTTTCCACACACAAAAGTAGTATACATATTCAGAGTTAGATCTGTAATTGTGCTATTGAGTAAACGCCCCTTGAGGGGGAAGATGCCCCTCCCCGCCGTCTCAGAGCTGCTGCTGCCGGCTTGCTCTGGCTCTGCTCCCTTGAGCACAACCCCTGTCCCTTGCGGAGCCATCGGGCCCTGCTCCACCCACAAGATGCGGGAGGACCTCGTGGCCATGGAAAGAGGCCCAGCAGCACAGATAGTAAGGCAGGGAGCGCACTTCGGTCACCCTTCATAGTTCAGCGCTGGTGGAGAGCATCTAATGTTGACCAATACGATTCAGAGCGCTGGCACCTTAGCCCAAGGGTAGCGGGAGTGCTTAGCATGGGCAAAGGCCTAGGTTCCACCTCCAGCGCTGATGGAAAGGAAAGAAACGCTGAGGGAGGGGAAGGGGGGGGAGGGAGGGGGGAAGGAAGGAAAGCAGAAGGGAAGAAAGGAAAGAAACCTGTATTGCTGAAGATTACTGATTACTGGTGGGCGTTGTCTATGGGATGGACTCCTTGAAATACAGTAATAACTACAAAAGAATTTGAAGGAAGCACAGTGTTAGTGAATTCATTGCTGTGGGGATTGGAAATGAGATTTGGGTGATAGATCAGAAAGTGAGTTTTCAACTCATGACTTTGAATCTTGCTTTACGATTGTGACCTCATACGCGATCATTTCTGAAAGCCCTTGCCTGTCCTTTCTGCCAGTGGAAGCTCTGCCGGCGAAGGAAGGGGGCCATTGCCAGAGGGACCCAGAGCCAGACCCCCGGCCCAGAGCTTCACGGTGGCTTCAGTGTCTGAACAAGATCTCTCGTGAAAGCTTCCCTCTCATGCAAAGTCAACAGCAGTTCTCTTTAATGACGGAAATCGATCAATACTGGGGAGCCCGAGGGAGCCCCCCTGCCACTCCTGCATCCTACATGCTACACCTTTGGGCCCAGAGGCCCACGATTTTTATAACTCCCCATGCCATTTTTTACTTTTGATGTTCATTCCAGGTTCTTAATATGCTAATTTCTAATTCTTCGTCTGTCTTTTAAATTTTGACTCTTCATACTAGTATGTACAGTAGGCTCAGGTACCAGGAAGTGGACTTGTACTTTTTAGGAAGGAAGGTAAGGAGGGAGGGAGAGAGAGAGGGAGGGGGGAGGGAGGGAAGGAAGGAAGGAAGGAAGGAAGGAAGGAAGGAAGGAAAGAAGGAAGGAAGGAAGGAGGAAGGAAGGGAAAGAAGGAAGGAGAGAAGGGAGGGAGGGAAGGAGGGAGGGAGAAGGGGGAGGGAGAGAGGGAGGAAAGGGGGGAAGGACGGGGGAAAGAAGGAGGGAGGGAGGGAGGATGGAAGGAGGGAAGGACAGGGGAAGGAAAAGACAGTGGTGGAGGGGCGGGGAGAGAGGAACATAGAATAATTAGGATCCAACTCAAAGTGGCAAAAGCTTGAACAGGAGAGGACTGTTTTCTCATTTAAAGCAAGTTGAGGGCAGAGGGAAGCATTACCACTCCTTCAGCTTCTCAGACTGTCTCGCTCCCTGGTCTCAAGGTCTAGTCAGCTTCTCTGGTTGCTGAAACAAAAATGCCTGACACCCAAAGTTAAAGGGGGAAGGTTTACTGGGCTCAAAGTTGGGAGATGTTTCAGTGTGTAATTTGGTGGCTCCAAGGCAGGGTGGCGTAGCACAGGGGCCTCACAGAGGAGAAACATTCGTGGCAGGCAGAAGCAATGCAATATGGGAACTTAACAGAACCTTTCTGCCCCTTTTATTTGCATCCAGGCTGCTGGGCTTAGAGCAGTGCCTAACCCATCAGCGGACTGTCTTAGCGATCATACATCCTTGATCCCAGCATTACACACCCTAGATCCAGCCACCTGTGAAAGCATCCCCTATGACTGCATGGGGCTGTGGGGGACCTCTAGACACAGCCGTAACAGCCACAAAGTGTTAATTAAAGTTCCAGATGTCACAGCCTCTGTCCAGACACCGAGAGGTCCTAAGCAGAAAGAGACTGGGTAGGAAAAGGGGTACTCTTCACAACGAACAGATTCCTTTATGGGGCTTTCCAGAAGATCCCCACGTAGTCTCCCCTGAGTTAGTCAGCTTCCTGGCCTGTGACAAAGCACCTGACAAAGTCAAACATAAAGGAAGGAAGGTATACTTTGGCTCACGGTTCACCGGCGCTGTGGCTCCACCACCCCTCCCGCGGTGATGGTTGTGCCTCACCACAGGCCGAAGGCCACAGAACCAGTGGCTCTCTCACCCTCTGTTCCTGGCTGTGGTGCTCACCTCATGGCAGCAGGGGGCAGAGGCTGAGAGAGACAAGGAGGAAGGGGTAGGACCAGTGCAGCCCCCAGGACACAGCCCTAACCCACTCCCACGTAGCTCCACTGCCTCCCAAGCACACTGTCAGAGTATGATTTCCCGAATGCACTAAGCCACAGGTGCAGTTAGGGCCTCAGGATCCAGTCACCTTTTGAAATCCCCACCTCTGCATACATAAGCCTTTGGGAGACATTTTAGATAAACCATGACGTGTGTCTACTTCCTTTTTCCTGCCTACCACTACCTTACACACTTTCCTATCAGAATAAAATTCTTCCTCTGGCCAGCAAAATCTCATCTACACCCACAATAATCTCTCAACTTTATTCTGTCACAGCGAGGTCTAACAGTATAAACTGGGAGAGGTGGAATCGACGTGTGTCTATTAGTCTCTCTATCGATCAGTCACAGACTGTTCCCTGGGACGGAAACCCTTACTTTGAGAATTAGCCTCAACACATTTGTGCTTCCAGACTAAGCACCACTCCTGATGTATTTGAATTGATATGTGGACTCCATAGAAAGTAAAACCTGATGGCCTACAGCTGTCAAACTCCACTTTCCAGAGCTAATTTCCCCTCATGGTAATCATTTTGTTAGACGTGCTTCACTCTCCTGAGATATTTCCTAGATTTCAAAGAACACAGACAGTGCCCTAAGATAGCACTAGTGGACTGCAGGCTGCAGACAGTATTAGCGGATCACAGACTGCAGGCCACAGTTTTATCCAGCACCACTGTGCTGAGCTTCAGAAAAGAACCCAGAGTAGGAGGACTGCAGGCTGCAGGAGAGGCGCTGGGAAGGTCTCAGGCCCCTAGTGTAAACATCGTGTCCAAACCAGGTTCAGACTGACCTTGAGAGGCAAGCCCTGCCGTGCCTGCAAATCACATCAGCACAGGATCCCGCCCCCCCAAATACATGGGTTTTCTTAGCTTCAACACCTGTTGGATGTGTGAGTTGTCAAGATTCCATGATGGAACGCAGTTGGCTAAAAGAACAGGGACCAAAACATGCAATTGTAACAGCAGGCACACTAGGAACCTTCTCGGGGCAGCAGTCAGCAACCAGTAACCTGGCAAGACTCTCCTGGGTCTCTAGAAGACTATTCTGGACTCTGTATGAAAAAGCTTGGCTAAGTAGCCAGACCTCATCCCCAAAGCAAGTGTACCTGGGTTCACAGGCCCATTCCACAGCCTTGGAGGCTCTACCTGAGCTAGGAGCTCCTTTAAATAGGGACTTTACTGGTTGGGGTTTCTCACACCAGAAGCTTAAAGGAGAGATTTAAATTAGCTCCCCGCTGAGAGCGTTCAGTCCACGGTCAGCTGACTCTGAGGCAGGAGCGTCATGGTGGAAGGTGTGGTGGAGCAGAGTGCTTACTTCATGGGGTCCAGGAACCAGAGGTGGACCCTAAGTCCGTACCTCCTTGGCCCACCCAGAAGTACCCGGAAGTGTGCTTTGCTAATCCCTCAGAGGGCTCCCAAACCAAGCAAATCAGCACAGGACTAACTTCCTACAAGGTAGATGATGGGTGTTTTCCCAGCACACATGTTACCTCCGCTCATAAACTTAATCCATTCTGAGGTTCGGGGGAGGATGGCTACCACAGTTGTGTTGTCACCTGATAGGGAGTTCCTGAACAGAAGTGAAATTTTGGCTAGTGCTTCAGGTCGTGAACCAAATTTTTCATAAACAGAAGTGCTCTGAAATGAGGCATTACTGTATTATATGTGGCGGGACGTTGCTAAAAGTCTACCGTGTCTACGCTCCTGTCTCCTAACTCCTGTGTGAGTAACTGGCAGAGATTAAGTTTGCCAAAAATACTGAATTTGCACAAAATAAGATGACATGCCATTATCAAGATAGCAATATTAATATCTTCTACCTGACATGAACATTAAGTCACTGACTTAAGCAACATAAACCAGGATTTAGAGAAATAAAATTATGTAAAAGTAATTAAACTGGTGCTTAAATGACTCTTACAGATTTTACTTTTCTAAAAGCATCTGACACGCATAATTATCCAATTTGCAATTCCACTGAACAGTTTATCACAAGTCACTTTCTAAGTACGGTTCCATCACTTTTAAAAAGCAGTGCCGGGCGCTGCATGGAGGAGACATGCCACAAGGGGCCTTAGTCCTCCAGGACCATGGGGTGTCAGCATGAGTCACCGCTGTCTTCTAACGCAGTGACTGACATTCGTACGTCCTTATCTACCAGCGCTTCTTGTCATAATCACAATAGCCCCATACCGTCACCACACAGCACAAGCTTAGGAAACGGGATAATAAGAGACGGAGCACCCAGCCTTGACGGAGCCCTCGGCAGCCCTCCTCAGCACGTCTGCGGCTGTGCCGAGGTGCCGCGACTTTCATCTAGACAAGGGTAGCTGAGACGGCCTTACGCAGGAGTAAGAGTGAAGGTCTCAGAGCTTTTCTGAAGGACGTTTTCTCTACAAATGGAACTGTAGGTCATAAAATAAGAAAATCTAAATATTCATCCTGTCACAAAATAAAAGAGCCTGTTTCAACTGAAAGGATCAGTCAGCAAAACACATATAAGAAAGTCTGCTTCTCCATGTTCTCGGCAGCACTGAGTAATATTCACTCTTTTCTTGATTTCGTCAGCTCGCCCTCTCCTCCCCCACTACCAGAAAGAGTCGAAACAAAACCGAAACCCTGACCCACTTCCTTAGCTGAATTTCTCCGTTAAAAGTGAGACTAGCTTTTCTTTCCTATTAGAATCTCTCCTTTGGTGCATGATTTTCCTGTATTCTTAGATTATTTTATGTGATGCTACTGTGTTATTTATCCAGGATGTGATTGTTATTTTGTACATTATGGAAGTTAATCCCTTACCTGTTACAGCTATTGCAAATAATTTCTCTGCTCCCTTGCATGTTTTTAAACTTAAACTGAAATTTCATTTTCACTAATTTTCTTAATCTTTGTGTTGTACTTAATTAATTATATTGGTCCTAAGAGAAGACTATACATTTTTAAAATATTTTATTCTATTTTTATTTTATAACTAAGGATCTCTTTAATTTACCTAGATTGTGTGTATGTGCGTATATGGTGTGAGATGATGATACAATTTATTTTTGTTTTCCAGATATATTTTAGCATCAGTTTTCCAGATTTCATAAAAAGACTCCGTTGAAAGCACAGTTGGCTTTGCATTGCATTTAATGATTATTTTAGGGAGAATTTCCACCCTGATACCAGGTATGGGGCCCACCCTCTACCCTCCACCCAGCATTGTTGCTCTGCTTTCCATGCCACTGTTTCTTCTGTAATACTTGCTAACATATTACATACTATGTATTCACACTTCTTCGTTTAGTGTCTCCCACTTTGTCCACACAGGAATTATTTTTTGGGTGTTATCTTTAATACAGAGTAAGAGTTTAGCATATAGGATGGCCTTAATAAATATTTGTTGAATAAGCACATTGAATATTTACATTCAGAAACATCTTCTTAGAAAGAAAACATTTGGCTTGAAAAGTTCAGTCTCCTCTCTTTTGATTTTGCAGCAAACACCATGAGGTTACTATACAGGTGTTCATGCAAGCTCGTGAAAAGATGTTCTCCCTCGGTTACTGATGGAGGAAAGGATGCTGTAGATTCTCTGCATGTGCTGGCGCTTCTCCTTTTCCCCAACACTTTTCTTTACTTATTTTTCCTTTTTATTGAACTTTTCATCAAAACAGTGACATTTAACAGCTCTTCCTACTCCAGGCTGTGGTGGGAATGACCTTCAACTCTTCCCTGAAAGATGTTTTCTGTCACTTTCTGAGAGACAATCAGCGATGTGAAGGAATTTTCTTCTGTCACGTTTAGTATTTTACAAGAAATGGTAGCATTTGATTAGTTGCTTTTCTGATATAACTGGAGATACCATGGCTACTTTTATCTTTTAAAAGGTCACGAACTGAGTCATATAATTGAGCATCTAATGTTAAACCTGTCATGCATCATTTTATGCAATAGTTGATGCACATGTGCAGATTTTATATGTATCTCCATATAATTATAATGTATCCATATTATTATAGATATTACCCACTTCCAGCCCCTGATAAACAACCCAGGCCCTAAAGGTGTTATATTATATGTCCACATTATAGTAAAATGAATAATCCAATGCCTACATCGTAAGAACTCAGAATGCTTTGCCCAGAATGCTACAGCACCCCATGTGTTTCTTCCTGCCACCCTGAGCCCTCCTAGAGCTCTGATTTCTGTAGTTATCACCCCATTCCTTGCTTGTTGATTTACACACCCTGAAGTCTCAGTTCCAGGAACCTGACCCTGAAGGAAGATTTTCAGATTTTGCAGTCTGAGTTTTAGGACCCAGTCCACCCTCGATGGCACTGAAAGGAGCACGGTGAGAGCAGTGGGAGCGGGAGGGGAGCTGCGGCTCTGTCCATCCAGGGTGTCTGCTGTGCTCCAGGGCCCCTCTGAGCCAGGAAGCCAGGGATCTTCATGGGGGAAGTCCCTGTTGTCCCAGGTGGGCTGGTCGCATTGGAGCCTAAGCCAGTTTTCTGCTCTCCTCTGATTTGTGAATTGGCCTCAACCTTGTTCACATCCAGAGGCAAAACTTTGGTCACTGCCACACCTTCAGTCTCACACCCTGGTGCAGGACTCCAACCTGCCCTGGGTGTTCACAGACACTGGATCAGCTCCGTGCCTCACCTTGGAGCCTATTCTGATGGAGGAGCTTAAAGACCTCTCAGATCTCCCTTCTAGACCTGAGGGGCAAGCTGAAGTCAAGAAAATAGACAAATCAATGTACTTAAAAATGTTAGATACCCATCCAGAGAATTACTCCCCAACCAGTAATGGATCTAGAAGCCAAGTCTTTATAGAATGCTGTGTAATAAAGTTATTTGAGCCTCAGAATAGAATTTACTTAAAGAAGACAGTCTTAGGTACAGGACTGTTTTAGTGACTTTCTTCATTCCTATGGCCAAAGGGACATACTCCAAATCTTTGATTGGCAAAGGTCAAATCACCGGCAGGAATTGCAGAACAGGCTGTTTTGTTTGTTGTGCTGTTTGGGACTGTGAGGTGGTGATTGTTCAACTCTGTGTACTTAAAGGCGATTGTTGATTGACTGAATGGTGTGTTGAATTCCTTGGTGTGTAAATTATATCTCAATAAAGCTCTCCGGATAAATGAATTGTATTTCACAACACATACTGTAGGGATCACATGTCTGGTAACATTTTCAACCTCTCACCAATGTCTTTGAAAAGCCTAAGAACATTAAGCAGAACGGTGTAGCTGGAGGACTTCACCCAGTGTGGGCGTTGGGTGTAGCTGGGAATCACTGCACGGCCCATGTGGGTCAGGACCTGCAAGGTCAACACCATCCCTCACGTCTCCCACACCCTGCTCAGCACTGAATTACAGGGTGCTAAGGGGAATATCTGCCTAAAGATGGGATGTGACCAGACTCCGTCAGCTCTTGACAGTGTAGTGTAAAGCCTAGACAAGTCATTGCAGCTGTTTCAAGTGCTTAGAGAGTTTGTGCACGTTGGTACAAAACCCTTTGAACAGCAGCTCCAGCTCGCCTGCACAGCCAGTGCTTTAATAAAGTGACCTGATGATGCAGCACAGCAAGGGATCAGAGTGAGAAGCCAGAGGAGCCTGTGGCAGCCAAGCAGAGCAGAGACCTGCTCGTGCAGGAATCGGTCCCAGCCCACAAAGATGTGCACTTCCACGGTGGACCTAATCAGAAACAGCATGGCCTGGCTGGAGGCTTCCTCTGTGTGCTGTGCCGCATAGCTGCAGAGCCTGTGGGAGGCACTGCCTGGGTTAGAAGGTCGCCCGAGGACACCACTCATGGACGCCCTCCACCATGGTGTCCCCCCATCTACCTGCTGACCTCTTCCTGCCACGAATCACTGTGCCTCTGAGAAGGAGCCCTCTCCTCTCGGTGCGCGGAAGTAGCAGTCTCACTGCACCCTGGGCCAGCACCACACCCAGGCTGTGCTGGTCCAGGGTGAGCCCAGCTCTAGGAGAGGCGGTGCCAGCCACACTGGGCGCTCAGATGCCCCTGCTTGGCATCAGAATCCTAACCTGGGTGAGGACCACAGTGGGCCCTAAGGTGACACCCGCTAGCTTCTTCCCGCCGGGCCCCTGGATCTGGCCTGACTTTGCTCTGAGACCTTGTCTTCAGCTTTTCCTGATCAGTGGACTACTTGACCCCAGCTGGTGTACATGTGCTCAATTATTCAGATCCTTACCGCCGTGTCTGAGCACCACAGCTCCCCTCGTCAGTGTGGGCCCCCCAACCTCACGCTGAGCATTAGCACTAGAAGCCCCTGCTTCCTGCGCAGGGAGGACCTTGGTTCTAGGGCAGGTGGCTCCTCCCCTCCCCGGCCTGTGAACCCTGCAGATGTACCAGCCTGCGTGTTCTAATCTAAGCTTCAAAATCTCACTTTGGGTGCTCGGTGGGAAGTGTTCCATGGGGAGACGAGAGGAGGCTGGCAGCCCCTGGCAGGGCACTCAGCCCTTGGCCTCGGGTGTGAGGAAGGTGAGACACAGGTGGACCAAGGACCACCCACAGCTCAGAAGGGGGTCTGCACCAAACTGGACCACATCGTCCCCGACCTTGGGCTCTCACCCCCCGCATGTGTGAAGTAAGCCCTGCTTCTCCCCAGCCACAGCTGCTGGACTGGGGGGTGGGGCGCCACAGCCTGAGGCATCTCCCTCGGGGCGGGATGAGCTGCTCCCAGGCCGGGGCCAGTGGTGACCCCCACAGGGTTCCCCGGATGGTGAATTCCAGGTTGGCTTGGGGCCCACAGGGGCACATCCAAACCTGGTCCTCACTCTGAGTATTGTTCATAGCTCCAGAGGGAAGATGGTGCACTGCTCAGTCTCCTGGAGAAGCTTGTCACGTTGGCTTTCCTGATGGGAACTCAGCTGTTCTGATCATTGGAGGAGCTCAGGACCTCACTGTTGCTGAGGATGGCTGTGGTACTTTTTAGGAAGCTCTGATTCTTACTTTGACTGTTGCTTCCTGGCTCCAGTGCAGATCCCTCAGCCTGCTAGCACAGATCCTTCATCCTGCTGGCACAGACTTTCTAGATTCTACCACTGACCTTTGGGCCTTCCCAGCACAGACCTGTGAAACAGGCCTGCATGAGACATTTTCATAGGCTCTTGGCCTCCAGTTGGACTCCTGGGAGGCATTGTTATGAGCTTTAAGTCTTCAGCTGAACTTGGGCAGGACATTACTGTGGGATCCAGGCCCCCAGCTGGATTCTTTGGTTTTTAGTGTGTGGACAGATTTCCTGCACTCTTTGTGTATGATTCTTTGGGTGACTATTATAAAATAATCTTATAAAAGATGTGTCTTGTATTATATTGTTCCCCTTGCAAAAACCCCAAGCCACAACAAAATTGATACTAAGAGTAGGGTTATTGTTGTGATGTTGCCTGGCCGTGTGACTTAAGAACATTTGGAATTAATTTGGAAAAGTTTTGAGAGACTGGCCAAAGAGGCAGCCCCTATATGCTGTAAACCATATTGGAGACTCTGGTTGGAGCCTGGAAAATCAGAGTGTTGGTAGAAATGCTACCAGTTAAGATGAAGCTCAGGAGGCTTCAATTGAGAAGGACTGCACTGGCTGCTGGATCCCAGGTAGTGCATTGTGCTTTGGCAGAAATTTGGTCTGCACTTTGCTTGTGCTTAGAGATATTTCCTGGGTGGTAAAAGAAAAGTTTCAGTGCAGCCTACTGTTGGGAAGATGGCCTGTTACAATGGACAATGAAAAATAAACTGAAGTCTTTCTCCTGAAGATAAGCATTTGGCCAGATCTATGTTTGAAATTAAGACTGAAGACCCAGCAAGGTGATAGGAAACATTTGGCCAGAGGGGAGGCTTTAATGGAGCTTTGATTTGCAAGGATGAAATAGAGGAGAGCCAGGCATGGTGGCACATACCTGTAATCCCAGCACTTGGAAGGCTGAGGCAGGAGGTTCATTGTGAGTTCGAGACCAGCCTGGGCTGCAAAGTGACTCAAGGCCAGCCTGAACTGCATAGCAAGACACTGTCTCCAAAAAAAAAGAAAAGAAAAGAAAAGAAAGAAATAGAGGAGAATGTTGTTAAGAATAGAACAATGAAAAAATAAACTGAAGTCTTTCTCCTGAAAATAAGAATATTTAAATGCAGGAGATTCCTGTCTTTTAGTCTTGCCATGCATTGAAAATTAATGGGAAGCAAGGACTGTGATTGTAATAGCTATTTTTATGATTTTTGTGTGATCCAAAAGTACCTGTTTATTCAGTGTGCAAGCGCTTAGAAAGGAGTTTTGTTCATGTCCAAGTCATGTGTGAAGAACAGTGCTGTGTGCACATGGTGCCAGTGCTGACAGACTGAAATTCCCCCCGGCAATTTTATTCTTTACAACAGATAAATAAATAAATAAAATAGATCAACATTTAAAAGCATAATATTGCAATGTTGTTTTTAGATATGTGTTTATAATCAGGTTAATTAATGAAACTATTGTGTTTTAGCCTTGAATTTTGGTCACACTTTAAATATTGTGCTTTTAGTGTGGGAATGAGTGTGACAAAAATTGTATTTGTGTAACTGTTAAATTAATGTAAATATGAATAGACCAAGACGTGTTAACTTTTCACCATCTACCACTAGAGACTATGGATTAAGGAAATGTGTATGGTTATCAAGTTGTCCAGGGGTAGACGTGGTGGATTGACAGTTAGTGGTCAACTTGTAACACCCAGCTGAACTGAACCAGCGTGGTGCTGGTGTGGGAGGCCCACCTGAGGATTGTTGCCAGCAGCATAAGAGGCAGAACTGGAGAGGAAGTAGAGAGGCTGTAGGGAGCTGTTGGTTCTCTTGGTTCTCTTGGTTCTCTCGGTTGTATTGGAGGAGCTTATCATGCTGGTTTTCCTGATATGAACTTGCCTATTCTCCTCATCAGAGGAATTTGGGACCTCGTTGTCTCTGAGGATGGCTGTGGTACTTTTCAAGGGAGCTCTGGTCCTTACTCTGAGTGTCGCTTCCTGGCTCCAGTGCAGATCCCTCAGCCTGCTAGCACAGATCCTTCATCCACTGGCACAGACTTTCTAGCTTCTACCACTGACCTTTGAGCCTTCCCAGCTCAGGTCCATGAAACAGGCCTGCATGAGGCATTGTCTTGGGCTCTTGGCCTCCAGTTGGGCTCATGGGAGGCATTGTTACAGGCTGTAGGCCTTCAGCTGGACTCATGCAGGACCTTGTCGTGGGATCCAGGCCCTCGGCTGGATTTTTGGGTCTTTAGTGTGTGGACAGACTACCTGCACTCTTTTTGTATATGACTCTTTTGGTGACTATTATAAAATAATCTTATAATTAAGTGTCCTGTATTATTTCCTCTTGCAAAACCCCAAACTAAAACATTCACCTAAGGCTGAGTTTCCGTGTTCCCACGTCACTGGGCAGCTCCGTCAGGAACACTGAACTTTCAAAGGGTCCCACTCCAGCCAAACCTGCCAAAGTACTGGTGCTGTGAGCAGAGGCAACGAATCGTTTCTTTGTCCATTTCTGGGAGGCCTGGGCTGGGGATGGAGAGTACGATGCCAGGAATGGGACGATTCAGTCCTGGTTACTTCAGAGAATGACAAATCTGTGACCTATTTGGGGGGACAAAAACCTAATCTAAACACTGCCTGCCTCAGGAAAGTAAGTGAATATTGAAGGCTGCAGTGCCCAGTGTGGGCCAATATTTGGTTTGCATTTCCTGGTGGAATAGCTTACAAATTTTGCATCTAAAAAGAATTTAGAATCCGTGTGGGTTGAAAAGAGTGACTGCGTGAAAAAACAACTTCATAATAATCAACATATGCTCACATATTTCTAAACTTTATTATTTATGCAACTCTACTTACTTTGTCCAGATGAAAAGAAGCATACTATTAAATTAAATTACTGAATCACTGGGGAAATTTTCCCAAGACGCTTGAGTTGCTATAAACACAAAGGCCGGTGTGGTAACAGTGGTCTCCATTGTTCAGCTCCACTCCAGGCCTGACCACTTGTCAAGTAGGGAAGACCCCGAGGAACTGTGGTGCAGACTGTATTGCTAGAGGAGGGCAGAGGACCAACACCAGAGCCTGGACCAGCAAGTTACTCGGTAAGTCTGTGCCTCTTCGAACAACTTCACTGGCAGAAGCAGGGAGCATCAGCAGCACCCACTACATTCTCAGAGTTTTCTGTTGCCTAAATAGAACAGGCAACAAAACAAGTAGATAAGTGGCACTCTTCTCCAAAATTGAAAACATTGGCACAAAGGCCAAAAGAATGAAAAGATGACTCACAGGAGGGGGAAACAGCTGCAAAGCATATACCCAGTAAAGAATTAGTATCCAGAATATGTAAAGAACCCTTTTACTCAACAACAGCAAAACCAAGGCAGAAAGTGACCGAGGCAGGGAGATGGAATAAATATTTCTCCAGATAGACACACAAATACCCACAAATAGAGGAAAGGTGCTCCACACAGCCTTTGCAGAAATGTGAGACGGAACCACAGGGAGATCCCGCTTCACACGCACCAGGATGGCTGTCATAGAAAGTATAACACACTAAGTGCAGCGAGGATGCAGAGAAATCGCGCGCTGCTCTTGGGAGTGTAAGCAGCACAGTGTCGGTGAAAAAGTTAAGCAGTCTTCCGAAAAGTCACACCCAGACTGTGCAGGACCCGGCAATTCCAAGTGTGCGTCCACACACAGCCAGAAACTGACAGCAGGAGCCCAGACTGTCCGTGTGGCGCTGCAGCCACACCGGCATCACTCAGTGACGGCCAAAGGACAAAGCAACCCACGCGTCCACTGGCGCGTGAACACGTACACAAGTGGTGCTGTCTCAGAGTCTCATTCAGCCTTGAAAGAAATGAGTGTTGATCGTCCGCAGCTGATGAAGTGCAATACTCTGCATGCAGCCACCCAGTCCCAAAGGCGCAGCTAATGACCAATGAGGTACTTAGGACAGTCAAATCCACAGAGAAAAAGTGTGACACAGGTCCCCAGGGGGAAGGGGACAGCCGAGAGGGCACAGTGGCCAGTGGGTGCAGAGCTCAGGTGTGGGGTGCTAAGTCCTAGGAGTGGATGGTGGTGATACTTGCCTAGTACCTTGTGCTACGGAATTCTACCCTCAGAATCCATTAGTGTGGTTAAATCATGTAAACTTTACCACATTTTTTTGAAAAAATTCACTTAAAATGAAACAGTTTAGAAGTGTTTAAAATGATGAAAGAGAAGAAAGATAAACATTTGTGTTTATTCTTTAGCTGAGTTGGGCAGATGGAACTGAGCCCAGCCAGGGAGAGATTACAGGTTTCCTACCCCAAACCGTGGAATCCTGTAAACAACCCTCAACTACATCGGCTCTCCTTACCTAAATGGAGAAGTAACTATATCACTGAGATTTAAGGAAAAAAAGCAAAATAATGGGGCGGGGGGGGGAGCTTTTCATTATATAAGAGATGCTTTGCACAACTGTGCTTTCTTATCTGGGGCTATTATCAATAACAAAATCAATAGTCAGTTTTGTGAAATACAGTGAAGAATATAACATCTGCCTGTCACCAAACAACATCACCAGACAGCAGCTGAGCCACATAGGGGGCCAGTGATCAGCTAGGATGTTTAACCCTTGAAAAATGTGAAATGGATGTTAATTTTAAATCCAACTCACAGGAAAAGAAAATCAAAGCAAAAAATCTAAAAGACTCGTCACTGAATACACACCTGGAAATGAGGTAAAGCCCAGGTCTCTAAGAGGAAGTGTGGTCTTTGCTCTAGCCTGGACGTTTCACCAACCAAACAGAATGCAGAGCGCATCTGTCTTCAGAGATTCCCGCCTGCAGTCTCACTCGTCTAATCCTCTCCTGGCCCCATGCGCACACAGCACATGCAGAGACCCACGTAACCCTGGAGCCTGTGTCTCTATAAATACGAGGCAGCCTACGGGAAGAAGGGAAATTTCAGCCGCTCCCCTCTGCTGACAAAGCAGCCACCAGCCTTGCTTGGCAGCGCCCTCTGGGTTCGCTGGGCTGGTGTTTGTGCCTCTCTGGGTTAGAACTGCCAACTCAGGCTGTGTGTCCTGGAGCCTCAGGGAACCTGCAGTCCTGCATCTCAAGTGGCTGCGTGTTTCACCCCTGCAGACAAACAGCAAACAGGCAGAGGAGGCAGCTGACGCATCCTCCGCCTGGCTGTCACCTTGGCATCCCTCTGCCCCCAGTGCTGCTTTGAGAGGATCATGTCATGTGGGGACTGGCCCATGTGTGTGGTGACAGGAGGCCTTGGGGCTGAGCCAGGGTCCCCAGGGCAGACAGTGGCAGAATGCAGCTGCTGGTCCAGGCAGCTCTCTTTGCCCTAAAATGAAGCTATTTCCTTTACCCGCGGTGGCAGCATCCCCACCTGTGTTGGTTCATCACCCACAGGGAGGTGGGAGGCCCTTCCTGCTGAGCTGGCTTCTGAACCTGCAGCACAGTGCAGCGCTGGTTTCTGTGTGTCTAATGATGCCACTCGGATGTGTCTTGATCCTGCGTCTGCCGGGTTGACGGCTCTGAAGCAGCCTGACTGATGCCCAGCTGCTGCCTGCCGGAGGGCAAACCACTGAGCTGTGAGGTCACACTGGCCCCGCCCTGGCAAGCCCCATGCACCAGTCCGCATCCCCTTTCCTGGACAGTGCTGTGGGGAACCCACCCCACCCCTTAGGGAAGCCGCATTTTACCTGGATCCATGTCTTTGGGCCTCCCCTTTAATTTTTGGAAAGGGTTGGAAGCCCACATCCACCAAAGTTCTGCTTCTGTTGCTCAGGAATCCCCGTCACTGAGCCTCACAGCTGGGACCCACGTCTCACTATCCTCGGTCTGAGTGCCACTGCCGTGAGTGTAATCTGCGAGGATTGCCAGTGGTTATCCGCTAAAGAGGCAGCAGGCAATCTTTTCCCCGCCTTACCTCTCGGCCCACAGACACATGGGCTACCGGGCTTTATGCAGTTTGAAGATGTCTTACCTCTGTCCCCCCACTGATGGGAGGGCGTGGGGTGTGAGACTAACACAGTGACAAACTTAACGTGAATCCTCACGTGTCACAGCAAATTTCTAATGAAACTCCTCCCCGAGGATCATGAATCCTCTGTCACTTGCCCTCCTGGCTGGACTGAAAAGTTCACGTCTGCCCACTGATGGGCCTCCTGGCACAGGCCCACAGGCCAACCCTGTGGCTCCTTGAGTGTACGTGCAGTTCACACGCACCCCTCTCTGCAGCTGCAGCACATCTGGGGCCACACGCAGCTCGTGGGCTGCTCTGAGTCACCTCGGGTGGGCCGTGCACACCAGCCAGGGCTTGGCTCCTGGAGGTGCCAGGCTGTGTCTCAGCACTGTGGGCTCACTGTTGGTGCTAGAGCCCAGCTGCTGCACCCAGTGTGGGCACCGCCAGCAGGTGTGCAGGAGGGGCAGCATGGGGACGGCCAGCAGGGCCTGCACCTGCCTACACTGCCCTAGGCAGCGTGCCCCATTCAGCACAGGGTGGGAGCCCACACCTGGGGACACCAAGGGCTGTGGGACAGCACACCCGGCCTGGACAGCAAGGCGGAGCTGGGGGTGGGTATGTGTGCATGTGCAGAAATTAAACAGGTAAGACGAAAGACAGTTTCACATGAAAATGACACCTAGTCTTTCCTAGCTCATCTTTCAACTTAAGCAAAATTAAAACAAGTTTACTGAGTACCTATTGTAATCAAAATACTTTTAGAGATTCAAATGTGAATCAAGACAAACTGCTCTCAAAGATCTTCAAGCATAGTAGGGAGAGAGGAAACAGATGTACCCTGGAAAGTGCAGTGTGGATGATAAGAAATCAACAGAACAAGAGGATTCACTGTGTGTTTCTACCCGAGTCTGTTTAAAATGTAGTTCACTTGAGCAGTATGATGTTTTTTAATTCTTTATATGTTGTAGATATTATTGCTTTGTCTTAGGAACAACTGGCTAAAAATTTGTTCCCACTCTGTGGGTTGTTTTTTCACTCTGTTGGTGATGTCTTTTGTTATGCAAAAGCTTTTTCATTAGATGAGATTCCAGTTGTTGATTCTTTATAGTATTTTCCATGCAGTCTTGGTTTAGTTCATGAACTCTCTGCCCACACCTATGTCTTCGAGATTTCTACCTACTCTCTCTTCCAATAGATTATATCAGAAATTTAAATATTAAATTCTGACTTTATTTTAGTGCATGGTGACAGACATGGGTCCAGTATTAGTCTTTGGCATGTGCAGGGCCAGTTTTTCCAGCACCATTTATTAAAAAAGCTATCTTTCTTCCAGTGGAGGTTTGGCCCCTTTGTCAAAGATGATGTGGCTGAGTGTGTCTAGAGTTGTTTTGGCATCTTATAATCTATTGTATTTATCCTCAGGTCTGTTTTTTTTTTTTTTTTTTTGGCCAGTACCATGCTGTTTTATCACAGTAGCTTTGTAGTATAATTTCAAGTCACAAATTGTGATTCCCCCCTGACTTACCCTTGTTGCCCAGAATTTCTTTTGCTATTCCAGATTTCTTCTGTTTCCAAATGAACTTTAGGAGTGTTCTCTCTAGTTCTGTGAGATATGCTAATGGTATTTTAACTGGGATTGCATTAAATATGTATAACAATTTTGGAAGTATGCTCATTTTCACTGTTGGTTTTTCCTATCCGTGACCGAGGGATATCTAAAAAGGGGCTTCTGAGATGTATATGCACTTCTCAGATAAAGAAATACAAACAAGGGCTGGGGATTTAGCTCAGCAGCACAGCGCCTGCCTGGCAAGTGCAAGGTCATGAGTTCAATTCCTGGTACTGGAGAAAAACCAAAAAAAAAAAAAAAAAAAGAAATACAAACAGCAAATAAATATATGAAAAAATGTTCAACATTATTGGTCATTCAAGAGATGCAAATTAAAACAATGCTGAGATTCCATCTCACCCCAGAAAGAACAGCTATCAGCAAGAAATCAACCAATAACAGATGCTGGAGGGAGTAGAGGGGAGAAAGCCTTCTCTACTGTTGGTGGGAGTATAAACTGGTGCAACTGCTGTAGAAATCAATGTGGAGATTCCTCAACAAATTAGGACTAGAGGTCCCATTCAACCCAGCTATTCTCCTTCTGGGTATCTTCCTGGAAGAATTAAAAGCATCACACCACAGCAATATATGTTCACCTAGTTTATAGCAGCACAGTTTGTAGTAGCTAGACCTTGGAAACAACCCAAATGCACATCAACTGAGGAATGGATAAAAAAAATATGATGTTTTTATACAGAGGAGTACTACTGAGCAATAAGAAGGATAACTGCAGACTTTTATAGGTAAATGGATACAACTTGAGACTGTATTCATAAGAAAGTAAATAAATAAATAAATCAGACTCACATATGTAAGCATCGTATTGGCTCCTGGGTATGAAAAACTGAGAGTAAATAAGGTCCAAATTGTACAACAGGTCTTGTGAAATGGGAAGAAATTGTTCAAAAGGAAAGAGGAGCTAGGATGAGGGAAAGGTGAAAATAAGAATGGAAAAGGAAAAAAATATGATAGTTATACTACTAGCTTCTCTTAGTTCACTGAAAAAAGAAAGGTTTGTGCTACTATCATTTGGAGAATTTTTTATGCCCACATGTTGTACTCTGAATAACTACTTTAAAGATAACAATATGTAAAAATTAACTGCTGTTATTTTCCTATCATTTTGTTTTGAAATTGCTTTATTTTTTCCTTCAAAAAATTTTAAAAACATAAAATGTAGTCAATTTTATTTTTGTATATAATTATTTTTCTTTATTATAAGTTGCTGTGCACCTTACTGTGTCTCCTTTTTAAATTAAACTTTATCGTAGGTGTGTATATATAAAGGGTTTGCTACTATCATATATAGAGTGTTAGTAGCTGTGGTTTCAACCATCCGCTGTGGGTACTGAGACGTATCCATCACGGGAAAAGGGAGATAATGTACCAACATGCATAATTTCTTTTTTGTTTGCTGCTTTCCTTGATTAGATGTGAACTGCATGATTAAATCCCACTGTGTCACACACACTCACTTGTATGTTTTAAATAATGTATTCTATTTTTAAATATACCTTAAAAACGTTATTTATCTATCTTAAAAGTTATGTTCCAAAATATAGGCACAAAAACGTTAATATCCTTTACAACTATTTATACTATTGTCTAACTACAAATCAAGTAAAAATAAATGCTAATCAACAAGAGGGGGGAAAGGAATTAAACTGGGATAAACAGATGCTGGTAGAAGTTTTCTACTGTACGGGTGCAGCCGTGAGAGATGCTGGTAGTTAGAGCCGTGGTGCGGATGCAGCAGGACGCCAGCGCAGACCCGGTCAGAGCAGGAAGGTGCAAGCAAAGCGCAAGGCTCCTCTCTCCTTGGTAATGAAGCAGCTCCTAATGCAGGTGTGTGTGTGTCCGTGCATAGTGTGAGAACACGTGGGGGTGTCAGCACGCACTGCAGAGGATTGTGCAGAGCCCGAGTGAAGACTGGAAGGTGATAAATAGCAGCCAGGCTGTTTCCTGTCTCTGTAATCCTGGCTGCCTCCCTTAAGAGGATTCTGGGATTCCCTGCTCTTCTTGGAATCACCATCTCCTTAAAAGTGAGGCTGGGCATGTGACAGTGTGCACCAGCTGCCAGCCGCCCATCTTGCACCCAAACCCCAGTGAGCTGTGGGTACAGCAGCTTTTGCCACTAGGAGACTTGGAAGTTGGAGCTTCCCAAAGAACAGCTGTGCCCCAGGACCCTGTTCTGATGCCGAATCCTACAGCCCCAGAGGTCAGGAGCAGGTGACCGGGCTTCCTGGGCAGAGCTCGGCAGGTTCTCTGTAACCACTTCCCTGTGTCTTTGGGGGGCCAACATGGTGAGGAAATGTGAAACCAGAGCTGCTCAGTCTCAGAGGAGACACCAGAGCCACTGGGACCGTAACCAGGACGTGCCTGCCCGCCCTGGGACAAAGCCTTGTAGCTTTGGGATGGCACGGAAACTTGATGCCTGCATTCTCATCCATATTTGAAAATCTGGATAGGGTCATGCACAAGAATGAAACACTGAAATAAAGTGCAGGGAAGAAATGGTCTGCAGGAATCCCTTGGCCCATGTGGGATCTGAAGACGTCCTGATGGAGAGGTGTGTGTGGCTCCGGGCTGGGGGAGGCCACCTTCCGAATCCACCAAAGCTTCTGATTTGTGCTTTCCCTTGGAGGACATGGACGGCATTAGACGGAGCTGACACAACGGAGTGTCCACTACGTGGCCAGGGTGTGCTAAGCAGATTCTCCTGAACAGATCTGCTACAGACCTACTACACTGAGCTGTTCTGTTCTAGGAAACATCCTTCCAAAAGATTAAACAGGATCTAATACCTGAGAAGTAATCACATTAAGAATTTCCTGACTCGGAGTTATTGGTAATTTAGAATGCCCATCACTGAACTCCTCTAAACTTTCTGAAACTTCAGAAAGAAGTTGTTGGGCCCAAAAATTATAATGAAATGATAGGGGGTTGTGTGAATTCGACATCTTTTCCCCAAACACATTCCCTGCACTATTTCAGCTCATGGTGATGTCGGAAATCCCACATGGTCATTTGGCTTTTCCTGCGATAACTGTTTCCCGAATCACCGGGTGCTGGCTGCTGGGGTCGGCTACAGGGACCCGGACAGGAGGAGGGTGCCGATGTGTGCTGCAGTGGGGCCGTGCCCAGATGCCACCACACCTAATGCCACACACAAAAACTGCTGCCCATGCCTAGGCCCACGCCCCACGCCCAGTGGCTGTGCTTCACACCTCGTGCGACCAACAGCTATGCAGCTTGGGAACCCCCTTCCAAAGTGCGCGGGACGAGACGCGCTTTTGCTGGTTCTGGAGAGCTTGCCCTGTCTGACAGTGCGGGGAGGAGCCTCACGTCTACACACTCTCCGTGCGCAGTGCGCCTGTGCTTGTGTGGAACCAACTGCAGAGTGGCAAGCTGAGGAAAGAGGAGGAGTGGACCCTCAGGGCAGCCACCACCCCAGAGCCCCTCCCCACGGTCACGGCTGGGAGGTCCATGAGGAAGCAGGCAGTGGGTGCCTAGCCAGTCTCCGTGACTCCTCAGGGGACATGTGTGCAGAAAATGGTGTCATCTGCATGGCCTGAAGGAGGAGGCTGTGACCCCGACATCAAGGTCACCTGTGGGGCACCACGCAGGACCTGGTGGAGAGTCAAGGTTGTGATAAACGTGGGCTCCACGGCCCTGGAAAGAACCCGGGCAGCCATCATCACCATGACCATGGGCAGAGGGGTGCCCACAGCAAAGCCCAGGGATGCTGGTCACCAACGTGTCACCCAGCTGTGACCTTCTGAGTGGTGATCCTTAAGGTCAGCAGAGGTGAGGCCGAGGCCCTGTTGACGGATCCTTGTGACTGTGGCTGAGACCAGGTGTGAGGTTCTCCAGCCTGGAGCTCACAGAGCCTCAGATCTGGGTGCATCCTGGCCTCAGAGGAGGTGAGAGCTGCCAGTCACAGCTGCGGGGACACAACTTCTGTCCATGTGACCTGCAGCTGGCCAGCAGACGGTGTAGAGGAGCCACTGTCGGGAGTGGGAGAGGGCTCTAGAGCTGACCTGAGCTGGCTCTTGTGTCGTGGACTGCAGGCTCCGCCTCCTCTCCAGACCCTGTGCCTTCCCTTCTCAGTGCAGCCCTGGCCACTCCCTACTAACGGCCGAGCCCTGTCCTGGGGTTCACAGCCCCACTGCAGACACACAGATCTCAAGCCCTCCTCATCTGCTCACCACTGCCTTGAGCTCGTGTGCATGTGTGCGTGCGTGCGCATGTGTGTGTGTGCGTGTGTGTGTGCATGTGTGTGTGTATGTGTGCACACGCGCGTGTGTGTACATGTGGTACTGGGCACTGAACCCGGGGCCTTCACACTGAGCTACAGCCCTTCTTATTTATTCATTTACATCTCTTTTATTTTGAGACAGGGTCCTACCAAGTCACTAAGTTCCACAGCCAGCAAGTGATTTCTTCTGAAGAATCAGCTCATGCCATTATGAGACTTCCGAGCCCAACACGGGCAGGGTGACCCAGGTCAACTTGAAGGTGACTGCAGCAGCCTCAGCCTCGCGCACAGCGGAAGTCGGTCTTTCATTCTGGCCAGGCCGCCACACTGTGGAGAGCCATCTGCTTTACTCAGAGTTAACAGCTGTCCGTGTTAACCTAAGGCACACAGTACCCTCCCCGAAACATCTGGAGTGGTGTCCGACCAACGGCCTGACCACCATGGCCCAGCCGACTGACGGTCACTGCTCTAGGGCCGGTCGCTTCTGCTGCACCTCCTCATGTCGACCTGCCCTGTCCATGGCACATGAAGGTCTCGGGTCCCTCTTCTTCCTCTCAACATTATGGCGGGTGCTCGTGTGCTAAAGAGATGATCTGAATCCAAGGATGTGCAGAGCTCATGTCCTCAGAGGAACCGTGCCGAGGGAGATGCAGGTCCAAGGTCACAGAGTAAATGGAAATCACAGGGCAGCAGCTGGCCCAACAGGAAGTGAGTGGGCCCAGAGGGTGTGAAGTGGACGCTGACCGGGCCTGGAGTGTGGGGGCTCAGGTCAGGCATGGGGCCAAGAGGGGACAGAGGCAGGACAGATGAGTGAGCCAGCTCTAGGCCTCCCGTCACCCCCTGTCCGCGCTCTGAGGCCTTAAACCCACACAGGACAGCGTCAGGTTTCGGTGCCCGACAGTGCAGCCAGTCCTGCTCCTGGGAGCAGCTGGTGTGACCCACTGGAGCAGGAGGACTCCTGACCTCAGCGCCCTGTCCACACCTTGTCCACACCCTGTCCACTCCCTGTCTACACCCTCTGCACACCCTGTCCACACTCTGTCCACACCCTGTGCACCAGAGCTGCTCCCAGGGCTCAGAGCACTGGCCTACAGTGTCCAGGCCCCAGCAGGACTGAGGACGTGGAGTGACCACTGGAGCTCGCTGGGCTGTGTCAGTGGCCCTAAGTGCACGAGGAAGGGCAGGGACTCGGGAGCAGGGCCGCACAGAAGCGACGTCCTAAGGGCCCGAGCACTCAGCAGTGGCGACCTGGCTGGAGATCCTCGGCCCCAGGAAGCCTCCGTGGATCAGAGACATAGGAAGGGACCGAGAGAGAGACAGAGATGGGACAGGGACGGGGCAGGGACAGGGAGAGAGGGGGGGGAGAGAGAGTTTGCAATTGGGTCTGCCCAGGAGCCAGCTAGCATGCCTCCTGTCTGAGCCCAGGTCCACTCAGGAGTCCCTGTCCACAGCAGGAGACCCAGCACGCATCTCCGGAGACCGTCCAGCCTGGCCCTGCGTTCCGTGACCACCTCACTGGTCCTCAGCCACTGACGCTATTCCCACGGACTCTGAGCGGCTTCAGTGTCACCCCGAGGGCACTGGAGAATCACAGTCACTTGTCAGCAATGGGACACTTCCTGAGACACGCGTCCCTAGGGTACTGCTGTCCCAGCCTCGCAGGGAGGCTGCCCACCGGCTGCAGCCGCTGCAGGTCCCCGGGGAGTGTGGTCGCCACGCCTCATCGTCGCGCTTGGGCCTCGCTGTCCAAAGGCCGTTGTGCGGCGTGGGCTCTGTCGGGACGAGAAGCTTGGGGCCCCGCCTGTCCCCAGGGCCTCCGAGCTGCCGGGAGCTCAGCAGGCCGAAGCGGTGCAGGTCACCACGGGAGATTTTGCTGTCCTTTTCACTCTGCTTCTCAGGGACACGGGTCCCGGTCCTGTCCACACAGCAGGTGGACGGAGTATGGGACGCGAATGTCCCTGTCAAGTCAGACACTATGGGGCTGCCATCTTGTGTTCTGGGGAATGCATTTGCTGTTTCATAAAATAGTAAAGTATTATGACAACATGTAGTAAGTTTGCTGTTTTTAAGTAAACTAGCAAAGAAACACTGGTATCTATTTTCTCGGTACAGGTTTGCAGGGCAGGGGCTTACACGGGCCCAAGGGGGCAGGTGGTGCACCCGGCACCTCTTCCATCCCTGCCCTTCCCTTTCCCCCTCACTCACCCTCAGCCATGGTCTCCGGACCCCTCCCTGCTTGCAAAAGGGCTCCGCACCTCCCCGTTTCCGCTACCAGCCCCTTCCTTTCTCCTCACCTGTACTTGGCCTTACTCAAGGTGAGACGCCATTCGGCAGTTTTAAAGCAAACATTGCTCCACTATAACTGCTGACACCACCAGCAGCAGGTAGAACACAGGGAGACGAAGCTCTCTGGGTTGCTCGGTCATTTTTAAGAGTATAAAGGGTGTGTGGAGGGAAATATTTCAAGCTTTGCTGGCCTGGCACACCATCCACTCTGCCACAGCCCAGGGGCGCCCCCCAGCCCCCGAGGCTGAGGTCCAGCCAGCCATGCCAGCCACCGGCTCTGTGTGCAGCGGGTCCCCTGGGCCTCTCCTGTGTACCCTAGACACAGGGCCGTGTCTGTTTCCAAACACTCTCATTGAAACTTTCGAAGTTTAATGTTTGTACATTGACACGTGGTAATCTTACAGATGTGTGAGCACAGTGTGATGTTGCATGTCTGTCCAGTCTGTGTGAAGATCAGAGCAGGGGACTCACACGCCCACACCTCAGACACGGCTTGTGGGTCGGTGTGAGCCCTGTGTGCCCTCGCTCCACGTGGTGGGAGATGTGTGGGGTGGATGCTGTCCACACCCTCCGATGCGGGGCCCACAGGGCCTCCTTCCACCTGTGTGCAGAGCACGGAACTTTGCACGCTGTAGTGTGACTGTGTGTATGTGTGTGCTTGCATGCACCTATTCCCAAGCAGATGGGTACACGTCAGGCCCGAGCACAGCGTGCTGCCGTTCAGAGCGTGCCGTCCTGTGATCTGCAGCCACACTGACGGACCTGCAGATCATTCTATTCACCAAAATAAACCAGGTGCAGGAAGACGAGCGCCATGCCATGCTGTAACACTCTCATTGCACTTCCAGGCTTACTTTGAGCAACATAGCATATGCTCAGTACTGCAAATAAATGGGCAAGGCATAAAAACCAGCTCAGGGAGGAACAGCAGGCCAAAATATGGGCTGAAAATGACCTCAGCCTTGCCAGACCGCCCGATGGAAACTAAGGCTTTTGTGGCTCCAGCGCACAGCGTTCTTTGAGATCATTAAAGATGAGGGTGAGCATCTTGGGGCAGGAAGGGAGGGAGGGAGGAAGCGGGGAGGGAGGAAAGATATAAAAACTAGCAACGTGGCCGGGGCTGGGGGCTGGGCAGAGCCACTCACCACTAGCTGAACTCCAGGAACTCCGCCTCAGCAGTCTCCCCCACAGTCGCGTGCTGAGCCCCTTTCCTCTCCTTGCAGGTGCTGGGGCGGAGGGAGAGAACTAAGGAGCTGTAGCTGCTTTTCCCAGGCTGACGGGGTCAGAACAGAAGCCAGGACTCCAAGTACGCCAGACCCTGAGGGCGTGCCGTCTCCAGGCCGCAGTCGCGGCACAGAATGTGACTGCACAGAACCTTCGCGCACTGCCCACCGTCTCTGGACAGCCTGCTGCTCCTAAGGCAGCACGGTATACACCACGGTTATGCTGCGCTGTCTAGCGAACACCGCCGACAAAAGTAATCTGCGCAAGCTCACCACAGGTGCCTCTTCTTTGCAAATATTTTCAGCCCACAGCTGATTAAACTCTGTGATGTAGAGCTTGCAGGTATGGTGGGGCAACTGTAATTACGTGATCAAGTGCCATGTAATGTTTATAACTGGATGGCACTGCAGGAAAATGAGTTCACAAACCTGGAAAATAAATGTGTGTTAAACTCTGAGTCTCAGCGTAGATCCCTGGAAACATGGTCACACAGGTGTAAAAGGGCCCAGGACCTCGTGAGGCAGAGCGTTTGTGGGTCACCCCACCGTGGCCCAGGGAGTCCCCCGTGAAGGTCCCACACAGGCCCAGCCCGAGTCCAAGCTGACGCCTGCAAGACAAAAGTGGGTTCTAATTTCTAAATGGTTAAAAACCATCAAAATCAGAATTTCACGACACATGCAACTCCCAACTCTGCAAGGGAAGCACCCCTGGGGCACAGCCAGGCCTCCCCGCTCACCCAAGCGTCCCTGGCTGCTGCCTGCTGCCGGAGCAGAGCGGTTCCCACAGACTCCGCTCCCCGAGCGTGGACAGTCTACCCGGCCTCGGCGGAGAGCAGCACCATGCTGTGCTGGGCGATCTGAGGTCTCCTGGGGCAGAGGGGTCAGAGGAACCTGGGCATCTCCCTCAGGGCCACTAAGCACAGGTGCGGTGCGACACAGCACTCCTCAAATACTCTCCGGGGCAACCAAAGGAGACCTGCTGCGCTGGTGGACAGCACCGTCCCCTCCTGTGCCGTTTACATGGTCTTCCTCTAAAGCCCAGGCTGATCTTCCAGACGGCCATAGTGTGAGGCCCTCATGGAGGAACGCAGGCTTCGTGCTCTGTGTCTGCTCTCAGATCTTCGGGCCACCTTCTCCTTTTAGCGAATGACACCAAAAGCAGGACGTGGAGCCTGTGGAAGAGTCGAGGAGATTTATCCATCAGCTGGGTCATCAATTCGTAAAACAGGGAGCCGCCATTAATAAGGAGCAGAGAGCTGGCGCAGACACCTCGGCAGAAGCGCTGTTGACCCCGGCTGTGAGCACTCCTGCGGGTGGCCTCTGAGATATAAACCTGAGAGCAACAAGAAGCCAATGCGAGGCAGAGTAGGAGCCCGGGGTCTTGAGTGTCCTGTCCTTTGGGCTGGCCCAGCAGTGACGACCACAACCGAGGCTCATACTTCATCCTGGCTGTGAACATCCTCCTCCGCTGGCACTGGCATCTGATGACTCAGGAGACGAGAGTCGCTCCCACTGAGGAAGCAGTTTCTTCAGAGGTCTGGAGGGGCTGGAGTTTCCCCTGCTCACCACAGGCTCAGGGCATGTGCGGCTGCTTCAGAGTCTCAAGACCCAGGCAACTCAGGCCGAGCCTGTCTCAGAGCAAGGAATGCAGAAAAGACAGGGCTGTAGCTGAGGCCAAAGGCCCTGGATTCAATCGTTAGGACCAGAAAGAAAAACCCTGAAGGAAGGGGAAAAACCCTAAATTCTCTGATCCAAGACAGGGCAACGGGCATGGAGGAGGCAGCGCTGACCACGAGGCGAGGGTGAGCGGGGCTGGGGCTGGGCTCTGCCCATCGTCCGTTGCCAGCACCAAAGCACCACCCATGGGGGCTACAGCGAAAAGGGCAGGCGGCCCCTGGTTCATTGGATCCAGGCCTGGGGGAGAACCAGCCTGAGCAACTTCTGAAGCAGATGCATTCTCTAGGGAACCCTCTAGCCATTACCCTGCCCAGAGCCCACCCAGGCCACCGCCCACTCACCTCTCCAGCCCCCAGCACACCTCTCATTGCCTCATCTCTGAGATTAAATCTCAGCACGAGTTTCGGTGGGGACAAACCATTTTCAAGCCATGGCCGGGTCCACTACCTTCTTCTGTCTACTCTTACGTGGCTGGAATTTGCCGTCATGAAGAGTTAAATACCGAGTCTTGGTGCTCCATAAGGTTAGGAATTTTTCTACTTCCAAAAAATAAATTATTTTATCAGATTGTTTTTTCACTTCAGTGCTTCTGCCTTCACAAAACGTGAGCAAAACAGAATACACATGTTTCAGTTTCGCTCGCTTTTAAAAATAGCGCAATGTAAGATTCCTCCTGGAGAGATTAGACGTCCCAGATGGCGAGGCTCAGGCTGGTGAGTCCTCCTCCTCCTCCTCCTCAGGGAATCGCAGCTGCCAGCCCCCAGTTACTTGGACCTCCTCAGTCCTAGGGAGCCCGTGGTCCTTGGAAGATCACCCCAAACCCAGGGAAATGCAGCAAAGGCAGAACTCAGGAGATGTTCAACCCATTCTACACAAAATGTAAGAAAGTGAACTTCATGGGGACATCTCCCTGAGAGGCTCCGACTGCTGCTGCCCCATGATTTCTCATCTGTTCATGGTTCTGGTCTGCCGTTCTTAGACTTTACCATCAGGAATGTCCCCTGCCGGCAGCCTCAGGTCAGCAGTTTGCACTACAAACATTCACAACGCTTGGGAAACCACAGTGCTGGCAGGCTGTGTCCGTGAGGACTGCAAGTGGACTCACTGTTACGAAAACATGCTAACTGTGCCCCTGTCGCTCGTGAGTGACCCCTGGTCCCTTTGTGTCAACTCGCCCAGCTCTCTTTTCAGCTGTAACCGGCCCGGTCTACACACAAAGAGAGTGGTCAGCGCCCAGGCACCCGTCTCAGGATGACGTTGGTCAGAGACTCAGGTCCAAGCAAGCTGGTGGCACTCTCTGTCTCTGTGCATGGCTATTGTCCCACATTGCCATCTGTCACTGGCACACACAGGCTGCAGTGGAGGCGTCCGCCGGGCCTGAGGCCGCCTCTGAGAGCCAGGTTGTGTTCCAAGCGCAGGTGGTGCTGTTAGACTTACTGTCTTGCACAGAGCACAGGCAGGAGAGAGTGCGGCCCGGGCACCACCTTCCCCAGCCCGACAAGGCACTGAAAATCACCAGATTTGGGAAGGCACGTCTGGAAAACCCCTGCACTTACGTTATGTGTGGTAAGGAGGAGTGAATTGTGTTGCTCTGGATTGTGTCATGGTGGCATACTAATTATTTGAATTACAGGCAACTAAAAATCAGCAGGTACAAGAAGATTCCTCTGCCTTCCCTTCTCTTTCTTAAAAGCAAGAAATGATTTACATCTCAGAGATGTCCTCCCTACCCCAGAAGGAAGGTACCACTCCTGCCCTCAGGAAGAACCAGAAGCTGAGGCTCCGTGAATCCGCAGCATCACACCTTGGGAAACCCGGCTGGAGCCTGTGTGTTGGTCACAATT
This sequence comes from Chinchilla lanigera, assembly GCF_000276665.1. Taxonomy (NCBI): domain Eukaryota; kingdom Metazoa; phylum Chordata; class Mammalia; order Rodentia; family Chinchillidae; genus Chinchilla; species Chinchilla lanigera. The sequence continues at coordinate 11,072,631 of NW_004955470.1, read as the reverse complement.
TTGTAATTCACTACCCTTTGTTTAATTCAGGGCCCATGTGTTCTTCCTGTGAATCTTTTAGGATGAGTCTTCCCAAGTCACAGGAAGCTATAATAGACTCTCTGGTATGCTTTTCTCCTGCTGATAGGCTTTATATCAGGTTAATTCTTAGATCTGATTGTTCTGAGGGACAACTGAATATACACTTCTCAGATAAAGAAATACAAACAGCAAATAAGTATAAGAGAATATGTTCAACATCACTGGTCATTGGAGAGATGCAAATTAAAACAACACTGAGATTCCATCTCACCCCAGAGAGAATGGCTATCATTAAGAAATCAACCAGTAACAAATGATGGAGCAGCTGTGAGGAAAAAGGAACTCTTCTCCACTGCTGGTGGGAATGTAGATTGGTGCAACCACTGTGGAAATCAGTGTGGAGATTCCTCAGCAAACTAGGACTAGAGGTCCCATTCAAGCCAGCTATTCCCCTTCTGGGTATTTTCCAAGAATTAAAAGCACAATTTATAACAGCTAGATCTTGGAAACAATCCAAATGCCCATCAGCTGAGGGATGGATAAAAAAGATGTGGTGTTTTTACACATTGGAGCACTACTCAGCCATAAAGAAGGATAACCTAAAGACTTTTACAGGTAAATGGCTGCAACTTGAGACAATACTCATAAGTGAGATAAATCAGAAACACATATGCAAACGTTGTATTGTCTCCCTGGTGTGAAAAACTGAAAGAGTAAATAACATCCAGAATGTACAATAGATATTATAAAATGGGGAGAAATTCAAAAGGAAAAAGGAACTAGAATGGGGAGAGGGGGAAAGAAGGAAGGGAAAAGGGAAAAAAGTACAGGATAGTTATACTACTAGTTTCTCTTAATTCATTGAAAAGAGAGGTTTGCGTTAATATCAGAGAATTTTTATGCCCATATCTTACACTCTAACTACTTTAAAAGATAACAATATGCAGTGTATTAACTATTGTTATTCTCCTATTACTTGTTTTGAATATTTTTAATTTTTCCATAAAATAAAAAAGTTAATTCTTAGGTCTAATCAAAACAAACCCCAACTCTGTAGAGGTAAATTTTACTGCAATAGTAATGTATTTGAAGATGAAAATACATTACTTGGTGAAGGCACCAAGACACCTCGACGTTCAGAGGTGCCACCTCACCCAGGCACAGCAGCACTGTAGTGCTCATGGGGTAGAGACTGCGAGGCTTTTGCTGATTTCTGTTCCGTTCCACAGTTGGGCCCTTCCTGAAGGCCCTTAGCTCCTGGACCAGATCACCAAGCAGGGGCAGTGATGGTCTCTCTCTGGAGACGGGTCAGGACCAGCAGTTCCAAATCCAGGCACATGTCAGCATCACCCAGGAGCAGACCTCTTCCTCATCCTGAGTCCACAGGATGAGAGCCAGGGCGAGGGCGGCCTGGCACCCGTGTGATGACCGCAGAGCAGGCACGAGAACGTGGATGTGGATGAGTTCCAGAGTCAGACTTTCCACTCGAGCGGTGACCGAGGCAGTAGCTGCAGGGCCCAACTTCCCAGCTTGCTGTTGGCCACCAGGTGGCCTTGTCACAAACCTTTATCTCGAGTGACACTGAGAGAGGGAATCATTTAGGACAGGTAATTCTTCACCCCAGTTTTTTAAAGACAAAAACATGCCAATCTGCTAGATCTCTCTGTGCCCTGGTGTCCCTATCTGCACAGTGATCGGGTCCCAGGAGGTGCCCAAAGCCGAGCTAAGGAACGTAACCCACCCCCCACCTGCAGGGTGTTTGCAGGTTCGCTGACACCTGTTGGGGCAGAAGTTTTCGGGACTGGTCAGAAACAGGCATAGGAAGGACTTATGAGGCAGAAATGAAAAGGTCTACACTCAAAGAAATACGGTGCAAGCCGCTCCACAGAAGGCCGTGCTGGACTCACCCCTGAGGATTACAGGGCCCCTTTTCTAAAAATAGATAACGTAAGCATCCCTCAAACTCTGTCAACGAGTGTTCTTTTCTATTCGGATCAGGTTCCTGCTCTCTACTTTCTCCGTGAAGCCGTTATGGACTTCCCGGACTTCTGGGGTTCCTGGGGGGTTTGGGGTATGATGACTGTGGAAGGAGAGGAGCCTGAACTAACCGAGGAGATGCCGACATCGGTACCACTTTGGCCGTCACGTTGGACACTCGGACTGGCCCAGGATGTCACAGTCTTCCTAAGAGTACAATTTGCAGTTATCATTCCTACCGTGGGCCACGAAGCCCCGGCTGCCCGTCTCAGGCCTGAGTGCATCAGGGCTGGATGATGAGATTTAGGTCAAGAACAAGCGGAAGCTAAGTTCCACCAGGTTTGGTTTAGGCAGCAGTGGTAGGAACTGAGTTTGCCTTGGCACCCAGCTGCCCACCTGTGCCTTCTCCCCCTTGCCCTCCCCTCACTCACCCCTCCCTGCGCTCCTCCCACTCTCCATGGCCCTCCTGGATGCAAACTGACCGTCCTTGACCTCAGCATCACCGCATCTGCAGACCCAGCTCGGCACCCGCGCCCGCCGGGGCTCCAGGAGCCTTTGCTGAGCGTATTCACGCTGCAAACCAAACCTCCCCCGGTGCTGGGTCTCAGGCCGCAAGCTCTGACCGCAATGACGTGCAAGGTGCTCAGCTCCGGGCTGGCTGGATTCCTCTCCCCTGCTGTCAGCACACCCCTGGGAAGGTGCACCCAGATGCTTAAGATTCCCACACAGACAGTGCACAGTGCGTTTGCCAGCCGTTCCACCCCAGCAGAGGGTTCCGTAAATCGCAGGGCTGCACCACACCCAATGATGAAAGGCGCTCTGGGCCAGGAGGCTTCTTCCCCAGCTGCTGGTGACTGCCAGCACTCTGGGCCCGTCTCGGCTGCCCAGGCCCAGGGTCAGTTAGTGACAGCCATTAAATGCATGTGGCTCATATTTTGAACACAAAGTGGACTGTTTCGGTGACATTGTTTCATTACCAATCAGCTTCCTCCCAGTCAGCCCTGCCGGGACTGCCAGCCAGGAGATGAGGAACTTGCAGAGAGGCCCTCTCTGCTCCCCGTGTGTGCCTAGGGCACAGGCTGAGAAGGCCCGGTGGAGCGGGGCGCTCAGGGCAGCCTGCTGGGAGCACGGTGTGCACGGAGGGTGAGGCAGGCCCTCCTGACCTCCGGGAGGCAGCGCTGCTTCCACTTGGTTCTCGTTTCTTTCATTAAAATCAGTGAAAATGTTCTGAGCCATGAAAACCATTCCTTTGGCAGAGCCTGCCTCACTGTCGGGTCTTGGGAGCAGGGAGATGGACAGCCCGGGTGGAACAGAGGTCCCACAGCCATGCTGTGCCGGGGAGACCGGCAGCAGGCAGGGCTGCGACTCCACCATCTGCGGGATCCCTTCCCAGTGAGTGTTTGCCGGTGTAGACCATGTTTGCCCACATAAGTGCTCTGTGCTTCTCAGCACTGGTGGCTCCATGAGGCTGCCGCGCATCTGGGCAGGCACGGAGCAGGTTAGGGCAGCCACCGCCGCCTGTCGTCGTCTGAATAGCAGAGGACTCCATTCCCCTTCTGTCTCCCCAATTCCCTGGGTGCCGCAGCAGCGGAAAGCAAGGCAGGAGGCTCTGGGCAGGAATCCCGCTTCCCTAAGCTGGCACTGTCCCCCACTGGAGCCCCAGGAGCTGCCCAAAGCTGAGGTAAGGAATGAGCCCATCCTGCCCTTGGAATAGCTTTAGCGGCCTCTGGCTCCCACTACAGAGGATCCCAGGACTGGTCAGCAAGACAGGGGAAGGGCTTATGAGGAAGAAGTCAAAAGCTCTACCCTCACAGAGAGAGCAGTGGAGAGAGAGTGGTGGAAAGAGAGACTGGTAGGTACTTTGCTTCTCCTGCAGGATTGGTTACTTTTATCTCGATGCTGAGGCAAAATACCCGACACCCAAAATTCAGGAAGGAAAGGCTTAGCTCACATTTATCTCACAGTTTGTGGAGGTTTCAGTCCACAGTCAGCTGGCTCAGAAACAAGGTGGCATGACTGAGGGACAACAGTTCATGGCAGAAGACAGTAAAAGCAACAAGAGCAAGAGCGGGAGAGCAAGCCTCTTTCCCTCCCTTATACTGTAAGCAGTCTGCCCATCGTGGTGTGGGTGTAGCACTCACACCATCTCCATGCCCTCCTCTTGCATAGGCTCAGGATTTTTACAAAATGCGGACCCTAGCCCCCTGCTGAGTGGCTCAGTGTATCAACCATTACAATCCACCCCTTGTCAACTAGACACATTTTTTTAACTGGTTTCCAAATACAACTCTTATCATTTCACAACTTGAACATTGTTACACGGGTTTAACAAGCCTTAAGAACCAGTATTAAGTCTATCAACATTATATTACATTAGAACCATAACATTCCACCCCTGGCCTCCCAAAGACTCATGTACATCCCTTTATGCAAAAGGCATTTAGTCCATCTCTAAGGGTTGCCGAAGTGCTAACAGGCTCAGTATTGCTGAAAAGTCCAAGTCCCAAATCTCCAAGATGTAAGAGATGTAAGGCAAACTCTTAGCTGCAAGCTCCTATACAAACGAAAAGTTAAACACTTGCAACATTCCATGGCACAAGATAAACATTTCATTCTAAAAGTTACGAACAGGAGAATACAAAGGATTGGGACCAAAGCAAGTCCAAAATCCTGCAGGGCAGACATTAAGTCCGTAGTTCCATGTCCAGCATCTGAAGCAATCAATGGTACATTGTGAGTTCCAAAGAGCTCGTGTGACTCCACCTCTATGGTACTTCTGGTGGTTATAGCTCCCACAGCTTCTCTCTTAGACTCACTTTGCAGCTGTCCTTAGATGATCCACATTCCTGGCTTTTATAAACTTCTGGGGTCTCCACTGCACCTTTGCCTTCCCCCTCACAGTTTCATGCACTGCCCTGTCAGGGGCACACTGCCTGTCCTCCCAGGCCTTCTGAAATCAAGGTGGAAAACTTTTAATCCCATAACTCTTGCATTCTGCACTCACATAAAACCAACACCATGTGGATGATGCCAAGGTCTGCTGGTCTGCTGCAAAAGCAAAAAGAGCAAAAGGGAAGAGGAGCAAACCTCCTTTCCTCCCTTACACTGTAAGCAGGCACCCTCCCACACCACTCCATGCCCTCCTCTTCCACAGGATGAGGATGTCTACAAAGTGAGGACCCTGGCCCCCTGCTGAATCACTTAGTTCAACTTCTAAACTGCTCAAGTTGACACAATGAACAACCATTACAGGTGGGGTGGGTGTGAAAGAGAAGAAGACTAAATTATCCCAAGGGAAGCAGCTCTGGATCGTCTGGGTGACATTAATGGGTCAAGGGACCTGCAGTCTCCTTAGAAGTGCAGCCTTTTGAGCAGGGCGTTGTGGCCCATGCCTGTAATCCCAGTGCTCATGAGGCTGAGGCAGGAGGATCACCACAAGTTTGAGGCCTGCCTGAGCTACATAGTCAGTCCAAAGCTAGCCTGAACTACATAGCAAGACCCTGTCTCAAAAAAAAAAAAAAAAAAAAAGTGCATTTTTCAATTCACCTGCCTTGTCTCCTCCCTACCTGCCTTTTATTTCTTCTACCTGACCTCACCTCACTTCCAGGGGGTTCTTCTTCAGCAGATGGAGCCCATGGTAACCAGGCTTCAGGAAGGCAGGGCCTGGGTGGCTGTTGCATGTGATCTGAGATGGTCTGCTTCTATTCGTCTCCTGGAAAACTATCCAAAAATTACTTAGGGTAAGAAGACATATGACAAAGTGCCTTTGCATGGGATCCAAAAGTGTCCCCAAAGCAAAGACAGGGAACCCCACTCTCCCTACCCCCAGAATGACTGTAGGTTCCTTGACTTCACCACAGGAAGGAATTTCTAGACTTGTTAGTCAGAGGCAGGAAGGGCTGTCAGACAGGATTAAAACGTACACTCAGGAGAGTGCGGCCCCACGACAGGCGAGCAGACCACAGGTGCGTCCCGCTGCCCACAGGGTACCATGGTGAGGGCTGTGTGCAAACGCCAGCCACCCGCACATGGGGAGATTCCTCCACAGGCTGCAGTGAACAGCGCCAGGCTCCCAGTGCTTTAAGATCCTTTCGGGAGAAGCTGGCCAAGGTTCCGAGGAAAAGGGTGGGAGGGACCCCGCGCCCCGGAGCTGCAGTTCTTAAACGTGCCATTTTGAAGTTGCAGCTGCTCTGTCCTCTTTCTATGCATCTTTATCTCTTCTATCCTGCCAGGAAGGAGGGAGTACAAAGTCAAGCAGGGAAACTGCGCCCCAGGCCGCAGCCCAGCACTGTCCATGGGCTGAACCTGCAGAAGGGGGTCAGAGGGAGGCGCCCCAGGAGCTGGACAGCCCGCTACATGTCTGCTCTGGATCTGCCACCGGAAGGAGCAATTTGTTTCCATCCTGACTTCCGTCCTCTCCCTCGCAGCCACCCCTGGCCTCTGGGTGGGATTTCTGGTGGTGCTGGTGTTCACACATCTGCAGTGACAAATAAGCTAGTAACTTGTTTTAAAAATCTCGTGGCTCATTTTAAGGATCTCCTCTTCTTGCTGCAAGAAGTAACTTTTTAAAGGTGAAGATAAATTATGAAGCCCCTGAGTCATCTCTCTCAACTGTATGGTGTCAAAGTGAATGACTCCTTACTGTGTTCCCACACAGCTCGGCAGGGTTCTCTAAGCTCCCCGACCCCGCCGGGTCTCTGCTACCCACGCGGCCACATCCAAGCCCAGACCTGGACCTTGGTTTCCAGGGAGATCAGGGCCCCCCAGGGCTCTCCAGGGAGCTGGGAAGAAGGCTGAGAAACCAGTGCAGCTGCGGAGTCCCCACGCCAGCAGCAGCTTCTTTCTCCTGCTTGTATCTCGGCCCCTTTCTCCTCTGGCCAGTCACATGCTCCAAAATGTCCTCAAACTAAAGGGAGCGTGAGGTTCCAGTGTTTTCTATGTTGCTCTGCGGTGGAGGAGATAGCTCGGGCGGTGTGTTCTAGAAACTCTCAGCTGAGCCTTCATGTAAGAAAGCGTGTGAGCTCTTTCGGGTCCCATGTACTTTTGTGCCAGCATTGTGCCTGGCTCCCAGGAATAAGGGACTCTGCCAATGGCATCAGCTCTGTTGTCACAGATATCCATCAGCTGCTTGTCCCACACCACGCTTGGTAATCACCACGGAAATTGCAACACCACGTGGCCCTTTAGCCGTTCTTTCTGCTTTTTTCTTTCATTCATTCAATAGATATTTATTGAGCATCATTTTGTGGAGCAGCCACTGTTGGTCACAGGGTCTTTGATGACGGAGGAGACCTGGTCCTCAAGTTAACCACAGATTTGTGCAGGTGTGGATGAATGTCTGAGAGCAGGAGCCACGTGCAGAGTCCCATGGAGGCTTCTGCCGGAGCACTGGAGGACCGGCGGGGCCAGGATCTCAAGCTTGCAGCTGCCCGGATTTCACACACAGCAACATCTGGCTCGGATGTGGCCGGTGTTTCAGTCAGTGACCTCTGCGGAAGCAGAGCCCTAGGCCGTGTGCGCAGCTGTGCAGAGGGAGGTGTGTGGGAGGTGGGCAGGGCTGAGACCTGCAGGTGGCCCAGGCTGGCTGGTGCTCTGGGAGCACCTTTCCTTCGGCTAAGGAAACTGCATTCCTTTCCTGAAGGCCTTCAGCTCACCACAGTGCAGGCCCGCTGACTCCTGCAGAAGAAAAAGAATTTTTAGGACCAGTCAGTAAGAGGCCTGGGAACACATTATTAGGCGGAAATGAAGGTTTACTTTCGAAGAAGTAGTGTGTAGGCCCTCAAGAAAGAGAGGCGTGGTATTTTATGAAACGGAGAGCATTAGTGCTTCTCTTGAAGGGGTAGAAACCCCAGGAAAATGTGCCCCACACCCCAGAAATGTGCAAGCAAGATTGCAGGTATGAGTCCAGTCTTTGCTTCTTGAGGTGAGTAAGGCAAGCATTCTTTGGGTTCTTTCAGCCCACTCCTGTCCCTTTATTGTAGCGCTGGGCTCCCGCTCCCCACTTTCTCAGTGAAGCCAACTTACGGATGTCAGTGTCCTGAGGAACTTGGGGTACGATGGGTGGGGGAGGAAAGGAGCCTACATTCACCCAAGGGAAGCAGATACGGTTCCTGACTTCCACTGATGCCCGGAAGTTGCAGTCCTCTTAAAAGCGCACTTTTTAGTTATGACCTTGTCTCCTTTCTACCGATCTTTCATTTCTTCTATCGGATCTCAGTAGGAGGGCCGACTGCATCACAGTACGTCACTGGCTTCACCACAAGCCAGTTGACGATAATCTCACCCAGCAAAAGCCTTCACAGAAGCCTTTGACATAGACTTGTACCAAATATCCAGTGCCCTGGAGGAACCCACTTGACACACAAAGATCTCAGGTGGAGACAAGTGGCTGAAGGTCAAAAGGGAAAACTAGACCTGCAAACTCTCACAGTCTCTCTGATGTTCAGGAAACCACCAAATTCCTTAGCCAGGCATCATCTTAGTGTGTTTGGGTTGGTACAGTAAACGCCTGAGGCCAGCTGCTTTATAAAGAAGAGAGGTTTATGTAGCTCACCCGTTTGGAGGTTGCAACCCCACTGATCCACTTACTTTGCACCAGGCCCATCCCTTAAAAGTCCACCACCTCTCAATGTGGCCACCTGTGGCCCAAGCCTGCAGCCCAGCAGCCCCGAAGACAAACTACACCCAGTCAGGGCCCATTCTAGGGGGCTCCCAGCCTGGTCCTCCTGCTCTCCAGGGGAAGCCTACACACCACTCTCAGGCAACCTGGGCTGCTCCCACGGCTCTGGGGGACCAAGTAGGTATGTGCCCAGCCCTGTCAGCCAGGACAACCCCAGGTCCTGGGCGCTGAGAGACCTTGTTCCCCAGCTGAGTCAGGACCTTCAATTAAGGACCTTCCAGGCTTGGCCGGGAATCTTGTATCTCCATCTCCATCTTCCATTCAAGGGACCCTGGAAGGGTTTTAATCAGGTCAGGATATCAGCTTAGATCAGGTCTGACTGTGACAATTCACTACAACAGCCCAACCAAGAAAGACAGGGGGTGGGGCAGAGACAAAGACAGCGGAGCCCTTCGGGGAGAGTAAGAAGATAACCTACCAGGTAGAGAGATATGAAGGCCGAAGTTCAGACCAACAGAATGCAGACAGGAGGGGTGGAAGTGCACATTCATTGCCCTCCCGCTCACCTTGCCTGGTGTCATCCTCACAGCACGGTCCAGACATTGCTAAGTCTGAAGATTCGCCTGGAAAAGAACCTGCCTCAGCCCCACGCTAGGGGTGATTCAAGTTTCGTGGGGCCTGAAGCTTTCTACCAGCTTTAGACATGCTGCTGTGTAAAATCATAGGTATGAAAGTAAACATGACAGTGAATGTTGAGTATAAAATTAGAAAAGATTACAACTTTTAAAAGCACATACCAAAACACCCTAAAATGCGGTGACTGGCATGCTTTATTTAATTAACTACCTACCAGCTCAATATTTTTATCTGTATCTTTGTTGACCTCTGTTCCTACCATCATCGTTTTGTAATATATTTTATCAAAAGAATGGAACTATAATTCTGAGTATTTTTCTTAGCTTAATCAATCGAATTTGTTTTTATCATCAATGCTTTGGAAGGGTATCTTTCACCTTCATAGCGCAACACTGAAAACGTCATCATTTGAGAGAATTTTATGAGGTTTCTTTGAAATATGAGCTGTAAGTTCTGAGGAATTTCCAAGTAAGTGGATCAGCGGGTTGCATCTTTCAAATGGGTGAGCTACATAAACCTCTCTTCTTTATAAAGCAGCTGGCCTCAGGCATTTTATTGCACCAACCCGAAATGCTAAGATGATGCCTGGCTGAGGAATTTGGTAGCTGGCCCGCTCCCAGTAGAAGTCAAGCACATGCACCCCTAATGCAGACCCTCCTGGTCTGCACCCCAAGTTTTCAGCAGCCCTCCCAATGACACTGGATGTGAGACAAAGTATTACTTGGGGAAGATCAAGAGCAAAGAGGTCTTGTCAACAGAGATGAAAACTGCTTTTATTTGCAAAGTGTAAAAGGTATATTCTGAGAGCCCTGCCCAGAGCCACAGGACATGGCCTTCGAGGAAAGGAGCCCCAGTCAAGGTCACTGAGAATGCAGGTCAAACCTAGAGCCAGCAGTACAGACATCCATGACCCTAAGGGAGCCCCAAAGGTACTCATAAAATGTACTAGTTTAGCCAGTTTTTAAAGTACAACTCAGTGGCATTAAGCATATTTGTATTATCAAGCAACTACCATCAACATTCTTCACTAGAAATTTGCATCTTTCCAAATTGAAAGTATGTGTCCATTAAACAGTAACTAGGCACTCCGTACTTCCTTAGGGCCCTGGCCACCTCCTTTCTACTTGTACTTGCTGGCTCCAGTTTGACTGTTCTAGGTATCTCGCATGAACGGAATCATACAGTATTCGTTCTCCGCAGGTGGCTTGTTTCACCTACACAACGTGTTCAAGGCGCACCACATTGTAGCATGTGTGAGAATGGCTTCCAGTTGAAGACCACACGGTGTTCTGTGGTCTCTGTTCTCATCCATCCGTCTGTCACCAGCAGACATCCATCTCGTTCCACCTTCTGGGTGCTGTGCAGAAGGCTCTGATGAACAGGGTTGGGAAGATACTTCTCCCGGTTCCTGCTTTCAGTCCTTCTGATAACTGCCCAGCATGGAATTGTGGGCGATCACAGGGGTAGGACACAGACTTGTGTCACACAGGGGCTGCACCATGCCGCTCTGCCGAGTACCACCAGCAGTGCAGGACAGTCCAGCTTCTCATGCCCTCGCCCACCCTGAATATCCTCTTTTTCTGATTTATTTTGATAGTAAGCACCCAGACAGATAAGAGATGGTGTCCCATTGTGGCTCAGATGTACATTTTCCTGCTTAACAGTGAGATGGGACGTTTTCTCCTGTCCTTATTGACCTGAACGTCATTTTCACCAGCATTACACAGTGCATTACATCGAGGCTCCAAAGAAAACCTTCATGTTTTCTTATTTATTAGATTTTTTTTTTACTTGTAAAACAAACAACAAACTTTCAACAGGTTGAGAAATAGAGAATTCTGGAAGGGAAGGGATGGGCTCCAAGCAGCAGAAACAGAGCCCTAAAACTTACACAGGTGCACACACATCCAGACTGCAGGCCGCACACAGCCTGGGGTCGGTCTCCCTGTGGCACTCCGGGGTCTGCCCAGTGGGGCGTCCCAGCTGGGATACCGCCTCTCCCCACTTTCTTATTTAGCATTTGAAGAGCTCCAGTGAGACTTTTGGCTTATGGTAGGATCTTTGTCTCCAGGGAGGACGGTTTGTAAAACCTGCCATGATCTTCTACCACCATCTCCCTTCCTAACACCATAGGCCAGGATTGGACAATTTGTGCAGCTGGAAAATGTTAACCACAGGCGTTTGCAGCAGACTTCTGCACAAACATGGAAGGAAGCCACGGGCAATGTCACAGTTCCCGCTGACATCTTTTGGTAGAAAACACACACTTATGGTCATGTGTTAGTAACAGTCATCTGTGGGCCTCCTCTGTTTCCAGCAGCTTCGCAGAATGAACCAGACACCAGATGGGAGACTGTGCAAATTAATTCAGTCTGACCTCCTGCCTCACCATGCACTTGGCAGACACAATCAGAGCCTGGACTCGATTGTGCTCTAATAATGTGACAGAGGAAGAGTATAATAAGCAGTTGCGAGTCTATGACAACCGTTACAACTTCCTATGGTACCAATTGGCTTGTAAATCAGCCCACATATCCAAAATTTAGACAGCCCTGCACAGTCAGTAACCTCAAATGGTGTAATGGAAATGGTGCTATGTAACCCCGAGTCTTCAGTGAGGTAATGGACACATTTTGGCAATGAGATACTGAGGATCAGCTGCCAATCTGGTGGTCAACATAAATTGCAGAGAACACTGCTATTACCGGGGGCAAGGGGAACGGGTTACTTGCTTCCAGAGAAAGGGCAAGTTGAACAGGAATGTTAAATGCTAGTAGTGAGTTTGCGTGCAGGAATAAGGCCAGCCAGGTGTTCTAAAGCCTCTCTGGGGCTCATGAACAGCTCTGTGAAGCACTAGCGCTCACCTCACGGGGCAGGCCCTCGCTGATGACTACCTATTAAAACTGAGTCACTCTCCTGCCTGTCCCAACCACTCTTCAAATAATCATTCTTCGGCCCGTTATGACATTCAGAAGCAACCCTGTTCACGCCACTGCTGAAAATGAATTATTTATAGTTTTTTAAATCACCTTAATCAAGTAATAAAAGTAAGATGCCTGTAACAAGTTATTTTTAAAATGTTTTTAAAGGAACCCTCCAAAGGTTTATTTCATATAACATTTAATGCATTAATTCCATTGGTGGTTTTAAATGTCTATTCTTAAAGTTAGAAACAGTTACCAATCAGCAGTTGCACAAGTGTCAAATCAAGTCATTTTCAAGGAAAATGAGCAAGGTTATACAATGAGATTATTAAAAACCTGAATAGAGTGCTGCTGGACTTACGACATCCCTTGGTGTTTATACATGGATGTACGGCAAGAAAGGAATCCCTTTAGCTGAATGCTAAAGGGGGTTAGGGCGACTGTTCCCTCTTTGCAGAATGTTCATCATGAGCGTCCACTCTCTTTCAGAGACGGCAGCAAAATCTCCTGGTCCTCAGCATGGGGACACTGAGGCAGGCACTGACCACCCTCCTCCATGACAGGTGACTGAACAAAATAGATCGAATGTGTCCTCTGCAATTTTCGAACATGTACCTGATTCAAGGACCACATCAGGACACCATCACCTTCCAGAGCCATGGGCAGGCTCCACTCAGATGAAAAACAGACACCTTCAATCAGACCTGCCTTCCTCTTCCCAGAGAGTGAATCACCCCGGCTCAGCTCCCAGAGGCTGCACCCCACACAGAGGGACGAGTCAAAGCTGGAGGGAGAGCTCCCCCCAGCACAGGAGGGGCTGGCTTTGAGCCGGGACCTGTCCTCTTGAGCAATCTGACGTCAATTACAGCTCCTCTGGGTGCAAGAGAAGGTGGAGGGGCCGTCCCCACACAGATATTTCTCAGCAGGACTCGGCAGTTACAAGCCACCGGAGTGCTGAAGAAGTGGGCTGAGGGAGCGCCAGCCCAAGGCAGGATCACAGGCCTGCGCCTTTGGAGCCAGCAGAGCCCTGGAAGCCAGTGGAGAAACAGAGGGAAGCTCCATCTCCTGGCACTGTGAACATCCAGGCCGCACCATTAGCTACTCCCAGCTGAACCGTTGTCACTGGAGCCTCTAGCTTTGAGGTGAAGCAAATGGGAGAGAGAGGCTTTCCCGGCTTCCTGTCCCTCTTGTGGGCGTGACGCTGCCGCCAAGAGCCCCGCCTCTCTTCCAGGACGTACCCAGAGTTAAGAGCGGAGCCCAGCTCTACCCGCCTGAGCTCCAGCTTGAGTCTCGCTTCTCCATACATTTCCCAGCCCTGCCCAGCGGCCCAGGCTGCACTCTGCATGCTCCATCCTCTCTCCTCCTCTGCCCCTCCCTTCCCCAGACTTTCCTTACTAAAAAAACAAAACAAAACAACAAATTACAAAAGCACCCTTAGCTTGGGTCCAGCGACTTATTCCCAATCTCCGCCCTGCTGCTGGTCCTTTCTGCCAAGCCTCTGTAACGACTCCGTCAGCCCTTTTATTTCAGAGACCCCTCCGTCTCAGGAGGTTTGACGTGGCAGGTTATCGCTCCCTCTGTTCACACTGCTTGTCACTGCTTTCCTCCTACCCTGTGTGGGACCCTTTGCCAGGCACCATGACTTCAATTAGTTTAGAAAGAACTTGACCAAGAAACTAAAATGCAAACAAGCAAAAATTGCTATTATTCTCATTTTCAAAGAACAGTGGACTGCAGCCAAGATGCGAGAATCAGGATTCAAACCCAACTGCACTGAAACCCTCTCGTTTCTCTGTCACCCTCCATGTGCCCTCCAAACCACTCAGAGAAGGAAAGAGTCTAGGAGCGGCTGGCTGGGCTTTGCTCCAGTTCTGTCAGGAATATGGGTCACGGTGCCTTGTACTGCCCCACCGACAGATGAGAGTGTGTGATTGGTATTAATGATACATGATCTTATAAAAATCTTATAAAAGTATGATTGGTTTGTGTCCTTCTGGGCTCTGGACTTCTACATAAGCACCTTGTGCCCTGTCATGGTCAAAAATCTCCTTCAGTCTGTGTTTCCTGCTGGCTTTAGGGTTGGTTTGTTTCCCCAAACTCTATGATAGTTACTTTCCTTTCTGGCCCGGGGTTTTGCCTGTAGGGCCCACAGCTCCTCACTCCCCATGTGTTCTGCATGGACTGCGGTTCCCAGCAGGGCCCAGGCTCAGCTAAGAGCATCTGGTCAGATCTCCAAGCTGCAGGTTCCATTCCCTGCACATCTGCTCCAACCCCGGAGCAGCTGCCAGGCCCAGACAGGAGCTCCAGAATACTCTTAGAGTTCCAGCTTCTAAAATACTTGCATCTAATTTGAATTCAAGAGATAAAAAGTAAAAGTGCCAGAGTACAGAATTGATTGGAAGAAATCAAATTTGAAACACCTTGTGTCAAAAATTCTCAAATCCAAATCACCGTGTGACTGCGTGTGGGCAGCCCCTAACTGCTGTCTGCCAGGGACAGTTGTCACTCAGTCACTGGAGTGACACAAGCACCAGGAACTTCACAGGGGAAGTGAAGAGCCAGGGGTCAGGGAGACTTGCTGTTGGAGACCCGCACTCCCAAGGCATCACAAAGAGGACAAAGGAAGTAGGATGGTGCCCACACAACCTCTTTAGCTGGCCGTCGATGCTGCCCTGATTCCTACCCGCAGGGAGAGCACTGCCATGGGTGCTGATAACTGCACATCCCTCAGGCACAGTGTATTAAAAAGACCCCATGAGTTGCTTACCTTGTTAGGCAGCCCATAGATTTTTTTAAAATCCCATTGAACCATTTCTCCTGGTTTTTATTATGCAATGAAAAAGAACTTAATCCAACATTGGCATCAAATTGCATTAAGATTCTGAAAACAAAACAGGTTCCCAGAAGCTCTCCAAGTTTGACCCCAGGTAACACATCAGTCAAGGACCATGCCCCATCTGTGCCACTGGCGTCCCCACATGCACTGGCTGGAGAAACCCAGTCACCCCCTCTCGTGTGATCGTGGGAGGCAGTGCTGCCATCACTGCATGCACCTCACACGGGTAACTCTAAAGTACCATTGGCTGTATGAAACCAGCTATGCTTAGGATGCCAAACTGTTGTCCAGTAGAAAATATTTCCTATTTGTAAGTGCTGGGAACCAAGTGAAAACAAGTTAAAAACTCACAGCTTTGAAAAAAAGCGAGAAACTTACACTAACTCAACATCCTGAAGTCTAGGCTTGCTTAAGAGGAGGAGGAAGAGAAGAAGGAAAAAAAAAAGGAGGAGAAGGAAGAGAGAGAATCTCTCTGCCAGGATGACACACTAAGCTTTTTTCTTTTCTCTTTCTTTCCCTTCCTCACCCCTTCCTCTTTCATGGCCACTCCAGCTGGCAGTGTCATGGAATATCTGTCGGCTCCTTGTCCTCACTTCCCTAATTTCAGGGCAATGTGTCCTGCAGTTGGTGCCAGGAAGAGCTGTCACAGGAAAGCCAGCAGGTTAGGGGGCTGGGACCTGCAGCTCCGTCCAGCTCCAGGAGGAAGAGACTGACGGTCATCACCAAGGCCCAAGGCACAGGCTCAGCCAAGGACGCTGCCTCCCACAGCCAGAGCCGGGTCTGGGGAGCCTAGGGGCAGCTGCCGGGGCACAGAGGCTCCTCCCCTCTGCCCGCACCTGTCCTGACACCTTCTCGGCAGCCCGGCTGAGTCGGGGCTGGTGTGTACCTTCACAGGTGTCTCCCGGGGTTTCCGAGCTGCTCCAGCAGATAGTGAACCCAAGGAGGGGCCGCACTTGCCCGTGGCACCCAAAGTGGGCGCCCTTGTGGGACTGAGCTCTCCACCTGTGGACTGATGTCCCCACCGAGCTGATGGGGTCAGAACTGAGTAGCGTTCGAGGGGTGCTCACCTTGTATATTGCTGGCTTGGGGCTCAAACCTCACACGTGGGAAGACTCTTTCCTCCCACAACCCTTTCCCAAAACGTCCCCCCTCTGCTGCTCAGGCGCCGTGGCTTTGGTCCGACAGTCTCCTGCGTGGCTGCGCCTGTCGCAGGCGTCACCTCCGTGGCTCAGATCATCGCGCCCTCCCTGAACTGTGAGCGTTGGGGTGGGGCTCCTAGCAGTCCTGTTTGTCCCCTGAGCCTGACCTAAGTGACAGCCAGCGTCCTCACCCAGCAGCTGGCAGATCATGGAGGGAGAGAGAAGACTGAGCAAATAAACTGACTGATCTCTACAGACGATACCACGACCTCTTTTTCAGGGAATCCTGTGTCCCAAACAGCCACTGACACCACAGGTGCTGACAGTGATCTCAGCATCCTAAGGACGGGCTGTGAATGTAAGTCAACACATGCACCTGTAGAGACCAGGGACGCTGCTGCTGGCGGGGGACAGAAATGCAAAGTGACGCAGGTGACACGGTCATCACCAGTTATCATCCCATGCGACGAAGTGGTCCAGGATGGTACAAGTCTCAAACGGCATCACCGAGGTCACCAAAGACCCAGATCCTTTCTAGCTCTCGGTTCTGCCGCCACTGCCTGCCTCATCATTGCTGCTGCTTGTTGTTTGTTTCCCATTAGGATTTTAGCTCCTTTGTGACCTCCATGTGCCTGCAGAGCTCCACCCGTCACCATGAGATGTGACCTCATCGGGCTGTGTTTCGCTAAAGCCCCTGCTTGGGGACCCTAGCCCAGCAAGGTGGGTCAGGCTACAGGAAACTCGAGACAGAAGACAGGTGTGCATGCACAGCCTTCAGACCCTGTGCAGCTAACTGTGAGAAAGGGATCCATCTCACTTTGCTTCCATTTCACAGAATGCTGTGCTGTCTGCAATGTCAAAGACCCCGGGAGGGGCTGGGTGTGTGCTGCCTCCACCCCCAGCCCGGAAAAGAGAGACATTGTGATTCTTACTGAAGAAGTGAAGGAAGCTCACCACAGATTGGTTTAAAAACCCTCTGATACCATGTCCAGCGAGATGAGACGTGTCTCCTCAGAGAAGGGGCTGACTCTGAGGCAGGTCATGGCACAGAGGAGGCTGCAGTGACATACATGTACTACCACACAGCACAGGGCAGATTGGAGGGACACAGGGAGACCTTGGAGAGCGCCCAGCAGCCGGAGCTGGAAGAATTGTGCGATACAGCAGCGTCCTAGTAGAGAGTAAGGCGCTGTTTAGATACCCATGGGTACAGACAGAGACACAGAAATCAAAGGCTCCATGAACAAATGCAGGGCAGAGACAGGTGGCCTGCACAGCAGAGTTCCAAGTACCGGTATAGGCTCCTTGTGCAGGAGGAGAGGGCACAGCACCGGCCTCCAGCAGCAGCCTCTGGCGGAGGGGATCTCCAATGCCCCAAGCACAGACCCGCTGGCGGTCAAGGTCAAGGCGGCGGCACGAGCCATGCTGAGAGTTCGTGCCTCTGCCATAACGTGACAAGAGCAGCACTTCACCTTGGGGATCGTTTTCTCAAAAATTCATGAGCCCAGTCTAAATGGGAGGAAACTATCAGGCAAATGCAAACTAAAGGATAGTCTTAAGCTGTCTCAGCAACCCCACTCCAAACTGTCAAGGTCACCGACAGCAGGAAGCTCTGAAAGCCTGTCAGACACAAGACAGGACTAGCGGACCGGTGTGGTGTTCTGAGACAGCAAAAGGAAACAGGAAGAAGCTAGTGAAGTCCAATAAAGTGTGGAGTATAATTCATGGTGAGGAACCAGTGCTGGATTTGCTGCTGTGGGTAATCTGCCACAGTGACCGAAAAGGTGAACCAAAGGAAAAACGGGCCATGGCTGAACTGAAACGTTTCTGTAACTCTAAGGCTACTCTAAAACTAAAAGTTGTCTTTTTTAAGAAAGTAAGCCAAATATACGGAAAAAGTATACGACAAGAAGTTGAAAGAGAAAATTGATAAATGTGGACATTACTGAAATGTAAAATTTTGCTCTGTGTAAGACCCCCTAAGGAAAGTGAAAATCAGGCGGCAAGCTGGAGGAAAATGTTTGCAGTCCACACGTGGCACCAAGGACTCGACTCCACACAAAGAACCCTCAAAACCCAAGAGTGAAAAGAATGCACTTGGAACGTGGGCAGAGGACACAAGCAGATGTCTGCTCAAGAACGGCACGGCAGGCAGAGGAGCCGGGACGGCAGTGTCCCCAGCCCCCAGGGAGATGCGAGCTGCAGGGCAGCCGCTTTCACCGCCCGGCCCCCGGGGGAGCAGAGGCACAAGAACGAGAGTAAGGACAACACGAAGAACTGGTGAGAATACAGAGGGAAGAGGCTTCTGTACATCCCCAGGGGAAATGTAAAACGGCAAAGCCACACCAGAGAAGAAAAAGGCCAACTCCCGGGGCTCCAAGAAGAACTCGACAACTGCATTCATCTGCTACCACTGTTAAAAGCCAGGCCACCTCAAGAGGAACTGCCCTAAGAGGCTCCATGGGCCATGCCCTGGATGCAAAGGAGACCACTGGAGATCGGTCTGCCCTCTGAGGTGGAGGCCCCAGAGCTCAGACCCATGCTACCAGTTAGTCCAACAGGAATGAGAGGGCTTGGGGCATGGTCTGCCTTCTCCCTCTGGCCAGACTGTCATCTCCATCAAGGAGTCCTGGGTAATCATGACTATGGAGGAACAAGAAAACAGCCTGTTGCTAGTCACAGGTGCAAGTCTCTCGGTCCTTCTTTTCAATCCTGGCCTTCCTTCCAGCCATCATACCTCAGTGAAAGGAGTCACTGGTGAGGAGGTAATATGCTATTTTTGACAACCCTTAGGCTGTAACTACTTATTAGATCCTTCTTGCATATCTCTGTCTTCCTGAGAAACCACTTTGAAGATACCACCATGTATTACACCAGCCACTGATATTTTCCTACTAATCTATCAATAACTCTGTTGTTTGTAATGTTCCTATCCTATTTCATAATGTATGTTTATTATTATGTGTTTCCTACAACAACCACTGAGAATAGTTAATGATTTTTCAATAGGTCACTCATGTATAGCTCTATTTATTTTCTTTAGAAGCCACTTTGAAGATACCAAAGTATAGCACAACAACTCTTGATAATCTCCTACCTCTTTTGTCTCTAACTCACTATTATTTGTCTATTTGTTTTCCTGAGAAACTATTTTGTAGATAATACTATGTAAAACGATAACCATTGATAATTTCCTACCATTTTGTCTGTAATTTTCTAAGTCCCCCCATTATTATGTTATCCTTCTTTTATTCTTTAAAATAAAAAAAAAAAGGCCACCAATTTCTTATAGGATACGCATAAACATGCAATATGACCCAGTGACTGCTCCCTTAGGCGTTTAACCCAAAGAAGTGGCATCTTAAATTCATACAACACCCCAAGCCAACTGTTCACAGCAGCGTCATTGGGAATCCCCCTAAACTGGAAGCAAGTCATGTATCTTTTATTGGGTGAATAGTTAAAGATACCATGGTACAACCCTACGATGGAATATTACCAGCAATAAAGAGGAGTAAACTTGTGATTCTGGGAACCTGGGCACATCTCAAAAGAATCACAAAAATGAAGAAAAGCCAACCCCAAAGGTTACATAATGTAGCTTCCACGTAATAGCATTCTTAAAGTGACAAGACCATGGAGATAGAAAGCACAGCAGGGGTCCCCAGGGGTCAGGAGAGGGAGAAAGTCCATTGCTACAAAGGTCTTGGAAGGAAGTGTTTGGCACCAAGGCTGTGGTGCCAACCACAAGAATCCCAGATGTGATAAGATTGCATAGAATTCCACACCCTCATACACAGGCTGGTGCACATAAGGCTGGCACAGAGTGTGAACGAGTATCGCTTTCCTCACTGTGGTCTTCTGCTGTAACGATGCGAGACGTCACCACAAGGGAGGAAACTGCATGAAGAATGTATAAGTATGTCTCTGAGTTGCTCCTTCCACCTGCATGTGAGGTGACAATGATCTCAACATTAAAGGTTTAAAAAATAATGGAAACATAGGGAAAATATCAGGCTATGAAAAGTAACTGTTTTTTTAGTATTGTAATATCTAAATGTCACCAATTAGTTTCATTTAATCAATTAAGGAAAAAATGCTTAGTGTGCTAAGTTGGAGCAAATATACAATCCAGCCACTTGTGTAGTATTCTGCCGAATGTCCCAGAGACCACAGGTTCAGCAAAGGGACACCAGACAACAGGCCAAGGGTCAAGCATCTGCCTACGGTGCCTCTGGGGTCAGCCTAGGGGAAGATGTTCCCTCCTGAGCTCCTTAGGACAAAGCCAGAATCCCAGGGCAGAGATTCTCTAACTTCTCCTACCTTCATGTCCAGTTGTTAATCTCTGTTCTTCAAGCAACATTGTTCAACCAGTTATAAATTGATCGATTAACATTATTGTTGAATATACTTTCCCCTAGAGCCACAAGCATGTTTTTAAAGAACATTTTTAAATGTCTTGCTGAAATCAAGAGCTTCTGTCTATACTAGTCCACAGTCTACATTTGTTCTGTAGAAAACTTTCTAAGAAAATGTGATTCATCTGACTGGGCCTGGTCTTACATAATCCACTCTGACTCATCACGTTTCTTCTCTATCTTTAAAATGCTCTAAATATCATACAGAGCTTGCTGTGGAACTGTACTCAGTTTTCTAAACTATAATCTAAAGTTTTGCCTTTGTTATATTTTTTGAAAATTGGAATGATGGTAGCAGGATTTACAGTGCTCAGAATCCAGAAGGGGATGAGAACCAGCAGTTGGAGAGATGAGAAACAGGAGCAGATTTCTTAAGTGGAGTTGGGTATTTCAGGCCTCAGCACAGGTGAGCTTTTAGCAGAGGCTCATAAATAGTAAGCACTTAATGAACAGCTGTTGAATAAATGATGAATAAATAAATAATAAGAAAAGCAAGCCCATGTTTGGACAAGATATACGGGCAAGTGTGTTTTTATTTATATAAGGAACAAATTCAAAGCATCCAAGACACATCAGAAAAAGATTGGTTAAACAAGACATAGCATATACTTATGCTTAGCATATGTTAAAATAAAGGAGAAAACCTGCTATGTATTAATATGGAAAGATGTTCAAAATGTCACATTAGGTAGTATAAATTAAAGCAAAATTACAGATACATGCATGTATTTCTACATTGTTAGGGCTGTCAGGCTGTCCTCGCAAAGCCTCATGCAGCCACAGATGGGGCTTTTTCAGAAGTGGCTGGATCCAGAGTGTGTGGCTGGTTCACAGACCTGTGCTAGCACAGAGGGTGCTGGGAATAAGGGTGGGTGATTGCTGGCTGAGTTCACTGATTGGTTGGCACCGCCCTAATCCCAGTAGCCTGGACACAGTATAAGCGACAGGAAGAGGCTTGTCTTGTCCCTTGCTTGCTTTTGCTGTCTTCTGTCTGCCATGGGCTGTTTCTGCTCTGTGATGCCCTCTGCCATGTGCCACCCGGCCTTGGAGCCAGCCAGCTATGAGCTGATACCTCTACAAACTGTGAGCTAAATTAATCTTTCCTCCTTAATTTGCGGGTGTTGGGTATTTTGTCTCAGCAATGAGAAAAGTAACTAAGACATATAAATACATTCACATATACATGCAGAAATAGTCACGTGCCACATAACAATGAGTCAGTCAGTGACACACGACTTTTTTTATGGTGATCCCCCAAGATTATAGTGGAGGCTAAGATTTCCCAACCTGAGTATGTTCAGTGCCCCTTGCCCCTTGCTTGTGTATGTGCAGACACGCAAAGACCGATGAGGGTCGCAGATGTCTACAGCGATCAGCGCAGGGTGTGCTGTGCAGGTCTGCAGCTGGGGACAGGACGTAGGTTGGGCCTGGCACCTCTGTGTGTGAGCTCCCCATGATGTCCACGCAGGACACCATGCTGAGGATGCGTTTCCCTGAATGTACCCTGTCCCTGAGCAACACCCAGCTGTGGACAGCGCCCCTTTACTTAAATATAATAGTAGTCCCTGCTGTTCCACACCCAGAAATCTAGACAAATATGCAATGAACTGCTCGCTGTCTGCGTGAGGAAGGGTAATGCGCACCTTCATGTTCTGTGTATTCCTGTAGTCTAACGCTTGATCTCTAGACATAAACACTGCACAGAAGGAAGAGTCCGAGAAGGCAGCAGTCACCGCTCTGGAGAAGCTGCCCAGAATCCTGGAGCCAGCAGCAGCCTGGCAGTGTCACGTGCAGGGGACACAGGCATCCTGACACCTCTGGGAGTGGCAGCCCGCAGAGGGAGGTGCCACAGCCCCAGAAGTGCAGCGGAGCGGGGCTGGTGTTAAAGTTGCACACAGGGCTTGGGCTTTAAGAAGTGACAGCCTAGGACAGCGCATTCTTTATTCTCCCTGCGTCCACCTGGGGACACTGGCCGGGCTCATGATGTTGTTTTCCCTGCCCCACCCTTCTCTCCTCAGACGTGCTCTCTCTGCTGGATCTCTTTTCTTCCTGCCTCAGAGCTCTGCTCCACTGTGGGGAGCAGGTACCCCGTTTCTCAGCAGCACCCGCAGGTGCAGAGCCTGGCTCAGTGCTCAAGCTATTTGTTTTCTCCCTGTAGTTTTAATTCTTTACAGGAGTCCCAGAGTCCTGAAGGTCAGTGATGGCTGCCTGCATGCTGAGGACAGACAGGGAGCTGCTGTCACAGCAGACAGAGCTGCAGAGGGCTTGCGGAAGACAGTGGCCTCCAGGCCACTTGGCCAGATGTCAAACAGGAGAGTCCTGCGGGGAGCAAGCAGGGCCATCATACCCCAGCATGGCGAGGCTGGTCCTTCCCAGCCACAGGACACGACACTGTGAGGCCTTGTGCTGGGGCTTCCCGTTACCCAGGAGGGACGGCTCTCCCTCTTCCAAGAGGGAACTCGACCACTTACAATGCCGTGGACCGTGGTCCCCATGTCCCAAGGAAGCCGTGCCTCTGCCCACTCACTCAGGGCACCAAGTGGCCAAGTCGCAACCGATGCCCCCCTTCCTCTCAGGTCAGCCACCCCTGTGACGCCCCCGCCGGCTTCTCTGCTTGAATAGCTTCTACCCAGTATCCTCTTGCAGCTGCTGCTCAGCCCACCAGGCACCCAGTGGGTTCCCCCCACCCCGAGGCCTCCCTGCGACCCTGAGCCAGGCAGAGGGCCCTGTCTTCACCCGGGTTCCTGTAGATTTCTCCTACGACATAGAAAACAGCAAGTGATGGCTGCTTGTTTACCCATCTTTGTATATTTTCAGTATGACCGAGAACCCTGCATCTAGCAGGGTTTTTTTAAATCTGCTTCCTTAAAAAAAAATTCCAAAAAGTTCTAACTCATTTGAGGCCAAGGATTTTGCCTTATATAAGTCTTAACCATGTTTGCAGGCAGAAGATTAAGGGATAACGAAGAGGGCAGACTTAAATTATGATGAAATCGGGTAGATATACACACAGGAACAGACTCTACCTCGATCTTTGGCATACTTCTGTGTGGTTTGATGCCGTTACATGATTAGGGCTGTTATTTTGAGCCGTCCACAATACTGTTTAAGTGGGGACTTATAAAAGGTCAGAGGGAGGTTTTCATTTCCTCTTAATCACTGCACAGAAAAGAGGAAAGATCCTTGTGTGGTTCAGCAACAAAGCTGCCCTGCCCCGGAGCCTTTGGTGTCACACGGCTCCAGAGCAGCCCTCCCTGGTGTGGCCTCTCCCTTCCCTCAACAAAAATGCTGATAAACACATAAAAACATAAAGCCAGGGCCGCTCCCCAGGCCTAACCCACACACAGTCTGAGTGGCAGAGTCTGAGAATTTTTTGGGTTCACCAATGCCACTGAGTATGGCCCAGGGGCTCTGCCCTCTCATAGGCTAGGCCATCTGCACTGTCTCCTGGCCCTGCTGCCCTCTGCCCTACCCTTTGGGAGACCCCGGGTGGGACACAGTGGAGGGCTTGGGACTCAGCGGGCCTGAGCTGAGCTGGGCTGTCACCTGGTGGTGCAGACAGGATTGCTATGAGACTCTTACTGCCTGCGGTGCTGCGCGGTGGAAGCCCCAGGCTTGTGTGGACAGGCTTTTCCTGGCCTCTCCTCTAGGCATAGGTGGCTGTCCTCTGTCTGTGCCCTTCGCTCCCCTTCCCTCAGTGTGCAGCTCCTCAGACTGATGCTCTTTTGTGAGGACGACCACCATAATGCATGAGGGACAGCCTGAAGGAGCTCACTTTACCTTGATAACCTGTTTGCACACACACAGTCCCCAAGGAAGGTCCCACGGCAGTCCCAGAGCTCAGGACTTCGGACAGTGGGGGGCATGTTTCAGCTTCCAGCTGTGTCATTCCAAACAATGAGGCAGTTTTGCCCTTGAGTGATGCCCAGCACCTGGGAAGGCGACGGTCAACGCCCTGTCCTTCAGGAGTGGCAGGTCACCGGGGCACCTAGAAGTCCAGGGACAGCGGAGGCCGTCCAGGCTCAGCTGGCCTACGGGTATGGCTGGCAAGGCCCAGCCCTGGACACCGGGTGCCAGGAGGCAGCCTCGCCACCAGAAAGTGGCAGCAGGACCACATGCACATCTACATCGTGGCTGAAAGTTAAAAAGGACTCGGATCGGGCAAGAGTTGTTCCACAGCACACGCTCGTTACTGACAGAGCCATATTCAAAAGACAGTTCGCGTTCAGTCACCGACATTTTTACAGAGTCATTTAATTTGACCCATGATTCTTGATTTTAGAGAATTTTTCTTTTTCTTTAGACACAAACAAGTGCTACAGTGAAATGTTCCATCAAATGTGTTCTTCCAGTGAATCATAATAGTAAAAAAATGTGAAAAATAGCCTCGATGCCCATTTAAAAGGAATATAAAATATGTTCAGATGATAGAATAACTACACTGGAAATATAAATAAGAGTTTAAGATGATTTTAATGACAATAATTTTATCACATAACATTAGATAAGGTGTCAAGTGAAACCAGCCGCAAATATACAAAACACAGTGTGATCCGCTGTAAGAATTACAGAAGTGTTGCAGTAGTTATCTACTGATAGGATAAGACTGTTTGCTCATAGGTGGTGGGACCAGAGATGATTTTGTCTTCTAATGTATTTCCTAAACTTCTAGGAGGAGTACACTTACATATCACTCGAAAGGCAACAGTAGAGAGTGTTGGCGCTGTGCTTCCCTGTCCCCACTCCTCTCCCTCCTCCTCCACCTCGAGCGCCCACCCGCTGGGGCCAGAGCCGGGCCAGCAAGCAAGTGCTGGGGCACAGAGGGCCACCGGGGCTCTGCTCTGCAGCTGGGAACCTCCTGCACCCTCCGCATGGCTGAGCTGGGATGGGGACACCGAGCCAGGGAATGAACGCGCCAGGGTCGGGATGGGCTCAGTGCTGGAGAAGTTCAGAAAGTAGAAATCGTAAGAGTTCTGGAGCTGGCACTGAAGGAAAACACAGAAAGTTAAAACTGACCAATCCCAGGGGGTGTGAGGGGCGGGGTCATCTTTGCGTGACACGGAGTGGTGCTCAGCTGCACAGTAGAAGCACTAAGGCCTCGAGTCCCCCAGGGA
Organism: Chinchilla lanigera; assembly: GCF_000276665.1. Taxonomy (NCBI): domain Eukaryota; kingdom Metazoa; phylum Chordata; class Mammalia; order Rodentia; family Chinchillidae; genus Chinchilla; species Chinchilla lanigera. Next base: position 11,046,947 of record NW_004955470.1, on the reverse strand, counting down.
AACCCAGAGTCCAAATGATGAGTAAAATAAGAGCCGTAGGGAGCCTGGAGGAAGCCTGTGGAGACAGCCTGAGCAGATGGGGCCGGGGGAGAGGTAAGGGTCCCGAGGCCCCGACTCAGGCTCTGCTCCTACCCCAGCCCCGAAGCTTCCGCCACTCAGTGAGGCTGTCACCGAGTGGGGCGCTCGTTGGTGAAGCTGTAGCCTCCTGATCCACTCACCCCAAACCCCACCTCTGAACCCGTGAGACTCTGGGGGCATTTTAGACCGAGCCATAGCACCCACGTGATGAGGGCAGTCTACATTTCTCAAGTCCACCAATTTAAATGCTACTCTCATCCTAAAAACGCAGGAGAGGATGTCAGCGGCTCACAGAAAACCAGAGGAGCGCAGGCACGCGTTTGTGTGGCGGTGTGAAGTGAAATGCTCAGCGCCTGCTTCCTACAGTGGCCGCTGGGAACCAGGCACCAGGCACTGGCCCAGTGACACCTTGGAACGGCCCTGGGGTCCCCGCTCCCTCGGCCGCCTTCCCGCCCAGCCCAGCCGGCTCCTCCTCCTCCTCCGGGTGCCCTCCAGTCTCTGATGCTCCAGCTCCGCAGCCCGGGCTCCTGCAGCCCTGGGATGAGTTGGAGCTGGAGTGCGGCTCACTCACCCTCCGCCCTGCAATCCTGCCACTCCACACATCTTTGTGCCCTGTGCCAGTGCGGTCCTTTGCCCAGTGTGGTCCGGGACATGGCAGGACTTGATGAACATGTGTTGGTGAACAATTGCCCAGAACTGCATTTTATTTTCTCCCCATAAAATATGGGCTTGGATGCCATCAGCCCCTCCCTCGGGCCCTGCCCTCTGCCCGGGCCTAAGGGATCGCTGGGAAGGACTGGATCAGAAGGCGAGGTGCGGAGTAGAGGTGTGGGTGAGCCTTAGACATCCAACCAGAAAGCCCAGCCTCACACTCTGACCAAGGTCCTCAGGAAGGGTAAATAGCACCTGGCTTATAATGGCACACTTTGCGTGGATAAAACGAAACTGCAGTTTTCCTCAATGGAAGCTGTCTCCAAAGGAAAGAGTAAATTCCGTGTGCGTGTGTGTGTGTGTGTGGGGGGGGGTGAGTGCACTCAAACCAGCTCAGGATAAAGAAATGTGAACATAGATGATTTTTCCCTGCCTCCTCTTTGTAGATACAAAGCCCAAATTACTTCCACAAAATCGTACACAGCTGCCAGGGTTTTATTTTTTTTATTTCTTTGACTCTTTGTTTTCCTTCCTTCTTTTCCTCCTCTTTTCCTCCTCCCTTCCTTTCTTTCTTCCTTCCTCCCTTCCTTCCTTCCTCCCTCCCTTCCTTCCTCCCTTCCTTTTTTCCTCCCTCCCTTCCTTCCTCCCTTCCTTTTTTCCTCCCTCTCTTCCTTCCTCCCTTCCTTTTTTCCTCCCTCCCTTCCTTCCTCCCTTTCTGCAAATGTCTCAACTTGGGAAGATTTACAGTGGCTATAATAATCCCCATATTCCGGTTCTCTACCCAGGTACATTTAGCATTGATTGGTTAAGGAAGGAATGTCATTGCTCAGGGCGAGGGCTGACCTTTGCCCTCAGAGAGGAAGGTGTGGTTTGTTTGTCACTCACTGTGCAGCTGGTGGCAGACTCCATGCAGCCGTCTGCCTTCCACACACAGTTCCCTCTTCCTCAGGCATCAAGCAAATCTTGGCAGGTGTAGCTCAGCCCAGCTAGGTGATGATAAACGGCGATGACCGAAGACACCGGTGGCCGTCCTGGCAGCGCCCACTGGGCTCCCACCAGAAGTCTCCAGCAACGCGTCGCAGGTGCTCGGGCTCTGCGGCTGGCAGAGGCTGCGGGGCTCCACTCCTGCAGGGGAGAGGGAGGGAGGTCCTTCCCGGGCAGCGTGCCTATCGGGCCGCACCCCTGCGGGCCCGAGCAGCGGCACAGGGAGCAGACACAGAGGAAGGCGGGCACAGTGCCTCGCAGCAGGAGGGAGCGCCCAGCATCCGGGTCCTCGGCCCCCTGTGTGCGGACGAAGCATTGGGAAGGACGGGCGTCCTGGCAGGGCAGCTGCCCCGCCTACTGTGTCCTCAGCGTCCCAGGGCCACTGGGCGGGTGGGAGGTTGCTCAGGCGGTGCCTGGGGACAGGGCGGGCTGCAGTGCGGTCCTGAGCTCTTCGCGCCTGTGCCTTGAACTGCGGCCGGAAAACAGGAGCCACACACACGCAGACACAGACAGAAGCAGCTGAGCTCGTGGCTCCGGGGGAGCTGCGGCAGGAGCAGCTCTTCGCGGCAAGGCCAGGACAGGGGTCCGGGGACTGTCACCGGCACTGCCTCCAGCACAGACCCTGGACCACTGACCCTGAGACCAGGAAGGACCCTGGGAGGCTCTGGCGCACACCAGCTTGTGGGACCATGGCCCGGCGGCTGTGTCCTCGCGGGGCCTCCTCCTGGGACACGGTCCCTGCGCGCTCCTCTGTTGGTCGTGTGCCTTCGCAGGTGCTCAGCGGCTCCCAGCCTCCCTCCACACCAGGCGGGAAGGACAGCAACAGCCCAGGGCCCGCCTCAGATCCCTGCAGGACAAGCAGCCCTCACTGAGAAGCGGCCCTAGGCACCGGCCGGAAGGCTGGAGCAGCTCCCACGCACAGCCCGAGGCTCTGCCTCCCAAGGCGGCCTCCGTCCTCACAGCTGCCCTCCTGGGCTCCCCGGGAGTGCCAGGCAGAGACAGGCACAGGTGGGCTGGGAGCCCTGTGTGGCAGCAGCTGGAACGGCCCTCAGGAGCCCGCACAGGCCTGGAGTCCTTCTTACCCCAAGGCACCGCACCTACGCCACCCACCCACGCCACAGACCCACACCACCCTGCGCCTTCCCGAGCCCCGCACTCTGGAGCTCGGTGAGGCAGACCTGGGACTGAGCCCCAGTCCCTCAGGGCACAGGGGAGACACAGGGACGGCAGGCATCCTTTCGAGGTACCCCTGGTACCCCAAGTGTCACTGCCTCGTAGGAATACTTGCTCCCCAGGGGCTGTGCTGGTGGCTACAAGGCAGATCCAACCTTGTCTCCTCCTCAGGACCCCGGTCACCACCTGTCACTGTGAGGTGGAGCAACACCGGCCCGTCGTGCCTGTGACGCAAAGTGACTCCCTCCCACCCAAAGTGACCCCCGCCCTGCTGCTCTGCTGCAGCCACAGAAAGCAGACCTGCCAGGGCGGGCCGTCCAGCAGCAGCAGTAGCCAGCGCTCTGGGAACACGGGACCCTGGCTGTGACCACAGGGTCCCCTGTGCATCTGACCACCGCAGAACCGGGATGGCAAATCACTGTGGTCCTGGGACAAACTAGGACGCGCTCAGGTCCCAGCGGCTCTCCTGAGCACCGGCCCAAGCCTCAGAGTGACCGGCGCCCTGCACACCCGCAGGGTGTCTGGAGCTGTCTCCCCTGAGTCTTCATAGAGTCTTCCCAGGTGGGGCTGCACAGATTCGTGGACAGTGCCTGGGCCAAGGCTGTCTCTTTGGTCTCTGTGCTGACAACAGCCAGGCAGAGATGAGCCCTCTCAGCTCAGGCCAGCCCTCCTCCAGCGATGGAGACCACGTGACCCCACAGCACTCCTGCAGCCCGTGCTCCTGGCCTGGCCGGAAGCACCTCTGGTCTGCAGCATCGAGCCGGGTGTCCACGGACGGGGGGCCACCCACCCGTCCCTGTGGCCTCTGTCTCCTTCATCTGTAAATAAAAACAAACCTCAGTAAGCCTGAGGAACACAGCCAGAGGAGTGGAGCACAGCCAGAGGAGGGGAGCACCCTTGGCCTGGCTTCGTGGCTCTCAGCACGGGGCTACACTCACAAACCCTGATCTTGTCACCCAGCAACGTGCGTGAAAGGGGCGGCCTCTGTGACGGTGTCCTGTCACCCACCGTAAGTGCCAGGAGGGCAGGGGGCAGGCCAAGATGGGGACGGGAGCCTCACGTCCAGCCCTGTCCAAGCTTGCGTCCCAGGTGCACAGCAGACGACATACTGCAGAGGGAACCGAGTATCTGTCGTCCTTTTCAGGGCTGCGTCAATTCCCCCGAGCTCCCCAAGCACCTGGAGCGCAGGCGGGGATGGACTTCCGAGCCCCCGGGCCCCCTCCCTGAGGGTGAGCTGCTCTGCTCAACCTTCTCAGGCGGGGTCAGGGAGACCGTGGCCTCCACCACTCTGCCATATGGCTGGGGGGAGGTGGGGCCCAGAGCCTCCAGCGCCACCTGCAGTCCCAGCGGTCCTCCACCTGCGTCCCTTCCCGCCTCAGCCCTCCTGGCAGAGCAGTGGGCTGGGAGTCTATCTAGGAACAGGGTCCTTAAGTTCCGCAAACAAGCAGTTCCAGGTGTCGATTTTCAGAGTACACCCCATGCACCCTGCAGAGGTGACTTCTTCCCCATGATATGTATCTTAAAAACGAAAACTGAGTAAGTGTCAGTTCATCACGCCAGCTGGCCATGATCCATATGTTCTTGGCAGTGTCTGATCAACCATGCTGGGGACTCTAATATGACAATACATGAAATCTAGGTTCACCATCACCCAGGTCTCCTCGAAGGGTGGTGGAGACAGCCTCGCCTCAGAGTGCGGAGCAGGAGCGCTCTACCACGCCCCCCTCAGGCCTTGCTGATTCGTCTTCCTTAAAAGAGAAAGTGAAACTGACTCTGGCTTAGGATTTGCTGCAGGTTCCGGCTCACACCCTTGAGCAGAAGCTCTCCAGGTCTAAGGAAGAGTCCTTAGAGAACCATCGTGGGAGATCTCTGTGACCAGGCTTGGCGCCTGAGAAAGTTTCCGGGTCCCTCCCGCTGGTCCCCAGTCCAGTGATCTCGTGGCTGCTTCTGCTGTTTCATTCTCACTGTGAAGGCTGCAGACTGGCAGCTTCACCTGAGGAGGACTGAGCTGTTTTTCAGGCAGGCATTAGATTCTGCTGCTTCTCCACAGCCACCTGGAGTTACGCAATCCACGCCCCACCCCCTTCCCTAAGCTCCCTGTAGCAGTCAGAGTCCTCAGCGTGCCTTTAAATGCTAACTCGCACCAAACTTGGCTTCATGCGTGGACCCCACCCACCCTGCCCATTTCTGCCCTTCCTGCGGACTAGGACCGACCCCCAGTCAAGGAGCTGACTGCTCGCTAGCCTCTGCACCTCGGCCTCTTTCTCATGGAATTCTCATCTCAGTGATGTTCCCTGATGAAAACTCAGTTTCTGAACTTTAAAAAATTCATCAAGAATAGAGTTTTCTGCTGAGCCATACTGAGGTCCCACATATCATCTATTTCCGGGACCCATGGAGAGAGCACGATTTATATCTGAAGAGGAGTGGATCCTGGTGTGGTTGGGGCTCATGCTGGCCCAGCTTGGGTGGTGGAGCGCACAGGTTCTTCCAAGGGAAAAGTCAAAATGGAGCCCAAGGTACAGCTTTCCTCCACACAGGAGAGCACACAGGCTGTGTGGAGAGGCTTTGGTTGAACTTGAATTGGGAGGTGGAGCCAAAATGACCCGAGGCAAGGCAGAGGACCCGGGAGACGCACGCCCGCCGGTGTGTTCCAGTCCTCGTGTCCAGCAGGGGTGCTGAAGTGTGGTGGCCCGCTAGGTCCTGACGTGCCCCGAGGCTCTGTCTGGCCCCGAGGGTGCCACTCTGGAAAGAGCGAGGGAGAGCGTGTGTGGCTGTCCTTGGGGTTCAGGGATGGGAATCGAGCCCCAGGATGGCACTGAGGAGACTTGCAGACGGACACAGTGAGGCCCTGGCAGGTGGGGTGGCCACGTGTGTCTGGGACAGGGTGCCGGGTGCAAAATGGGATCCACCCTGGTCATCAACTCTGAATCTGCTTTCTTAAGGAAAAGCCAGTCCTTCTGCTTATCAGAGTTTGTGGCAGGACCTTACAGTTTATGTTTTTTGTACACAGAAATCAGGATGGCTGCTAAGGTTTGAACGCAACACCCACCGGGGAGCAGTTGTGAAGTGGGACGACCTCAAGCTGAGGCAATTTTCAGTTTTCTTCAAGCTGGACGCATTGCAGGGCTAAAGCCTCAGGTGGCACTAACATTCGCTTTGTGCCCCAGTGCCCCAAGCACTGCGTGCGGGTGTGATTTGTGCCTGTGTAGAGCTCCATGTGGGAGCTGTGCCTACGAGTAAAAGTGACACATTTGGCTTGTGTGTTCACACTTTCACAGCCAACCTGTTAGGAAAATAAGTTTAAGCTTTCTCTGCTTAAGTCAGTGGGGACATGTGGAGATGTAACAGTAATACTGGAGAACTTGGGTCTTTGAGTTTGTTTGAAGTTCTGAGGCCTTGAGTTGAATCTTTCATTGTGTTACAGTTCCCATGTGGGCATGGGGCATGAAATGAAACCTGTCAAGTATATCTTCCTATTAAAATGTTTTTAAAGCCAGGTGTGGTGGTTCATGCCTATAATCCCAGGGCCCAGGGAGACTGAAGCAGGAACATCACAAACTCAGGACCAGCCTGAGCAACTTAGTGATTTAGCAAGGCCCTGTTTTTAAAAATAAAAAAAGATCTGGGGATGTAGCTCAGCAGGAAGACCCTGGGTTCAAGCCCTAGTGCTAAAAAAAAGAAGAAAGGGAAAGGAAAGGAAGGAGGGAAGGAGAAAGGAAGGAAGGGGAAAGGGGAGAGTAAGATTCATACTGGTATTACCTTACTTTATGAACAATAATTTTTATCATAATGGATAGAGATAATTGTAGTACTGGCCAAAGTAGAGTTGCCTGAAACTATTATTTTAGCATGATTTAGCAGCACAAGTGTGTTAATTACCATCCTATAAAAACCAAATGCCTGAGATAATCAACTCACAAAGATGAAGGGAGTATTTGACTCACAGTTTTGAAGAGTCTAGTTTGGGATCGGCAGCCCTGTGGCTTCGTGTTTGTGGTGAGGCAGATGGTGATGGTAGGAGTGGGTGGTGGAGCAAGAAACAGAAGAGAGAAGAAAGAAGGCTGGGGTCCCACAGTCCCCTCCCAGGGCCACCCCAGGGCCCTGAGCTCCTCCCGCCTGGTTCCCACTTCCCAGCATGCTGCCCTGAGGACCAAACCTTTCACACAGTGGCCTTTAGGAGAAGCCAAAATCCGAGCTGGAGCAACTCTATGTATTTATATTATGTATGACTTACATCTGTATGTATCATATATGTATATGCTTACATACTACAGGTATGTGCGTAATGCACGTATGTACATATTTATACACAATACGCTGGTGAGTACAAGTAGATAGGACTGATTAGATTCCAAGTTGGACACCTGTGGCAGTGAGAGTGGAGGGTCAGCCTGACTAGCACTGGGACCACCTAGGGAGCAGAGTGCACTTCTGGGTGTATCTGGGCGGGTTGTGTGTGTGGCCTTGGTACTGCTGTCCCGCTCTGCTTTCCAGCTGCCATGCACCGAGCAGTTTTGTTCTACCATGGCCCTGCACCATGATGGCTTAGCCTTGGAACCAGCCAACCAGGAACTCAGTCCTCTGAAACTCTGAGCCACATTGAACTTCTCCCACTTTCAGCTCTGGGTGTTGGGTATCACGCTTGGGGAGGAGAAAGCTGAGTAACACAATGGCCTACTGAGAAGAAGAAACTTACTTCTGTGGTAGTTTTGAAAGCTCCCCTCCCATATGGAAAATATATTAGAATAAATCACTGCTAAACCAGTTTATACAAAACTAAAATATTTTCATTTTAAAATGTGATTTGCAACACACAAAAATGAGCTCAAAAATATCCACATAGGATACTTAAATACAATATTAAAAACTGGAAGGCATAAATTTTATCTGTCTTCCAATACGGTGTCATACAATGCAATGTCATTATTGGCTGGGGGGCCGCAGGGGAGTTATTTCTAGATTTTTGGTGTCCCAAACAAAGAACCGAGCGGGACCCTCAGAAAGAGTAGCAGGAGTAAGACTCATAAAAATGAGAGACAGAGTAAGTAAAGGATGTGAAGGTCCACTCCTCAGTGGGGGAGCGGTCAGAGAGAAGAGCTCACCACCCCACAGGGGCAGCGCTGGTCTCTAAGGTCCTGGGGTTATGGGAGGGTCTCTAGCTGGGGAGGGACAGGCATCAAGGCCCAATGGGGCACCTGACCCAGCCCCACCCTTGGGAGGAGGAGATTTTGACCATACAAGGCTTGAGAGGAGGAGTCATGGCATCCAAAGCCCACTGAGGGGGAAGGAGTCCAGCTGCAACGCAAACGAGGGTGGGCGAAGGCCAGGGTCAGGTGCTCCCAAGTGTGTGCATTCAGCACTTCAGTTCAGGGGTCTTGGGGAAAACAGTGACCTTCATCTGCTGGTTTCTGGGTACACAGCTGTCCCACTCTCTGGCTCCTCAGTTCTTTCCACAGCTTCCTGCGTTCCACCCCTCTGCATGACACCCCTGCTGCAGTGCACTCCTCAAAAGAGCATTTTAAACACCAATTCATAGACAGTTTAGCAATAGAGCAAATATTCAAAGGTATATTAATTGTACAAGTAGATGACAGTATGGTTTCTCATTTATTTTAATGTATAAAAAGTCAAAGAATTGGATTTTTATGCAAAATATGATAATTGAAAAAAGCTGCAGTTATTAGACCTTAGTAATGTGACTTTACTTCTATATGTCCTTTCTCTGTGTTAAAATTCTTCCATAATGTATGTAATAGGTTTGCATTCAGAAAGGAAATAGCCTATTTTTTTTAAAAAAATGGCATATTAGAAACAGTTTTTAAATCACAGTTCTGATTTGGAAGCATAATTTTTATTAAGAACAAGAAAAAGCAGAACAAGAAAAATGTTGAGTAGATAAAATTTTCTCTGATTTTATTTGAAAGAGACTGCAGTGTCGCAATACCTCCAGTACTCAAAACATTATTTCCTAAATATTAGTCTCCCATGAGAGAGAGCAGGGACTCAGGAATGGACACAGGGCATGTGTAAGACAGCCCGCAGCAACACAGAACATCTGAGAGAGAAGAGGGGCTCAGAGAATGTGCCCAGGTGGCCAAAGGCAAAGTGGTGAACTGGTCTCCCAGGGCCAAATCTGAGACACTTGGAGAAATACAGTACAGTAACTGTAGAGGTGGCTTCTAGTCCATAGAATGAAACACACCCTGAGTCCACACTGCTGCAGAGCAAATGAGTGATTAATACATGACAATGATAGATCAATAAAGAGATAGATGGACTGGCAGATGGATGGATGGATGGATAGATGGACGGACAGACAGACGGATGGACAGACAGATAGAAGAGAATGTCCTCCTTACCGTAGAATTCCAAGTAATAAATAAGGTCTTAAGGGGCTGGGGATTTAGCTCAGCGGCAAAGCGCCTGCCTGGCAAGTGCAAGGTTGTGAGTTCAGTTCCCGGTACCGGAGGAAAACAAAAAAAAACAAAACAAAAAAATAAATAAATAAGGTCTTAATAATTATACAATGGTTACATGAAATGTTAACATTTGCTAACATAAATTCTAGTTTGATGTACTTTTTGTAAATTTAAAATTATTTCAAGATTAAAATTTTAAAAATGAAAATTATTCAAGCAATACAACACAATAACTCTATATTATGAAGTTAAATGCTATTTTCTCCTGTTTTGAAGTACTGGGTATTGAAATCATACGGGGCTTTGCATAGATCTACTTCCCTGGCCTTTTTTATTTTTATCTTCTATTTTAAGACAGGATCTGGCTAAGTTGCTAAGTTGCCCAAAATGAGCTAAAAGTTGCAATCTTCCTATCTCAGCCTATCATAGCTCCCGGTATATATCATAGCTTCTGGCTGGTTGTAGAAAATCTAAAAGAAGAAAAGAAAAATAATCACTACATGTGGATCCCTTATCCACAGATAATTCTGCTATGTGTGCTTTGTACTGGATATTTTTAAATTAACCCATTTTAAGGCAAGAATGTTTATAACTCTGAAGGGAAACTCCACTCGCGAGGCCTCTCAGGCCCCCTCCAGTCTGTGGCCTCCTGCTCTTGTGTAGCGCACGGAGGGCCCAGCCGCAGGTGCTGAGTCTCAGGACGAAAGCCACATGCTGAGACCAGAGGAGAGCGGGCAGGAACCTGGCCCACCCCAACCCCCCCACAGTCTGCCCACTTACAGCTTGGCACAGGTCAACCCCCACGTGGACAGCATAAGCCAGAATTCCCATGGTAGCATCCAAAGCCCTGAAGACAGCTCACAGACGGTCACATGATTTTCAGAAGCAAAGAAAGAGTGAAAATAAAGCTTTAAAATCACATAACATGGCTTTTTAGTAACGCATCTGGATCAGAAATTCAAACATCAAAGATAATCCAAAGTATCCACCTAGCCAGGTGTGTCAGAAACTTGTGAGTAAACCCACGAGCCTCTGTCTATGTCCACCAGAATCACGTTTCCCCCTGGGGCCCCACCCACTCCACCCCCACCCCAGGAATGGCGGCTTAGCGTGGGACAATGGGGGAAACAAGCTCATAGCTCTGGTTGGCAGGAGCCTGCAGAGTGAACCCCTTCTCTCCAGCTGGAACTAGGTTGTTGCTATAGCAACAAGCAAATGATGGGCAGATTTTTGAATGTGCTGTGCTCTGCTGTGATAAGAGCTTCCAGGACACAGCTCCATGCTTTCGGGCCCGCTAGAACATACACACTGTGCAGTGATACTAAATGTGGTTCAAGATCAGTTTTAAATGCCTTTCCCTCAAGCACTGAAATGATAGTCGGAGCTATTTTGGGTTCCAGACAATCATTGTGCTCACACCAGTTTCATCCCCTCACACGTGGAGAGCTTCACGCCCTGTGCAGCCGACCCTCGAGTGGAGGCTGACCTGGATTAATGGGAGTGCGTCTCTGAGGTCACGGTGACTCCTTTGTGAGGAGAACCTGACGCTGGACCTGTGAGCATGCACAGTGAAAACGCCATCCCTGTCTCTGACCTTTTCTGCACTCAGCTGACTCGCTTGCTTAGGAAAACCCTGCACCTACAAAGCGGTTCCACTGGGGTGAGGCGGTGGTGGTCAGGCCCGAGCTCCAGGAGTGGCCGGCTCACTTTAGCTTAGTGCTACGATGCTCATTACAGGGGCAGCCAGTGGGATGCAACCTCCCTGTGCTCATGTCGCCTGCAGGGCGCTCAAGGCGGAGGCTGGGTCACCGGACGGCTGTGGTGCTGCTGGAGGCCCTGGGACCTCAGGAGGCGAGATCCAGGACAAGGAGCTCTTCCCCATCAGGGCAGCCCCGAGGGGACCTTAGGACCTGTCCCTTACCTGCCCTCCTGTTGCTTCCTGGCTCAGGCAGTTGAGCAGGTTCCTGTCTGCCACAAGAGGTCAGCACAATCTGCTGCATCACCACAGGGCGAAAGGTGACCTGGTCAAGAGACGCAGACTAGAACCTCTGCGCCTGGAGCCACAGCAACCTTTCCTCCTCAGAAGTCCGCCTGCCTCAAGCACCTGTGCAAGTAACAGAGGGGCCGACAGAGACGCTCAGAGCGGCAGGGATTTGGTGAGGGGCTTGCGCAGATCATAGTTTGGCCAGGCTGCTGCGCCACGGCTCCTGTCTGAGGAGACACCTCCAGCCTGAGCAAAGCTTCCAGCGCATGCGTACAGCCGTCAGTGAAGTCGCTTTGCTATCGTGCACACTGGTTTTGCTGAGAGCCGTGGCTCCTGTTGTCTCAGACCCTGGCCTCCTCCTGGCTCTCAACATCCTGGGGAAGGATTCACCCTGACTACCTCCCAGGGGCCAAGAGCACCCATGCAACAGAGAACGTGGTTTCAAAGCAGTTTATTGAAGAGCAGGATCCGGCTACAGGGGAGTGAGGCTGCCGCCAGAGTGTGAGCACCAGGAGCTTGTTTGTCCTGCTTCCTTTTGTTGCAGCACACTTCCAGCCGCACGGCCTGCCCCTGCGTAGTCACGAGTTACCCCTGCCCGCTCTGATGTGTCAGGGTGCGCGCCCTGCTGCGTGGAAGGCCCCCGTACCCCTCTGTGGCTAGCTTGTGCTCGCCTTTCCACTTAGGGTCTTTTTTCCAGTGGGTTGAGGCCTTTTCACACCCTGCTCCCACACCCCACTTCCTGTCACCAAGTCAGCGGCCTGCACAGCCTGATCCACCTCAGTGCACAGGAAAGAACAGTCGGTGCTGACTGGGCCCCCTCAGCTCCCTCCCAGGGCTCGTGTCTGCTGTGATCTGTCTCCAGCCAACTTTTCCCTGACGCATGAGATACACAAACGGGAGGAGAGCTAAGTGTCACCAGCTCAGCTGCCACCAAAAGAACAGAACTGCATAATCAGCTCGGCACAAGACACAGAGTAACAGCGAGGGTTCCACAGCGAGCACAGCCAGAACAGCTGCCAGTCGGGGCTCCTCAGGGAACCCCGCCTGCCCCTGACCCTACGGAATCACACAGTAGTCTCCCCACCTCACGTAACTGGACATCTGGACTGTTCCGCGCTGTTGCTTATAGAGAGAGATCCCTACCTGCGGCCTCGTTAAAAGGACCATCAGGGTCAACTCCAGGAAAGAGTCACAGTTTTTAAAGTGACTCCCCCTAGAAATAAAAAGATGTAACAGGGTTAGGAGACGCGTGTTCTCCTTTGAAATGCGAGGGATTCCATTCCTGTTTTACTGCTGTGGGGGCCATTCAAGGAGACATCAGTCATGACCGACCTCAGGCCCTGAAAAGCCCAAGCTATTAGTGCTATTAAATCTTTTTTGTGTGTGCACACAGGTTAGATCCCAAATATTTTTCCACTTAAGTGCATTTTGAGATTTAGTGAGGGATTTTCAGTGAGGTCCTGATTGCTTCTTCTACTGTCCTCCCCTCCTCCTCTGTGTTTTCCTCCTCCTCCTCCCCTTCCATGTCCTCCTGCTCCGCCTTCTCCTCCCTCCTCTTATTCTAAGGGGTCTGAAATGACTTTTGAAGAAAGAAAAAAGTGACATACTGCCAAATATATATCCAGTAACAAGAGACAAAAATCCCGTGCCTGTGGAGCGCTAGTACATATTCCGAGATGTCCTTGTTATTATTATTATTTTGGGGATCACCAAGGAACATTTCACAAAAGCTCCAGAATATCTTATTTTGACAGCTTGCAACACTTTACCCGAAGCACAGCTCTGAACATAGATTGCTGTCTTGATCATTTCCATCTGCAAACTTTTTACCATGTCACCTAAAAGGAGATAACAGGGTTGATGGTTCATTCAAATGCATAAATTCTCAAGTTCATTTCCTTGAAGACAAATGTGAGCTCTGTTTCTAAAGGCAAATACAGACCCAGCCTTAAAAGTCAACACTAATTCTGTATTTTGCACTCTGCCGCATTAACTAATGAGGCAAGCGCCGGCTTTCTTTTCCTCTGAATATAGGAGGAAGGAAACTAGGTAAATATTCCATCTTGAATTTTCTGCGGAGGATTTGGAAACAAAGGTCTCAAGCTGCCGAGAGTCCTTGGACACGGACACATCCTCCGTTTCCACGGACCCCGGCTTCCGGGTGAGTGCAGTGAAAGGACCTCGCTGTCTGGTTGGTCTCGGTCTCCTCCCAGGGCTAACCTGCTGTGGTGCGTTTTCAGAAATAAATCCAGTTGTGAGGGGCAGGAAGGCCCCTCCAGCTGTGTGAGCTCAGGAGGCTGAGCGGCTACGGTCAGAGGAGCTCAGGACCTGGTGGCTGGCCGGCGGTTAGGGATGAATGGCTGCGTTTCCCGCGATCTCGGGTGGGATGCGAGATGGAGCAGCTGTGAACGTGCAGAACTGAGCCTCAGCCCCGGGCCTTTGCGCTGCCTGTTCAGAACAGTGTGCGTGGCTGAGAACAGCGTGCACGGCAGACACGTCGTCCAGGAACCAAGCCTGACGGGAAGAGGAGGAGACAGCACCTGCCCCGAGAGGCTGTGCAGCCTCATCACATGGAGGGGCGCAATCCAGGGTGGGATGTGGGGTTTTGATGCTTTAAAATAAACTTTGTAAGTGGATAGAACAGTGTCCCATTTTTAGCAAAGACACTGCAGAAATTTCCCACACAACCCCAATTTCCCTGCTCCTGGCATAGAGTGTGGTTACAGTGCTTTTGTCACTATCAGTGACCCAGCGCGGGTGCATCCTTATTACAGCTGTCCACGCTGCAGCTCCCTTTACCATCCAGGGCTCTTTCTCATGCCTGCTGACCCTGACTCTGCCCACCTTTTAAATGGCGGCAGCCGGAAGAGCCCAGAGGGGGAAGCCCTGTGCTGCTGGACGGGACTCCACGCCTTGCCTGCACTGCATGCCGCCCGAGTGGCCTTTGCAAGCTGGGCTATCAGACCCTGCGAATGGGAGCGTGACGCCCAGCCAGCTGCACCTTCGTCTTCCAGAGTCTGTCCTGTTCCTTCAGAGGGGTCGCCTGATTCGCGAGGCTGAGACAGTGGCTGCGGGCTGGCGTGGGTGTGCACCATTAACAGCTGGAGTTTGTGCCTGCAGCCCGCATTCCCACCCCCACCGCCCTCTGCATAACCAGTGCTGTCTGTGCAGTTCCTCGGAGACCTTGAGTGGGCCGGATGGGGACGGTGACGTGGTGGCCTGACCCACGAGGCCTGGGCAACTGTGTGCGTCTTTCTTTCGGACAAAAAACAATTTTAAAGAGAGAAAAGCTTACCGAATCAGGAGATAAAGAAAGAAATCATTTTTGTACAGTTGCACGATGTGTTAGTGTCTTAAACTAAGTATGTTTTTTTACAAAAGGGCTACAAAGTTTAAAAATATTAAAAATTCACAAAAATGACAACATTTTGGGTGAACTAGGGTTAGTTCATTATTCAGGAAAGAGAAGTATTCTGTGTCGGCTCACTGTGGCCCAGGTGTGTAGTGCTGTAACATGTGCAGTCCTGCACAGCAGTGCCCAGGCCCCCGCGCTCACACTCACACACACACTCACAGTCACACGTGGGCACACCAGCGTCTCACAGCACAGGGCCTGCAGACCCTTCCTGGGAAGTGGCCCTCGTGGGGCACCAACGTTTGTCCATCACACCTCTTTACTGTTTTTACTGCACCGTGTCTACATCTAGTGTGCTTAGACACACAAGCATCTGTCACAGCGTCACAACGGCACTCAGCATGCAGAACGGGGTTAACCTAGGAGTCGCAATCTGCACCGCACCATGAGAGTCTGCAGCAGCCGGCACCAGGGTGCAGGAGGGCTCAGCACCCTGCAGATGCAGCCTGGAGGTCAACAGATACCCGGCAGCTCTCAGAGGCCTCCCTTCATGAAGCACCAGGACCGAGCTTGCAACTAGGAGCGGGAGCCTGAGGTCACCATCACCGGTGTGTTCACTTCCTCCTTCCTCCTGAACTACCATCACCGGTGTGTTCACTTCCTCCTCAGGCCTGAACTACCAGGGTCCACTTCAGGATCGCTAACCGTGTGGCTCTGAAGGGCACAGCCGATGACGAGGCAGGGACGCCCCCATGTCTAGTTCATTTTCACGGTCGCCTGACTGTGGTGCCTGTATTAGCTGATGCTCCTGGCGACTGGGTCCTGGGGCCGCTGCGCTCAGCGCCACCTCTACTGTGCTGTGCGTGTGACTGGGTCCTGGGGAGCAGCTTCCACCAGAGAGCCCCGTGGGCAGCGTGGAGCCAGGTCTGATTTCAGGCTCACGTCCTCCTCTGCATGGGCTCCTGGCCCTGGAGCCTTTGGTGACCCACCGCGGCCCAGCCTCGAGCTCTGCCGCACAGGTCCAGTCCCGCCCCTGCTGCGCTGTGCTGCTCCATCTCCAGGCGCTGCTTCTCCCCAACTTCCCCTCAGGACAGGAAGTGCACCCTCTCAAACTCTGGGCAGCGTTTTGAAGATTCCTGCACCTGGGCTCTGTTCTGGGCCCTTTCACACGGTGTTTGCAAGGTTTGTCTCATGAATATTTCATTTCCCGAAGCCCTGACTAAGCGCACAGCCGCCTGCTGCCCGGCGCCCACAGCTCTCCCCCCACAGTACTCCCCTCACCCAGCGAGATGCACAGACTCCCCGAAGGCAGTGTTAGCACGTTCCTCCTTTCCGAGGTCAGCTCTTCCAGGCTCGCTTAGCCGTGCACCAGAGAGCTGAGCCAGAGGTCCTGCTGCACCAGGACAGGACTGCTTCTCCTGGGCAGGGAGTGAGGGAGCAAGGAGGAAGGAGGCAGAGGCAGGAGTGTGCCACCTGGCGAGGTGGCCCCCACCCCGGATCGAACACCTCACTCTCCCTATTTGCCATGGCTCTTTTCTGGGCCCTCTATGTGGGTATCTTTTATTACAATGTGTTCGCAGGAGGAAACGGAAAATATTCATCCACTGATTCCCGTGTTGCGTCCATCACAGCTCTGCACCTGAGGGGTTAAATTCTCAGCCTCCCAAGTTGCACATCAAGGGCAACGTTAAGGCTGGGCCGTTAGTTCCTTGTAAAATGCATGTTGGAATTCCCCACTGCACCCACGTTAGTGGCATGGCCTTGGGAGGGGCCAGACTATGAGGGCTCTGCCCACATGAATGGATCCGCGCTCTTACTGAAGGGCCGCTGGGAACCAGCTAGGGCCTCGCTGCCCTCTACCTGGCACCCTGTGTGGCCACAACATTTAGGTGCCATCTCAGTAGAGCCAAGGCCTGATGGGTACAAGGCTGTTGCCACCTCCACTGGGCCTCCAGGATGGGGAGGGGGCAGTGTGTGTCCTTCGCGTATCTCCCATTTCCGATGTCTGGTTAGAGAAGCATCAGCTAAGACAGGTGCCAAGACAGGACCATGCTCTAACACCTCAGGGCAACAGGAAAGCCTGGCAGTGGACACGGAAGTCTCCACTAGACACTAGCCACAGGAAGCAAGCTGCATGCACCAGGCCTGACCAGATAGACAGAGTCTCACGATTGCAGCATAGTTAAGGAAAGTACCCATTCCACCGTGAAAACTCACACAGTTGCCTTTGAGGAGTCAGTAACGCATGTGTCAGGAACACCTGGCAGAGGCCTGGAGACAGGTGTGCTGGAAACACCTGGCAGAGGCCTCGACACAGGGCAGCTGGCAGATGAGGAGAGCCTTAACACGGGGCTGACTGCAGGGACTTTCTCTAGCCAGTTGTGCACCTAAGAGGCAAGAGTTGCTTTTGCTTTGGATACAAATGATACCCGGGATGTCCTGGGGATCTCCCTGGCTCCAACACTGGTCTGTGAATGTCTGTAAATAATTACCCAAGTAAAAAAGGCCAATGCATGCGGGTGAGGTTGGGTGCTGACCCAACACCCCAGAGCGGGCGATGAGGTATCTATGCAGGTGACAGCTGTGTGACTTTGGACTGGAGGCTGAGCCTGTAACTTCAACCCAGACTGGCTGTAATTTCAGGCTGAAATGATTGACTCTGAATAGCGCTTTAGGCCTGACATATGCCAGGTTTGATCCCCTGGCCCATCATCCACTACCAAAAAGTGTCTCTGCTCCAAACAACGTCTGGAAAACCTGGCAAATGTTACATGGTGCTAAATTCAGCCAAATTTAGAAAAACTATTATCAAGCAATCTTCAGCTCCCTAAATAATCTCTAAATATTTTCCAGTAATTCAGACACAGTATTCAAAGTACTGTTCTGCACGTTTGTGAATTTGGCTTCAAAAGTAAAAGTGAATTGTATCTACTGCAAACCCAGTAAGACTGCAGGGGTAAAAGTAATCCATTTTAATTACTAAACCCTCCGCACACATCTCGGTGGGCAGGCATCCAGAATGCAGATCATGAGTCACTCCGATATGCTAATCACAGAGCAAGGGGCAGGGCTTCTACCCGACAGACTTGGATTTGCATTTCAAAGCAAAAACATACTTCTGAAGGGTATAGGCACAACAGCAAGGGAAAGCACAGACTGCTGGCTGCCAAAAGTGATTTGATTTATGACCTGCTCAGGTACAAAAATGAGGAGTTGGGGTGAGGGGATCAATGTGGTCAGTAGATCAAAAAATAGGAGTGAGTGTAGACTATCCATAAAATACTAGAAAGTGCACACTAAGGATCTAAGCTTCCGTACTGTAATGCAGACAACACACAGCTCCTCGATTCAGTACAAAGTGCATCATCAATTTAAAAACAGACTTGTGAAATATATGCATTTTTTTTTCTGGGGTTTCACTAGAACTAACCAACAACAGCATATGCATCTCATTCAGATGCATTGCTCTTCCTTCTGTTAAAAAGTTTCTTACTGCTAGACCCTAAAATAAAAGGGTTTTTAAATCTGATGGTGACACACTCTCTCTTGAAACCTGCCTGGCTGTTCTGGCCATATGTAGCAGCCTTGAAATTTGCACGATTTTGAAATATTTTAGAAAATCTTAGTTTTCTCTGAATTCTAGATGACTAAATGCATGGCTTAATTTTTTCTTCCTTGAATCATGTTTTGGTGAAAGGTAGACAGTTTCTCTTGAATATCAGATGGACATTTTGACAGATAGGTAGTCGCGGTCTGAGTGACAGAAATATGAACTCATTATAACAACCCCAGCTCCCAGCAGGAGAGTTTTGGCAATTTCTACTACATTTGATAACATTGCCTGGTATGTGACAGGCATTATTTTGGCATGCAATTTGGCTGTATTTTTAAAACTATGCTTTTACGTATTTTGAGCAATGAATTGCAGATCCAAACTAAGTTAAAATTAAAATCCTTCTATTATTTCTGTTCCTGCTGTAAATAAACCAACAGATGTATCCAGAGAAGGCAAAGTGTTTTCAAGATGTGGCCAAACCCATAAGCAATAATAACGTCAGTCACTGTCAGTTACAGGGTGTTTCTTCTTCTGGATCACGATCCCAAACTCTGGATAAAATTAGTGTAAAATTCACTTGAAGGAATTGGAGGGTGGCTGAGGTGGGCAGGACTTCAGGGTCCAGATTTTGGACAGAAGGGAAATTCTTGCAGGGCACCTCTCTGTATGCTGCTTTCATTCGCAAAGGATGTCATGGTGAGAGCCCGGGAAGCTGCCTGGGGAAGGGCTGCGTGGAGACTGGGCAGCAGGAAGTGGCAGAAAACCAGAAACTCCCACTGTGAAGGGGAGAGTTGGGTACAGAAGGGTGGCCTGGACAGGTTGAGCTTCAACTTTCTGTCAACTCTCTTTGCTTGTCTGTTCCTTTTATATTGACCTTGGTTTCAGCTGCTGCTCTAGTTCAAATGTCAAATGTCCACTAAAGACCCATGTGTTAAGCCTGGCCTCCAGACTGTAACCACTGGGAGATGGTAGAGCTTTTAGAAGGTGTGGCCCTGCAGGAGGAAGTGAGGTCATTGGAGGTGTGCCTAGTGGGAGGAAGGGTGATGGGGGAGCATTTCCTTGAATAGAGACTCTGCTTCCCAAGTACCTAGAAGTGAATAGCCTTCTCTGCCACATGCTCTGACCATGGTGACGGAGCCTCCACCGTCTCAAGCAAACCAGACCCAAACCTCTGAAAACATGGGCCCAAACAGTTTTCACCCTCATAAGTTGATTGTCTCTGGTATCTTGTCATAGTGACAGGAGCTGACTGGTACACCTGTTCTCTTCAAGACAATGCAGAGTTGTCTCTTCCTCTATAGCATCTGAAGATCTCTGTCTTTTAATCAAAGTTTTATATCATTTATACTTAAAATGGCTGTTGATAAGGTTATATCTAAATTAGTCATTTTACCACTTTTCTATTCTTTCCACCTGTTTTTTGTTACTCTGTATCTCTTTTCCTACCTCTTCCTAACACTTTCTCATTTGAAGTAAAAGCAATTTAATTCAATATACAATCAGGAAAGCTATTTAAAAATGAACATTTAAAGGGTCTGAGTAGACTGCACTGTGTGTGTTATAGTGAATTTGCCAAGGACGTTATTTTCCTACAGGAAAGAGATGCACCAGCAGTGAGAGGTGGAGGCTTCCAGGGATTTCTGTACCTGAGCCTTTGTCTCCAGTGTGTAGATCTTCATTCGTGGCCAAAGTAAAAGCTCCCCTTTGTGGGGTAGAAATGCTCAGGTTCTTCTTCTGAGGGTATTGTACCTCCCTGGCCCTTTGAAATTGGGTGTGGACATGGTATTCACACAAGCCGTGTGAAGTCAGAGTCTCGGTCAGCTTGAATACCTGACCACACCAGAAATGCAGAGTGGGAAGAAGCAGACTGTGTCCTGGTGAGCTGCTGACACTTGAGGGTGCCTGTTACTTCAGCAGAATGTGACTCCTCCTCTCTGACACCCACTAAAACTTCTTAATCAGATTATGTGGACTTCAAATGTGTACACACATCTGCATGCATACACTTGCAATTATTTCTTAGCCACGGCTGTGTTATGTTTTTAGTATTCATATTCTTATTTGTACTGTAATGCCCAACTTTATTCAACATAGAATTGAATTTTTAAGTTCAGCAACTATGTTAGTATGTAGAATCACACACTTTTGGTTATCATTAGGACTTTCCTTTTAGTCCTATTTTATCATTACAACTTTCTTTCTCAGAATTCAATCTAAATTTATCTATTCTTGGGAAACCCTGAGCTAACCCCTTCTAGGGAAGTTTTGAGATAGGCTCCTTAATGTGTACATTCCTCTTACATCGGGTTAATAGTGTCCCTCAGTTACTGCGGGCTGATCAGGTCCACTATCTCCCCAGTGAGTGTACTGCGAAGGCTAAATAAAAAGAGGCAAATGGAATGATTTCAGGGCTCTAGGGAGATCAAAGCCCTCTCACAGAATTCAAGATTCTCTCAGGGCTAAGACCAAAACCTTCTCTGGGCAGCCCTTATTTATTTAGCTATCAAAAGAAGGGAGGGGAGTACTCAAGAAGGGTGGAATCAATCAAGGACTTCTCCAAGTAAGATATTAAATTAATCCATCCAGGAGTGAGCTGCCTAAAGCTATAATCTTTATCTAGTTGAGATTGGATCCAGGTATCCTTGGCTGTGATCTTGTCTTATCCTTTGAAGCTTTCTGGCTTCATCAACCATTACAGGTTTTAGAAGGAATTAGTGACTCACAGAGGTTCATTTACTATGAGTCCACCATTTCCAAACAAGGAGCCTAGGCCTTGGACAGATTCACAAGGGAACATGAAAGGCCAACTGATTAATTTAAATCCTGCTTAAATATGTGTGTGAGTGCATGTGTGTGTGTGTGTGTGTGTGTGTGTGTGTGTGCACATGCTTTGCAGTGGTCTCCATCACTCCTCTAACTTCTACACTCTCTCAAGCACAAGATACTTAAGAAGACATTTTATTTGTCAGAAAGGACATATATCAGACTCATGAAAGAACAGAACTGGAGTCCATCTTACCTATACTTTTATAAATGATCTGTAAATTACAAAGTAGAAACAGCCTGCTTAAGCCACTAAGATCTGCCAACTTGATGATAAATCTCAAAATCAATGAAAATAATGTGTATGGAATTATAAAATTATAAACTTTCCTCATTAATTAAACTTACATTTACTTGACATAAATTCATCTGACATCTGCTCTGTGCCAGGCGTGGGGAAAACAGCTGCCCAGCAGGCAAAGCGCTCAGTTACCACAGCCTGCTTTCTAACAGCACAGCGGACACAGCCTCGGTGAGAGGCAGGCCCTAGAGAGCTCCGTACATGCAGATATCGGAGTCCCTTCTGTCCCTCTCCACGTGTGTGTGCGTGCGTGCACACGTGCATGCCTGTGTGTTACTGGGGATTACATACAGGGCTTTTGCATTGAACTACATCCATTTTTATGTATTTTTATTTTTAAATAATGTCTCACTAAGTCCCTGAGTGGCTCGTGCTGAGCTCAAACTTGAGACCTCCTGCCTCAGCCTCCCAGAGTGCTGGGATTTCTGGCAAGCACCACCATACCTGGCTCCCACTCCACTGCCCCAAGCTTTGATCCTTCTAAATCCACCCATCTCCTTCCCTCTGAAAGCTGCTTCTTCTACAAAGTGTGAGCGCCACATCATGACTCTGGTTACTCACACTTTTTGCTTCCTCGAAGCAGTGTCTCCTTCCTTCCGCTCCTCGTCTCCGTGGCCTTCCATGAGGCTGCCTGCTGCCGAGCCCAGCTGCAGCTCTTCAGCCCTCTCCGTATCTCTCAGCTTCAGTTCCCGCCAGGTGATTCGTGGTGAACTGGCAGGTGTGGACACAGCCGCCAAAGAAGCGGCTGCCCACCTGCTTCCCTGGCCTGAGGGCTGGCGTCCCCCCTCTGCCCCGAAGCCTGGGACATCCGCTCATCTCCTCGCACAGCTAGGAGCCCTAGGTATGGAAGGAGAGTAGGCCCTCTGCTTCCAGGAGTGCACTGGCTTGTAGGTGACCAGCTATGTATTGAAACCAAAGGAGCGGACCTCACAGGCTCTTCACTGAAATGGCAACCTCAACAAAAAGAGTTAAATAAAAATTAAAATTAAATAAAGAATAAAAAATTAAACACATCTAACACAACATGGTCCTCTACCAGTGCAAGTGAAAATATGCTCTTCTGGGAAAAAAGAAAATAAAACAAAAGGAAATCCTCACTATTGTGTTGGCTTCTTATAAACTTAGGCAAAGCCTGTGTCTATAAGAGGCAGTCGGCTCTTATCCTTGCACTTCAGGGGAAAACAGAACAGAACTGATGATCCTCACAAAGAACAGAAGAGGGGCTGAGGTGGGCTAAGCCACCAGCACCGCTTCTGGCGCAGTGTCAGAGGCTGGGTGACAGAGTGGGCAAAGCCTGGCCACAGGTCCTGCACAGGGTTGGACATGGTCAGGATGTGGTAAGGGGCTGGCAGCTTCCCATGCAGGCTACACAGGGACCCAACCCACAGGGCCCCATTCCTACTCAGCCGTCTCCACTGGCCTGGCCAAGTCTTCCCCGGCTTCTGCCCTCAGCTCCGCCCTCGCCTGTCCTTGAACCCTGGCAGAAGCAGGTGGCTACCCCGGCACCGAGCAACACCTGGGCTCTGCATCCACTACTGTCTCTGTTTACTCTCACAAGGAAAAACATCGAGGAGGGGTGGTGGAGAGGCTGTAAAATCGAGGAATTGCGTGGCCAGGACAGCAGAGAGGACGCCCGGTGTAATAAGTTACTCAGTGTCTCTTAAACCTACAGGCAGGTCAGGAAACGTCTCCTGTGCAAATGAGCCCAACAAAGTAAACAGCACATAGTCCTGAAGGACACTGCTCTTGAGAGACTGTGAAGGGGACATTTCTGCAGCAACTGTTTCTCCCTGGACATGCAAGTTAAAGTTCCCCATCCTGACCTGGATCTTCCAGGCACTCCCAGCACTCCGCCCACTGGGCGTCCACCTTCCCTGCAGACCTAGGTCGCCGTGACCGGACACTCTACATCGTGTTCGAGGACGGTGGGTGGCAAGCATCCCAGGCTCTGAGGACTGCTCACGAAATGGTGTCAGCTGCCTAAAGCAGCAGTTCATTTCTTGAGGACAGGGCTGTAGGGCGCGTGCTCCAGAGCGTCTCTCTGCAGCCGCCACGGGACCGTGTCCACGTGTCGGCAACCAGCCGTGGCTTCCCACACCGTCACTCTCCCCGCCACATCCTGCACTTGCCCCATTCCAGGCTGTGCCCGCACTGACAGGAAGCCTTTTAGAGTCAGCACGGGTTGGGGTTGTTCTTGTTTTTGTTTTTTTTCATTTTTGCATCCCTGTACGTGGCAGAGTCGTCTGTTCACCTTGGACCCTTAATGTTGAGTTCACTGTCATCTCTGCCAGAGAAAGAGCTGCCCCTGGGTGGGCAGTGATCTGACATGGGGAGCACCCAGGGGCACCACAGCCTCCTCCTGCAAGGCCCTGATGGGCTCCAGGACAGACAGGGCTCTCGGCGTGACTGCATGGCTCTCCCCGCATCAGCCCAAGTGGCTGATGACAAGAGAGAGCCGCCAGCCCGGCTGCACTCGAACCCCAGCCTCACAAGAGCAGAGGGCTGGCCGTGCCCCGCAGCCACCACGTCCTCAAGCCCGGTGCAGACAGCCAGCCCTTCAGAGACGGGGATCAGAAACAGACGCTGAGTCCAGACCTAGCACACTGCCCGACAGCCCCGGCAGGGCCTGCGGACCTCACCCCGGCACGATGGCTGGGTGCCGAGGTCCAGAAGGGAAGAGGAGGGTAAATTCTCCACAGGAGTCAGTGAGGGTGGAGCAGGCCCTGGCTCAGGAACCCAGCTCCGGAAGGAACAGGATTGGCTGGTCCCCGCAGTAGCACCTTCCTGAGGGCCTGGCTGCGGAACATGCCGGCTGCGGCTACTTCGTAAGTGAGGGAGCAGTAGCGGGTGCCGCACCTCGTCTGAGAACACAGGCTTGTGTGAGGAACAACGGCCTCATGGCCACTGTGAAACTGGGGTGTGCTGCAAGCCATGCCCCCTAGCAGGAGCTGGAGGAGCCCTCGCAGGGAGAGGGACGCGTTTAGTGACAAGGAACGGACCTGATGGCATCAGCTCGGCTTCTGGTGAAACAGGGTATCGACTTCCTTTCAACGCTTGAGCTCTGCCCTCCAAAGAGCAGCAGGAAACCCGTAGGAGCCATCGAAGAGCCGAGGTTGGGTTTAGTGAGTGCACCGACTTCCGTCCATGAAGCAAACGCAACACGCTGCAGGACTTTAAGAGGACCTCATAGAGAGGAGTTCTAAGTATTTCAAAAGTAGACAACATGCTTTCTCTAATTAGACAGTTTCTACCGAATCACCTCTGGAAGGTGTGTGGGAGCTCCGCCTTTAAAGTTCTCACAAAAGATCGGATTCTGAGCTGCGACGTTGGTCTGCAACAGCCTCGTGTGCACTATGTTCTCTGCTTCTGGCAGAGTTCTAAAATTTCTTTCTCTTCACAAACTCGACTAAAAACAACCATGAGGATTTTTTAAAATCACAGAACACAGGCCTGTTGTGTACTTAACTCAAGACACATGTGAAAGCCCACATATGGGGCTGGTTTGCGCTCGGGAGATTCTCCCTGCCCGACGTGTGTCCCTGGCACAGGACGCAGGTGACAGCGCAGGGTGGGAGTCAGGAGGGACTCCAGGCATGGCTGGGACTTTGCTTTGGGAGACGCTGGTGGAGAGGATGTTCTGCTCTATGAGGTTTCACCTCCTGGACACACACAGGCACTGTGCACCACATGGATGTGTTCAGGCACAACAATATTTCAAACACCCCTTCTTAGGTCTGAGACGTCCAAGCCACTGTCCTCCAGGTTAGGCGTCCTCCAGTGATCCGACCCAGCCCCAGGAACAAGTGCTGTGTGTCCTTGTGCTGGGGATACGTGTCCCTAGACTGTGTCCCTGTCACAGTGTCCCTAAAACATAAACTGTGAAACTCTAGCAGATCCACCAAGGCTCCTCGGATGTCTGCCTGCGTCTCAGGAGACAGCGTGTCCTCCCAGCCCCTGCACGTGAGCTGTGGGGCTTTCGCTGCTCGTCTCTCTGTGTAAACACACCTGTGAGCACGCTGGCCTCCGTGCGGCCCCTTTCTCACCCCGCTCACTCTGCTCGGTTATCAGCAGAACTAAAGACACAGAAAAACCACCAGAGGGGAGAATTCTAGCACGTTATTCACCACGATCCTGACACGTATACACCCTTCAACCCCAGCAGGTAGTGCTTTAATGTGTACTATGTATGCACTGCAGCCAGTAAAATACAAATTCAAACCCCTTCATCCTAAGTCTGAAATCCTCCAGCCTGACCTTTCAGGGAAAGCTGCATTTCATTAGCATGGGCTCACTGTCCTTCATTCAGATCGACACGAAGTGAAAATGGCTTGCAGGAGCTCAGACTCACACAGACCCCTGAACTGAGGACAGCAAGCCCCAGCCTCCCCATCCACTCTGCCGCAAAGCCAAGGCAAGCCGACTTTCAATCAGTCACCAAACACAAAAACACCATCCTGAGTTCCATCTGTAAACAAATCAGGAGGAGGAATCAGCCAGGACAGAGGAAGGGTGGGACCAAGCCAGACAGGCTGCTGCTGCCGCGGGGAACATTTCCAAGTCCGTTAGTGAGTGATTAGGGGGCTGCTCTAACTCAACCGCTGAAACCCAGGCAGTATGAGCAATTAAAGTAAGACTGAGTCAGAATGCTTTGAGCTGTTAGACTTAAACAATAAGTGGATTTATTACGCCACATGACAAGGAAACCAGGTGCCAAGTCTTGGACAACTGGCTAAGGCAAAGTCACGGCCACAACCCAGGACCACATCTGCCCTACCTTGTGTTTTGCTTTCACCCCACCCATATCCTCTCGAAGCTGCTGGGGGGCTGGGCAGTCTTGGGACGCTGGCTTTACACAGCAACATTGGCGGAGGAAGGTGTCCTGGAATATGTGCTGGTCTCTACCGCTCGTACCATGAAGAGGACCTCTGGAGAGGTTGCCCCACACTGCCCACAGGGAGGGACTCCGTCAGCTCCTGACCCTTCCTGTTTCCTTATTGCTTTGTTTTAAGAGGTTCTGGCACTTTCTGAATACCAGACTTCACTGGTCATGCCAAGAACTTGTCCCACCCAGTGGCTGACTTCTCTTTGTCCAGTTTCAGAGAACCAAACATTTTTTGTTTTAGAGACACCCAGTTTATTTTGCTTTTCTTTTGTGGATCAAGCCTTTTGTTGTTGTTGTTATGTCTCAAAGGCCATCATTAAATCCAAGGCCACCTAGATTTTAGCATGTGGCACCTTTTTGCTTTATCCTTTTGACTTTTACCATGAATACTACTGACCAGGATTGCCATAGGTACAGGCAGATGTAGTTGCACTGTGCACAAGTCTCTGTCAGAGGAAGGGAGTCGCCATAGGTACAGGCAGATGCAGTTGCACTGTGCACAAGTCTCTGTCAGAGGAAGGGAGTCACCATCACTGGTTTCAGCTACTGATTCCCAGCCTCTTCCAACATTGCTGTCATCAGGTGCATTCGTCAAGATTCCCTGGAGAAACAGGAAAAGATGGGGTGTCTATGTGTAGAAACGGGACTAGTGAGAACAGTCCTTCCCCTTGGAGCTTGCGGGGTAGCTGCGGGAGACCGGTGTTTGGAGACATAATTATGATACAATCTATGTTGACAGTCAGAACACACGTGAAGTTGTATCACATAGATATTGCTGTAGGACACAGTATTTTGGAAGAAAAAAATCGTGAGCTGCTATTTTTAAACTATCTACTTCTTAAAACATTCTACCTTTGCTTTTTCTGTGAGAAATCAAAATAATACTATCATGCACTTCTAAGAAAAAGAGCATTTCCAAGCACAGGTATCAGAGATGAATAATCCTTGAGGTCGGTGTTGAACCGTAGCAGCTGTGTCCGTAAAGTATGAACCCAGACACTAGGACATATGTGACAGTTTAGGAAGGACTCAGATTAGTCTTCAAGAACTGGAAATGGGAACAAGAAGCAGGAGCCCTGACACTGGCCCAGGCCTGGTGGCCTGGTCCTCTCTTGGAAAGCCCGCAAGACAGAAGTGCCAGGCTAAAATGCCAGCTCTAACCTCGGCTGTCCAGCTGACCAGAAGGTGGCTGTATCCCAAGGGGGTAGCGGAGTTCCCCAGAAGCCCACCCTGCCATGGTAACGTGCATCAGAGTTACTTCGCCTGAGCAGGACAGCCAGGGTGGCCTGCAGCATCCAAGGCCCCAACAGCAACCACCCAGGCTGCCTCAATGCACAAGGCCACGCAGCCTGAGCAGGCGGGAGAGGACACAGCAGCCGCACAGATCTGCAGGGAGTGATCTTCTTCACCCTTTTGGTGGCCGCCAACCAGGCCTGGCCAGCAGAGCCCCAGAATGAGCCAGGCCAGGGAGAACTGCAGTGGCTCCTGGTTTCGCTTGCTCTGAACCCTGCTCCTCTCAGCCTGCCCTTGCTGCAGACAGAGGGATGGTCACACAGCGTGGACACCCATGGGGAGGACAGAGGCTTCAGTCCTCGGAGATCAGACTGTGACAGCAGCGTAGGGAGCCCAGGGGAGACCAAGGGCTGCAGGCATCCTGGACCCCTCACAAGGGTTGCAAACACTCGAGATGAGTAACATCCTCTTCTCAAAGAGCAGGGACGTGGGCACGGAGGGCAATACGTGAAGAACAGAGGTGTTTGCTTTTCTCATAGGGCCCTAATTTTATTACAGTTTGAATCCTGGGAAATAGATCTTAGAAAAAGATGCTGAAATGTATTGAATGGTGGTCCCTACAAAGGCCTATCCATGTGCCAAGCGCAGGAGCCTTGCTTGGAAGGAGAGCGTTTGCAGGTGCAGTCATCCCGGACTATGCAGGTGGGCTGGGAATCCAGTGTCGGGTGTCTTTGCAAAAGACGTGCAGGGGAAAGGCTCGGGGACACGGGGAGAAGCTGTGTAGAGGTGCGGACCCTTGTGAGAGTCATGCAGCCCACACCCAGCAGCCTGGGCCCCCACACTGCAAGAGGACAGGCCAGGACCTTCTCCTGGGAGCCACCGAGGGAGCACCAAGAAAACACTGGCCTTGGGCTTCCACCTCTAAAACGGGGAGAAAATAAATTCCCATTTGTTAAAGCCACAAAATTTGTGGTAGCTTACAATAATAGCTGTAAGAAACTAAAGCAAATCCTATTAAAAAAAATAGCTCACTGACTCATTCCAAAACTGGACCTTAAAAGGTATAAACCCAGAGCCACTTTCTGGTATGTATTAATTCTTTCTCTAACATTAAAAGAACAGTAAACAAAACGCTTGACGTTTATCCAGAAATATTTTCTTTGAAGCTAAATCGGATTTGAGGGAAGCCCTGGCTCGGTGTCACAGACTTCACGTCCTCTACTTAAGACGAGGCGATACCGTGCACTGCTGCCACTGCAGGTGGCAGAGAAAAAGATGTTGAGAGTCTTTATCTTCAGATGGCTTCGGGCTTTGTGGGCCGGGAAGGACACTTCTACCCACACGAGTAGTTTGACGCATATGCTCGGGGCCCTGAAGAGGCCTTTCCTTGTCTGGTTCTGTATTCTTACATTTCAGGCCAAGATAAAGCCTGCAGAAGGGTGAAACTGTTGTTACCCTTCAGGAAATAGAGGATGCAGTCTCCTCCATACGTTACCCTGGGCTCTTCCTGCTTTTACATGTCTCTAAGGCTTGTGGCAGTGCAGGAGCAGAGGCGGCATTTCCGTCATACAGACACTGCGAAGCCCCCGACAAGGGACGCACCTTGCACAATGCTAAGGGAGCTGCGCAGGTGTATTTACAGCAGAGTCTCTGCTGTGGGGCATCAATGTTATCTCCAAACTTCAGCACACGAAGACCCGAAAGGTCTGTGACTTTTTCGGGAGCCCCTCGGCGACTCAGCCAGGTAAACCTTTGCATCTTCCTCAGCACCCCAGGTGCTAGTGCCTCTCACCCACATCACTTAAGTCTTCCCAGCCGCTGCTCCTCCTCCGTGTGGAAAAGTAGCCTGGACCAAAGCAGCCCCCGCCCCGGGGGTGTGTTCACTGCACTCTCTGCGTAGGGAAGAGAGACCAGAACAGGAAGAGCTGAGCTGCCTGGCTATTGCCCATCGGATTCTCTTCCCCCCTCAGCACTCAGCTCAGGCTGCAGAGCTGCACACCCAGTGGAGGACGCTCACCACAGCCCTGCCGGTGTCCTCTCACAGGGGTGGACAGGACAGAGAGAGTGCTCAAGGGGCGTGGGTGCTGAGACAAGCACAGGAAGACCACATGCCTCCCCGGCAAGGCTCCTGCACCAGGCAGAGGCAGACGTGGCAGCTGAAGGAGGTGCCTTCCACCAGGATCATCTGCTGGGCACCGAAGTGTGGCATAGGGCACTAAAGGCCATGTTGGAGCCTGTCTTATTAGTGCTGCCATGCAGGGACGAAGTCCCTGGGGCCTCAGGCTGTGCCCCGTCATGCACCAGGCTGGCGTCTCAGTGCCATTGCTGCCTCTCTGTGTCTTGAGAATTTTCTCTCTGTCTGGCAGCTGGACTCTTCTCCACCAGCATCAAGAATCAACACCTCCCTCTACCCCCAGGCAGGCCTGGCACAGAGACTGGCAGGCCCTGGGTGTGAACAACCCTCCCAGCACAGTCTCAGCTGCCCACACCCTGCAGGGCTGAGTTCAGTACCCGGAGTATTGTTCCTGCGCTTCACTCCCCACCCTTCCTCACTGTGTCCCAGGATCAGCTCCAAACCAGCATGTTCTTGCCTCAAGGCCAGCTTCCGGGGAAACCGAACTGAAACCCTTGGTTGGTACATTCTTTGTCACCAAATTTCCCCTGCCTAGGAGGCTGGCTCTACATTTCCAAAGCCTGCTCTGTCAGAGGGAGAGCTGATCCCCCTAGAAAGGATCAGCCAGGGGAGCTATACGGTCCAAGTATGTGTTTTGTTTCTTGGCTTACATTTAACTATTGAAGAGAAATACTTTGAGATTTTCCATTTTAATACAGAAGGGGTGGAGTGCCAGGCTGCCAACTCAGAAACCATACAGGAAGAGGAGATACTCACACTTCACCTCCACCCAGCAGTGCCCAGGGGTCCCAGCCTGACCCCAGGTAGCAACAAAGAGAGCCCAGGGGAGGACATGGACTTTCACCACTACCTCAAGGGCAATAAGAAGACACCATTTCCTGCAGTGAGTTGGTGTCAGAGAAGCCCTACCAAAGCAGGCTCTAGATGAGATCCTCAATCATGCAACATTCAGAATACTTAGGTTTAAGTAAAGCAATCTCTTGCAGTACAAAACATTGCAAAGGTTTCAAATTACATGAAAAAAGGTGGTAGACACCAACACCAGGATAATAGCAATACCAGATTTAATGACAGGACTTAAGGAAGCCATCATAAAAGTGTCCCAGTGACCATTATAAAAACTTGAAACACATTGCATAGTAGATCTCAGAAAAGAAACAAAAGATATAAATAAGAACAAATAAAACATTGTAAATAAGCCAGGCATGGTGGTACATATCTGTAATCCCTGAACTTTGGGAGGCAGGAGGATGACATGTTTGAGCCCAAGCTGGACAATTTAGCAAGATAGTGTCTCAAAATAAAAATGTTGAGAAGGGTTGGGGATGTAGATCAGTGTCATTGCCCTGGGTTCAATCCTCTGTGCACCAAAAAGAATGGAAAGGAAAATATGGGCAGGGCAGGGCAGGGCAGGGCAGGGCAGGACAGGGCAAGGAAGGGCAGGGCAGGGCAGGGCAGGGCAGGGCAGGG